>NC_052626.1:76868497-77171527 GCF_016161935.1 Mauremys reevesii
AAAAAAAAATCCAATGAAAACTTCATCTAAATAGACATGTTCCTATAAACTTTTTTTTTTTTTTAACTAAACAGTGTTTTCTGATTGGGGGCTGGAGGAAGAGGGAAATGTTTCAATTGATTCTAGTCTTCAGTTTGTTTCCTACTACCTTTAACTCTAAAGAACCTTGGGAAGATGAGTATGAAATTCACTGTGCAGAATAAAATGGTCTTATATTTTAAATGCCTTCTCTCTCTGTCCTTCTACCAACTGTTCTCAGACGCGAATTTGTTCCTTTGTTAAAAAGCTCTATGTGCAGTCCAGGAGAGTAAAGTAGCTAAGATGGTTATGTGATTGTGAAAAGGGGTGGAGCGAAGCCAGTTATAGCTTCTAATATCTCTGATACTTTCACAGCTTATTTAGGAATTTACATTAAAAGATTATGTGAGGGGGGGGACTATCTGTAGGCTTTGAAATAATCTCTTTGGTGCATTGAGACAAGGAAAAAGTCTGAGGCTTTAAGCAAGCTCTGTGCTGCAGGAGTGGAGAGTCCAACTTAGTTCTTTGTTCAAAAGGAAAGTCAAAAGTGTTTGCTAAGCCTTCCACAGTTATTAGGGGAGCGAAGTGTTCTCGTAGCTTTAGAAATCTCTCTTAAAAGTCCTTTGTTTCAGTTTCAAAGGCAGTTTAATTACAAAGAAAAGCTTGAATTCTCCCTTGAGGGGATAGTATTTTTTATAGCCATAATAATCTTTTTAATGTAGCAATCCTCTTGCAAATAAGAAATCTTCCTGTTTTTGGAGCACATTTGATACTTATTGAAATGTGTGCCCACTCCCACAGGGCTATTCATGAATGAAGACAGATATATTCATGAGGCCTGACATCTGTTATAATTGTATATTTACAGTTTGGACTTCCCATACTTGTCCTCAAGAGATATTGGAGAATGCTGACATAGTCTTTATACCAGTTGTGGATGGATGGAGAATTTTTTTTCTTCTAGGCAATTACCTATTACATCCATAAGAAACCCAAGAGCAAAATTATGGTTGTTTTAACAATGAAATGGTTCATCTTGAATACTTTGCTTCAGCTGTTTCTCTGTCACTGTACTACCTAATGCTTGGTTTCTCTGATTATGATGTGGGAAAGACTAATTCTACTGAATGCTTGAAATAATGGTGTTACCATTTTCAGAACCAAGTGGAAATGTTAATCCTCCTTTAAAGGCCAAACCTCATGTGAGTTAACATCAGGAGCAATGTATAGTCACTAGCCTTTTATCTCATATGCAATAGGATTTGTTTGGGTTTTTTTTGTTTGCCTAATTGCTACCCTTTACATGATATCTAGCTTATCAATTTTGGCATGTCCGTTTCAGAGCTTGGGACAAGCATCCAGAATTCAGACAGTTCTCTGAACATCTGTGCTCTAGGAAAATCGAGTTGAAATTTCTCAAAACCTGTCATTCTTGTAAGACTTTTTGGTTTCAGCTGGGTTGAAAGTACATAGGCTGACTTTGATCTTCATCTCCCCTTGAAAACCATGGGGGGCCTTATTCTCTGTTGTCCAACCCCTTCTGCAGTTATGTAGACCTGTGTAAGGTGAGTGCAATGTAGAAGAAAAATGATGCTATTCTGAAATGGTAGCATGTCACACTCTGCACAGATTAAAATGACAAGACTACCAAAGTACAAGTTAGTGGAGAATTTGGCCCTGGGAGTTAAGGGAGCTAACCATCACACAAGGTCAGACCACATTATGGCGATGTCGGGACTAGGTGTTACATGGGGTTTTCATTGGGTTAAACTAATTTGACTTAAAGAACTTGACTGGAAAAAAGCAACTTTTAATAAGACCTTATTAGAACATACCCAGTGTACCATGGAGATAGTACATTATTTCCATTTCCTAGCCTGGCCTGAAAAATAATGTAGCAAAAAGGTATATGATCCACAAAAAATGTTCAGGTTTTAGGAAGAAGCCTTCAATGATTGGGGAAAAGATGTGGCTTTATTTTTATAACACACAGCTTCACCCTTCTCTCATTTCATGGCCTCCCTCTCAAATCTATTTTAATCTTTAAAGCTGAAGCTATGCAGCTACCTTGACAACAATAAAAAAAGGAAAATGTAATTAAAAAATGAAATTGCTGGGATTGCTACAGCAATGAAGTTCCTGGCTGCAAGCCTTGTTCTTCTGTGCACATTTGTAAAATTGTAACTTTATTAAATTTTGTGAATGGGTGCCATGCTTTTATGCCAAGCACTCTGAAGTTCATAACATTTTCCTTTCATCGGCTTCTCTATTGTGGAATTTATCTTCAGAGGAGCCTCCAAAACTGTCTCCATAAAGTGTGTGCTAGCTCTACATAGTACGTGCAAACAGGTACTTATGAATATAACTGTCATATTGTGCTCAATGGTTTTGCACACATTAGAAGTTTCAATTAAAAGGTTAAAGTTCTCTGAATCTTCTATTCATCCATAGAACTAATAGTGTATGTGCAGCAGTACTGATTGGTTCTAAAAGACCTGATTAGAGCTGGTTGGATCATTTCTGGTGAAATTTCATTTAGCCAAAATATGCTGGTTTGTCAAAACCAAATTGTTTCATGGAAACCTATCTTTTTTTCATTGGACGGGGGTGGGGGAGAAATAGGGAGATAGAGCTGTCTCACAGTTTGTAGCCTGATGATTAGGGGACAGGCCTGGAAAGTGGGAGATCAGATTCAAGTCCTTGATTTACCTGATTTAGAGCAATCTGGGATGGAAAACAATGCTCAGGATCAGACAGAGTAGGGTCTTGGGTCTCCCACATCCTGGCTAGCCTCTCAAACCTCATTTCTCCTCCCTTCCTGAATTGAAAAGCTGAGGTTTCACTCTGAAAAAGGAAATCTTCAATAAAATAGAATTGTCAAAGTGTTTGAAAGGTTTTGTTTTAATTCCAGTGCATAATGAAAACAAATTTTGATGCTTCAAAATTTAACAGAAAACAGAATTGTCATCAACCAGTTAGCTCTAGACATGATGTCTCAAGGCTGAATGCCTTTAGGGTTATGAGATGGAAGTCTTATCTCTGGGCCCAATGCTGAGTCTGACATTTAGAGTAAATTATAAACCTGGATTTTGTGATATGGTCACCTGTCTACTAAGAACTAGGATTTGAAGACATCAACTCATTTCACATATATTGCTAAACAGCCATCAATGAGTTTAAAACAGACTCAATGAGATTTAGATTTAGGAGACTTTTAATGTATGGTGGTGGTAAGTCGTCCTCCCTTAGGATATTTGCTTTCATCCATAACTAAAGCCGCCAATTCTTCAAAAAGGGTGTTTTAACCACCTGTTCATTTCTGATCTGTGAATAACAACAAAGTGCCCATTTATCTGTTGATTTGTGACGTGGAGGGTAAGCCCATTGAGACCCAGGGAGCCCTCCAAGCAAACACCACACCATGAGTCATATCAGGTCTAACACCATTGCCCCAACATACTGTTGTCATAACTTGTCCTAAAGGTGTCATGTAAGAGATGATATGCAAACCGGTAACCTACTGGTCATTAATATTGTGTGTGTATGGGTGGTGCATAAAGAATTAAAGATGTGTGATGGAAATATGTTCTTAAAAGGTGTTATGCGCTGATCATGACAGGATCTGACAGAGACAATAGACTTTGGGATATACAAGCAAAGGCAGAAAACCATTCTGGCATCCATTACTGAGGGAAAGATAGGGTACAGCAGCCTTTGAAGCTGGGTCCTCTTAACCTGGAAGGCAAAATTTGCTGGAGACTTAGGACTTGTCTACACTTACCAAGGAATCAATGCATCAGCGGTCGATTTAGTGGGTCTATGGAAGACCGGCTAAATTGACTGCAGATCACTCTCCCGTCAACTCCTGTACTCCAGCAGATTGAGAAGAATAAGGGGAGTCGACGGGAGACAGTCTCCCATCAACATTGCATAGTGTGGACCCTGCAGTAAGTAGATCTAACCTACGTTGACTTGTTACGTTATTCATGTCACTCAAATTGCATAGCTTAGATCGACTTTTCCCTGTAGTGTAGACAAGGCTTTGTCTACAAGTGAGAAACCTACTAAGACAAAGATTGTAATTTGCTCAAATTTTTAGACCCTAGAAAGTGTGCTTTGATTTTGTTTTAATAATAAGACATATGGTTGCATTTACTCATTTCTTACATCTCGGTTCTTTGTGAATATACTTACTCCTGGTTTATTACAAAACCATCTCCATGCTATATATTAAACTGAATGGTAAAATTCTCTGCTCAATGAACATGCTGGTGTGTGTTCTGTTTCTTTGGAGGCAACAAACTTGATGACGTCTATGAATATCCAGTGAGAGGGATTGGACACTGCTGAGGAGACAGTTTTGCAGAGATTCAGGACTGGAAGGGCTCTGGTGTCACCATGCAAGAAATAATCAGGCTGGTGAAAGCCAGGGTGAGGCTACTGTGCTTTGAGAAGGCTGCTGGTGTCAGGGCTCTCAGACAAAGCTACACAGCAAAGAAGCACCCAGGGTTATCAGCAAGGAGGTGGCATAACTCATTAGTGATCTGGGTGAACTCCCAAAGCTTCACACCCATATGGTGAATAAGGAGGGGTGAAAAAAAGGAAACACATTTAATCAAAGAGGGCCTTTGATTTTCAGTTTAAAGCTGGATGAGAAAGCAAACTGTGTAGGTGAATTTATCCTTTGTATATAGGGAAAGCTGATGAATAGGACAATACTTTGTTAACAGTGAACAAGGAATGGCCTGAGCTTACAATGTGTAGAGTATGTTAAACCAGATTTTCAGGCTGCATTTCCACAAACGTCTTAATATTTCTAAGGATTTTTAGATGTTTTTTCAAGCTTATTTTCCAGAAGTTAGTATTTTTTATCTGTACTTATCCACTCTATAGTATATGGTAATTATGATGGCTAAGGTTTTAATGTAGATGTCTTAGATTTGATTTCCAAAGTAGCTTTTTTTGGCAGAAAGTTTTCACTAGTCAGCAAGACATTTAGCATTGTATTTGGTGCATAACGTGTGGAGGTGTGAGACTGGTACAGAAATGGTGCACCCTCTCTCCTAGAGAATAGAAATATAAGTAATGAAATGCTAAATGAACAGAAGGGGGTGAAGGAAAGGTGGGCATCCATAGGAGAAGGAGTAAGAGAGAAAAGAGACATTTTTAGATAAAAGGGACAGGGGAAGGACAGGGCACGAGGGGAGAAGCAACTAGTTGTGGAAGGGCAGACAGAGGGATGAGGCTGGCAGAAGTCTGGCAGAGATAAGTTTTTAGGGTAGGAAGAATAGGTAGGCAGCTTAGAAATGAGGTAAAAGTTGGAGCAGGAGTGCAGCTTTAGAAGAATGGGGGAGTGGGAACAACAATGTGAAACCCCAGCTACCTGAAATGTTCTTTGCGTATAGCCAGAAACAAACCAAAGTCCTCATTTGCTATTAAGTTAAAACCAGACCCAAAAATTAGATGCAAGTCAGCTGTTAATGGAAACCCAGTGCATGGCCTTTTCAGCCTACAGCAATGCAGACGTCTGAATTTGGCAGCAATAGAAATTTGTGACTGCAGAAAATTGGGGCAGGAAACCTGCCAGCCACCCTGAAAGTGAAGGTATGTGCTCCTTTTTGACTCCAGATCTCTACATCATCTCTCTTTAGTTGCTCCCTCATGCTACCAATTTTGGCCATGTCACACTCTCCAGGTTCATTTAGGCGGTCTCCCTGGATGCTAAATTACAGCAGTGTATTTCAGAAAAAGAAGCTGTCTTTCCAGTAATTCTAATGCTGCGGGGGAGGCATGTTTCAGGAATTCATTACCATACTGAATTCTTTTCACAAAAGACACTGAAAATCAATTACCACAGAGGGGTATGATAAGGGAAAGAACCTTAAGCCTGGATGAAACCTTAACACTTTAAAGATGAACATTAAGAATCAAACATCAAAATAATGGAGTTTGCCAAATCCCCATACAAAGGGAGACATTGTTCAACAGACACTGTTGCTGATCTGGCATCATATATGCAGTGGAGTAAGGTTTGCTTTTTCTTGTGACTCACCAGCAAAATGTAGCTCTGGAGGGAAATTTAGGCCTTATCCAAAGTCCTCTGAAGTCAATGGGAAAAAAAAAGTCTGCTAATTTCAGGGGCTTTGGATCAGGGCCTAATTTTGCTCAGGTATAAAACATTACTTTTTTGCTTCTCAGATCTGAAGCTGAAAGCACATAACTAATAAAATAAAATATGCCTAAAATACACTGTTTTCACAAATGTTCTTGACCGTAAGCTCATTTAACAGAATATAGAATGGAAACAAAACCAAAGGGGATTTGAACAAAAAGTATTGGGTTTTTTGTTTGTTTTGTTTTGTTTTTTAAATTTGCTTTAATTGCCCAGGTCTGCTAATGACTAGCTCTGGTGATGCACCCCTCGGTGTTGCTAGAATATTATTTGAATTCCATGAACATATAGGAACCCCATGAACCGAAGTCCTAAATGTGGTATGCATAGTGGAAACATAGATTAGAAGCTCTTTGAGGCAGAG
This sequence comes from Mauremys reevesii, assembly GCF_016161935.1. Taxonomy (NCBI): domain Eukaryota; kingdom Metazoa; phylum Chordata; order Testudines; family Geoemydidae; genus Mauremys; species Mauremys reevesii. The sequence continues at coordinate 76,875,052 of NC_052626.1, forward strand.
ACCTTTTTATAACTATAAGACACCAGTACATTTGGATAAAACAAACCAATGGGGTGCATAGTATGATAGGCAATAGCTTCAGTATAATAGGACAACATAACGTTTCTGGAACTTCTAAAACTAATAGGATCATAATGTGTGTTTAGATTCCCCCCCCACACACACACTTTTCTTGAGCCTGATGATGTTCTACCCACACTCACTGATAAAATAAGAGGAAGCAGTAAGGGGAATTTACCTACGTTAGGGTGATGACATCTTATGCAATACTTTGCAGTTCTTTTTTAAAACTTTCCAAATCCAAGAGGGGAAACTACAGAGCATTCTAGAAATGTGTGTAATAGCTGCTGCTAACTAAGTAGAGAGAAATTGTTTGTGTGCAAAAGTTATTACTCTCACATCAGGCCTCTTGTGGGAAAGAGGTTCCAGCCTGAGATTAATATAGTCCCAAAACAAGCAACACTGATCATATTCTATTTTTTCCTAGATATTAGCTCTAGCATTTTTATCTCAGCTGATATGTTTTTCAGTGGGCAAATCCCAGTGTTGTCCTTTCCAACAGAACAAACAGTGTTTCTGGCAAGGCAGCCAAGTTGGACAATGAAGCCTGTGCTCCTTTTAATGGAACTCATGCAATACCATCCAACAAGATGACCTATGTGTCTAGATAGTGACCCATTATCAGCTCTCACACTCACTTCGTTCTCCATCATGTTACTTTCTCACATTTTTGTGGGTAAACGGTGATGAAGTGTATAGACCTGTGCTGCAAGAGTCACAATGGGGTTAATGGACAAAGCAGCTACTGACCCACCTGCAGCTAATTATTTAACCAGCAACAGCTGGAGCCAAAGGTTGCAGCTCAGGCAGAGAGGAGCTATTGCCAGTTAACTTGAGGAGCCCTTAGCAGTGACTGCAAACTGGAAGAAAGCAGTGCAAGAAACCAAACCTCTAAGGACAAAACATTGGAATCAGCTGCTCTTTGAAGCAGATAAAGGTAGGAAATATCCCAAGGAAGCAGCTGTGAGTCTGAGGGAGAAGATCTTAGTTGCTTAATAGAAGGTTGGGATTCAGAGCAGATGGAGGGTCTGGCTTTCCACAATTTATGATCAAGGAAGGGAATGAAAAGCTCTCCTTGCACAATGGCTGTTTGAGCTCAAAGTGAGGCTGAAATGCTGACACAAGGTCACTGGACTGTTTGATTCTATTACTGTAGAAGGAGTAAAGGATGTGGCTATAGGGATGAGTTTGGACAAGGGGCAAACCACCGCAGGCTTGGAGTTGTGCTTTACAAGGGGTGCTTGAATCTAAAAGACTGATACAACACACCTAGCCTGTGAGTAAACCTTCTAAAGTAATACACCATCAGCTTAATTAGCTGTTCATCTTTCCAAGGCAGACAATCATGTGGGTTGCTGTGTAAATGTCTTTTTTTCAAAGGAGACCTCACATTTGTTATGCATCAATATTACAAATCCACTGATGCTTTCTATAAAAGTAAGAATTTGTCCCTTTGACTAGAATTTTGTACTTTCCACACTGCTGTGTAGAATCATTATGTTGCAGCTCTTGCAGCCCTCAATCCCAGAGGTGGCTGTGTTTTTTGAGTTTTTGTTTTTATTTTTATTTATTTATAATACACAAATAACAATGCACTATTGGGAACACACAACAATATAGGGTAAGATCCACACTGGGGGGTGGGGAAGAATGAGAGGTTTCTTGGTAAATGGGAGGGCAGTTTTGCCTTCCAGTGAGAGACTCAAGAAACATGATCTCTAGTCCTCAAATCATTCTTGTGGTTGTTCTCTGAATCCTCTCCAATTTCTCATCAGACTTTCAAAAAGGAGATAGGAAAAATTTAGATAAGGTTCAGAGAAGAGCCACAAGAATGATCTGAACACTAGAAAACCTTCCTTAAAGTGAGGTCAATCTGTTTAGTTTATTGAAGAGAAGGTTAAAAGGTGACTTGATCATGGTCTAGATGTACCTACACAAGGAGAAGATTTCCAGATTAAGGCACAACAATATTTAGTGGCTGAAAGTTGAAACTAAACAATCTCAGACTTAAAACAACAGATTTTCATAGTGAGTGTAATTAACCATTGGAACAATTTACTGAAGGATATAGGAGCTTCTCCATCACTCGAAGTCTTTAAATTGAGATTGGATATCTTTTTTTAAAAGATATGCTGTAGCTCAACCAGAAATTGTCAGGCTTGATGCAAGAATCACTGGGTGAAATTCTATGGCCTATGTTGTGTAGACTGGATAATGAAAGTGATCTCTCTGGACTTAATGCCTATGAAACTGAAAAGCAAAGCTGTTGACATAGGGGGAAAAAAAGTAAATGGAAGGAGGAGACAAAGCATTAAGGAGAGAGGATTACATAAATGCTATTTTCTCTTCCATGCATGTTCTCTCTCACTCCTACTAATATGCAGCACACACCTTACATATCCTATTATTCATACACAGTGATTCATCATATCTCATACACATAGGTTTCCAGCTAAGATTTAGAATCTTATGATTCTTCTTGACAAGGTTGTTTGAGGGGAACTTAAATCCCAAAGCCAACAGGCCCTGAATATTTCTGTCTTCTTTCTCTAGCAGAATGTCTGTAGCTATTGCTTTCCTTTCTGAAGTTATATATATTTCCCCTCCTTAAATTGCATGATCAATGCTGCTCATTATTCTGACATTAAGGAAATGAAAATGCAAAAGCCTGGTCTGGTGCAGAGCAACAGTGCCACTTTATTTTTTTTGGGGGGGGGGGGGTGTTGGTTTGAAGAAAGCATTAACTTTATTCTTTATTGATTGTGGCTGATTGAAATAATTTCCAGGAAGTGGCTTGTAACCTGCATAAAATCTACAGTTAAACTGGATGATATCAGATAAATGAAAGACACTGTTTAAGGTTTGCTAATGGTGTCCGTTTTATAAAGGGAAAATAGTGATGTGTGTTTCTAATGCCATAACGATGTATCATTTTGGGAGATAAAGATAATTTTGATTGTCACTATCCTCTTCACACTTTTAAGGAAACCATTTAAATGAAGTGTTTAAACAAACATTTTATGATCCTGGGATTGGGGTTTTGATGACAGCAGTATCAAATATAACAGCCTTTCAAAACCCTTATGCTTTTAGTGTAACATTTGCCCTTGTGCAAGGGGCCACCATGGGGCATATGAAACACTTTAGTTCCATTATGTTCTGTTTTGATGATTTAAGTGGAATTTAATTAATGCTGTACAGACCTTTTGCTGGCCCTCTGCAACATGGTGAATTCCATCTTACTCCTTAGGGCACTGAGCCGTTTCCAGGGTGGATGACAATTGGATTCTAGACCTTTTTTTTTTTTCTCCATAGGGGTTTGGGTTGCTGGTAAGGCAAAATGTGCTAACCTTGGGGTCATGGAGGATTTACAGCATCTTGGAGGCAGGCTGAGGCAGGGATCTTTCTTCCTTGCTAAACACTCAGGTGTTTGGTACTGTACATGCATTATACAGCATATGATCCTATCCGGAGGAGCTTACAGCCTCAAAACTATAAAAAGATGAGACCAGTACCATTAAAAAGTCTGAGGAACATGACAACTTTATTTTAAATCTTAAAAAATGTTGGGATGGAGAGGGCAATTGGCCACGGTTAGTGTCTGTAGATGGAATCAAATAAGTGGGTGGCTTCAGGAAGGAATTGAATGAGGAGGAGGCTGGTGCTTTATAGCCTGAGCTGGGGAGGGTGTTTTCTACAGGAAGGTGGCATAGAAGAAATAATAGAGGTGTGTGGGGGATGGGGATGGAGATGGAGGGTTCTCATTACTGTGAGAGTGAAGGAGTGTGGGAGAGGGAGGGCAAACATATTAGGAGTAGAGATCTGAGATGTAGGCCAAGGCAGGGATATGCAGAGATTTGAAGGTGAGGATAAGAAGTTTGAGCTTGATATGGATGAGGATAAACCAGTGCATGGACTCAAGGAGAGAAAAGTAACATGGTCTGACTGGCAGGCAAGGAAGGGCACAATAGCAGCTGTGTTTTGGAAGAAGGGAGCTCCAACTTGCGTTGTATCTCTACTGCTAGAAACCCTCCTTGACCTCTTGGATATTCAATCCCAGCTCACTTGCCTTCCGGCTGCTAGGTATGATTCAGGTGGGAACACACTTAGGGGAAGTGTTTGGTAAGGTGAATATCTGGGGAGACAAGAACTGCAGGAAGAGTCAGATTGATTTAAAATTTACTCTCAAGAAATTACAGAAGAGGAAAGTAGCTAGGAGGAAGTTTGTTCTCTTGTCAGGCCTGATCAGTGGTTTGAGATGGTAGGGGTGGCTTCAATTTCATAAATTCTACTCTATGTAGTGTAGGTTTAATCACTACAGTGGAGTGGGTTTTAATTGGTCAGCTGGTGAATGCACCTAAAGCACTAATGTATTTCATGCAAATGACTGGGTGCTAGACCCCCGCCCCACTCCCCCTTCACCTGCATCTTTGATTTGAGACAATGTTAAAAGAAAAAAAGCAGAACAAGAGGATTTGTGAGCAACACTGAAGAAGCTCCTTATTTTATAAGCTTGAGATATATCGTGCATGCCTCTTTTACGATACTGTTGTATTTTCAAGGCACTTTGTTGGATGATGAATTGCCCTGGCCATAATAAGATGGCAGATTTTTTTTTTGAACTGAGTCTTTGGCCTAACTTGAAAATTAATAGTGTGTGCAGGGAGGGGGTAGGAGGGAAGTAAACAGTTTAATTTTGTAGAATTATATTATTTTCCTGCCCCCTTTAGGATGTTAGCTTTTACACTGGGAGGAAAAAATATAGACCTTTAACACTGGTAGTTTCCATTGAACTCCACAGCTGCTCTAAACTGTCAGCAGCCCACAGAGCTTTACAAACTGTTTCCCCTTCATCTCATGACCATTTGGCATGAAGCAGTGGTAACTGTACTTCTAAAGTTGGAAGTACTGAAGGCCTTGTTCCATGACTTTCCCTCAAATAAATAAATAAAACAGAAGTTATTTTATGGAACAGTCATTTAGGACAGTGGTTCTCAAAGCTGGTCTGCCGCTTGTTCAGGGAAACCCGCTGGCAGGCTGGGCTGGTTTGTTTGCCTGCCGCATCTGCAGGTTCAGCCGATCACGGCTCCCACTGGCAGCGGTTCACTGCTCTAGGCCAATGGGGGTGGTGGGAAGCGGCGGCCAGCACTTCACTCGGCCCGTGCTGCTTCCCACAGCCCTTATTGGCCTGGAGCGGCAAACCGCGGCCAATGGGAGGTGCGATCGGCTGAACGTGCAGACACGGCAGGTAAACAGCCCCTGGCAGGCCAGGCCAGTTTTTCTCTGAACAAGTGGCAGACTGGCTTTGAGAACAATTGATTTAGGATATATTTCCCTGATTATGGACTAAGAGGCATGACTTGCTTTCCAGTTGTTATAATGATGCCAAAAGCAAGACCGCTGAGAAAAAAGAAGTTTCTTAGAGATTGTGAGAGGAGTGTGGGGAGGTGGACTCCTGTGAACCTAGGCACCCCTATATTTACACGCCACAGAGTACTGCAATAATATTTGTACACAATATGCCTTGTTTTCTATGAAAGCTAACATGCTGGTTATTAATATATTATAAATGCATGTATTAACATTACATGTGAAATTATGATACTGAAATGTGTTTGAACCAGGCAAGTCTTGGGAGTGGGTAAACAGGTTTTTCCAGACAAAGGAAAAGCCAATGCCAATTGTCTGTCTGCCTCTATGCAAGTGCAGTCAGTCAAGTGGCCATTCACTGACACACTGGAGGCTGCAGGGACAAACAAATTTGCATTGTAGAAAGCACCAGAATGGAAGAAACTCCATCAGATTGCATGGTGCCCCTGTTGTGAGTAAAGGCACTTGGCCTTGAGAAGTATACATTACAAAAGTTCTCATGGGACTATTAAAAGAGGGGCAAGGAACTCCAAGTTTTCACCAGAAACACAAAGGAACCAAGTAGTTTGTACTTCATGGGAGATCCTGACTAGTGGATCAGTCAGGATCTCATTAAATAAACTTGGTTTACTTTTATTCTAAATCAACCCAGTGCTGTGTTTGACATGAAGTGATTAACTCTAGGTAAAGCAACAAGCTGCCGTCTGTTGGTCCCTTAAAGGAGCAAAAGCACCTTATTAGTCCTCTGAATGTCCCAGAAGAGGGCTGAATATTTCAGGGCAGAAGGTCTTGGAGAAATCTGGGACTGAGGGTGTGCTGGAGTCACTTGGCTAGCAGTAACCAAGGCAGGTGGAGACCAGGGTATGTGTGTGGTGTAACAAGCAGGCTGCTACAGTCAGAGTTGCTGAACCAGGGCTGCTGCAAATGGATCTGCCCCTTACCTGTTGAGCTACTGCACCAGAGCAGTTTGAGGCATTCAAGGTTACAGGACAAGAGTGACCCAACCTCTCACTGGTCTGAATTCTACTCTCAGAGCATTCCCTTAAGGACCCCACTCCCTTAAGGACCATTTCCTCTTTCCAAAGACAAGTGAACATTTGACTCCTTACATCTGGTACTTTATCCTTCAGATGGAGCCTAGTATGATGATGACTGATCCAGTCAGCATGTCAGAACTAATTTTACACAGCCCTCCAGGCCGAACTCTGGGAAGCTACACAATGGGGCCTGAGGAGGAATCTCTAGCACAGCTGTTAATAGGGAGCATGGGCCGTAATTGTATTTGTGAATATCCCTTAACTCTTAATGCCTTCTTAAAGCACCGATGTGCTATATTCTTGAAGCAAGCAGCTTGCTGCACTGATCTGTTACCACATGCTCCTGGATCAGAATGGTGCTGAAGAGCAATGGCAGGGAAATATGCAAGTTACAATTTCTCTCACTGAATAATAATCATGTTGAGTTATATGCACTATAAATAATAAAAAATGCAGATTAATCTTCTGTTGATTCCTAAGTGACTCTCAGAGGCAACTCTTCCTGTGGCACAGTGTAGTCAAAGCCATTATCCTACCACACAGTGCAATAATGACAGAACACACGCAGTGTAATGTAAACTTACAACCCAGTTTTAGGCAGACACGATTAGTCTGTCATCTTTTCCAGCAGCAGCAGTGAAATAAATATAAATAACCTTATTCATATTTATTAGATGGCTTTTGCATTAGTTGAAGAAAGGGAAGTCTTGTGCAGACTTTTTTTTGTTTGGTTTGGTTTTTCTTGTCTCGCTTGCTGGGGTTCAGATAAACCCAATTCGCACAATCTTGAGAATGTGACCTTCAGAAGGATTTTTTTCCTCCTGCTTCTGAGTATGCATGAGAGAGTTTTGCTGTTGAAACAGATTTTTTGCAAGGAGGGTGGAGGGACAAGAAGGACATGGATAAATAAACTTTTAGCAAATGAAGTTTGCTACACTAAAGATTGGTCCACTCATAAATGCTACATAAGCCCTTCATGTGGATTCAAAGCCAGGTCCTGTCAAAGACTGTCTATTTTAGATGCTTACATGCCCTTCATTACTACAGTAACTGAGCACCTCCCAATCTTCAGTGTATTTAACCTCACAACTCCACTCTGAGGTAGGGAAGACTTTGCATATCACAACATTGCGTGCCCATGGTCACACTGGAAATCTGTAGCAAAGCAGGGAATTGAACCACTGGGTCATCTTATTCCCCAGTTTTACTGCTCCCATTGACTTCCTGGAGACCAGGTTATGGTGCTAAAAACTGAAATGATGGGCAGGCATTTGTCTAGGCCTTTAGCTCTGGTGTGAATTTCTCCTGTAGAGCTTCACATTCTCTTTGCTTGAAAATGTGTTGTTTAGTTATATAATCACATTGCCACGCTATCTGTGTTCGTGTGTGTACTATCTAAATTGACAGCTATGGAAACTCCAGCTCTCTGCTCACAGGATACATAAAAGAGGACAAAACATTTCCCGAATGATAACCCTTAACCTGGGGGGCAAGAGGGAAGACCCCTCTAGGCATGACAAGGGAGTTCATTCTCCAGGGGTTTGTACAGTACTAGGTCTGTCTGCTGACACTGCCAATCCATGTGCCTAAGAAATGCTATTTGTCAGTGCTCCGCTACCTCCTAGGTGGTGGAGAATTTCTCTCACTAAGAACTAGATCAGACAAGCAAGTCACTCCACCCAATCCCCAGAACATACGATGGTGTGATACATGGATCTGTTGTCATCCCATTTTTTCTTATCCCACATAATGACACCATGAATTATTCACACCACCTTCTTTGCCTGAAGCAGCCTCCTTGCTTCCCTACACGATGGAACATTTTATTTTTTCCTTCAAACCCTGCCTCAAAACTCCCATTGTTTGGCTGGCTTCCTATTACCAATCTCTATGTCAGGGCACTCTACTGCTTCTCTTGGCCTTGGCCATGCAAACAAAAAAAAAACCCATAAAAATCAAGATATGAAACAGCCACTGATTTGTTTTCCTGTCAAAATAAAGCTGCCCTATAGGTGGGCTTCCTTCCTTTTGGTTGCTGTGATTTTTCCTTCTTTCCTGTACTCCCACGTGTTTGTTTTTCCTGGAATTCTGTATAGACAAACTCCTGGGCATAGGGACTTATTAGATGTGTATAAAGCACAAAGTATGGCACTGTAAACAAATAATCCAGCCACAGCACTGGATTATGATATCCATAAAATGTGTCTGCCTAGGTTCCCAAGATGCCTAGAGAATAGGGCTCATGGGAGCTATCCCATCAAATTATTGCAGAGGTGGACATGCTTATAGTTACCTGTGCACAGTTATTGACTTTCTTACATAACCATTGGCTATGTACAAGTCCAAATTTAAAAGGAACTTTTTCCATGTAGTCCTACTCTTTGGAAAGCAAGTTCTGTGTAGGTCCTATAGAAGCTACAAAATTTGCCATTTCAAGCCCTAGGAATGTCTTCTTCTTAAAGTAGAAGTATGTTACTCAGAGAGTTTTCTTCAGATGGTCTATCACATGGTGCTAATGTATTGATGTTTCTTTCTATTTGGCCTTTATTTTGAACATTTGTGTTTTGAGTTTGGCCTAAATTATGATTATTAGTTCTTTAAATTGCCCACAATTTGCTAAGGACTTCCCAAATCCTTATAAATATGTGATCCCAATGGAGCAGGGAATACAGTCTAAAAACCAGATCAAAATTTCCTCTGTTCAAGAAGTGGTGTAGATCTGAGTTTGGTTTGACTTGGCTCATCATATGGATAAAAGCCAGCTCCAAAGTTCAGATGAGGAGCTTTGGGTCAGGCCTTTCTCTAATTTACAGTAAAGTTCTCTTTTACCTATGCATGCAATCAGCTGGCAAGGAAAGTGCAACCCCTTAAATAAAATCTCAACTAACAGGTGAAATGGAATGATGTGTAGTTGCTTCATTGCTTGAGGTTACATTCCTTTGTGGAAAAGGGCTGTTAGAACGTTTAGCCAATTGAGTGATCTGATGGGCTGAACTGGTTTAGGTGCTTTACAATATGCATTAATCAGGTACTAAGTCTTCCAAATCGAAGACAAACACCGGGGGGGGGGGGTAAAGGAGGGAGAGACAAACAAATTAGCATTGCCAAGAAAGGATTGTGTAGCCCTCAGGATTTATTTCCAACTATGAACAGTTTTCCCAGTAGAGAGTAGGAAGAGGTACATTTTTAAACAAGGAAATCCTCAATTTGGCGAACAGATGGGAAGATCATCCAAGATTTTATTCTGAAACACTGCTGGAGAAAAGGGAAATGTTTTGTTATAAAACACTCCCTTCCAAGTGGCTGTTTGATATTGCACGTTTAGAAGAGATGGGCCAGGATAATAACTTCCCATCTGAGTCCCTTTTGAATTTCAGGGGGAGTTTCTCAAATCTTTGTGTCAGAAGCCATTGTTTACAGTCTTTGTGCCAAAATGAGGGTGATATTCTGATTCTAATTTGGGCACTTCTGAAATTTTGCCAGATCTTTTTGCTATTTGAGAGTGGTTGGCCTTTATCAATTTCCACCACTTTGTGTCAAAATCTGATGAAAATTATGGTTGTTGTGAGATTACCTGCTATCAGATCCATACCCAAACTTTCACCTTTACTCCAAACCCTTGTCTTAATCTAATATGGCTGTATGTCCAAAACGTTGTTTCCTTTCCTCCATCTTTGTGGTGTATGTAGCTGTGATTGTGTTTTTACTTCATTTTTAAATATAAGTTGCTTGCCTGCTGTGCATGGGAGAGGAGAAGAAGGAGGGATAGGTGGTAGAGAAGCAGTCCTGTGAGATATGTTGAGATTTGAGGCTCTTACAGAGCGAGAGACTCACTCGACTTTCCCTGTCATGGGGAGGTTTTTTTGTGTTTTCCCCTTAATCTGATCCAATCTGGATGGAAAGTATGTATTTAGCTCTGTATTCCTGTGAAATGACACAGTAACTACTGTTACCTCTGTTTCCCTAGAAACCTATTCAGGATTACACTTACATTGGTTTTATTAAATGCCACTATTGGATCAAACTGAAAAGGGATGGAGCTTATTCATGAACTCATGCACCCACACAGGCGGAGAGTTACCGGAGACGGCAGAGGAAGCCGAGAAGCCGAGGCATAGTAGATCTGGTGTGTCCACCTGCGGTCACGGATCTGGGCCAGCAAACAGGTCAAGAAGCGGCAGCCTTATGTGCATGCCTTCTTCCTTTTTGGAACTGGGCAGCTCCTGTCACGTACACTGAGTTTCCCTTCTGTGTCGGTCACTGAGAAGCATTTCCAGCCCTTGTTCCTTTCATGCATACCAGGTTCTTCTTTTCTTTACAGCACCCCATGATTGCCTTCTCAAGGCAGATTACATCAGACACAACTGTTTCCTGTCTCAGGGCTCTTTTTCTCCTTTCAGTTCCTCTCCACCCGGTCCCACATACACTCCCTTGTTCACACTTTCTCTGATTGCATGATGGAATATCACAAAGCTTGGAGGTTTATACAAGTGGTAACTGAAAGGGTTACAAAGCTTGCAAAAGTTACAAAACTTAAAAAGCCTATGCTAACAATAACTAAAGTTACAAAGTTTGCAAAAGGTTACAGAACTTAATGATGTACTAGCAATGACTGAAAAGTTACAAATCTTACGATCATATTCTACTGGATTGAGCAGAGGCTTTACAAAACAACTACTTCTGAGTTACTTCCACCTTTTCATGTTCTCTGTATGTATAAATATCCCCTGTCTGTGTGTTCCATTCTGTGCATCCAAAGAAGTGAGCTGTAGCTCACGAAAGCTCATGCTTAAATAAATTTGTTAGTCTTTAAGGTGCCACAAGTACTCCTGTTTTTTTTGTGGATACAGACTAACACGGCTGCTACTCTGAAACCTGAGTTACTTGAGTATGCCAGAAGCATTGTTTGGAATCACAAGAGCATAACACAACACCTAGTTGATCAACCAGTCCATCTCCTGGCCAGGGCAGATTATGGCTTTTCAATAAAAGAAAGAGAAACTGCTGCTTCTATTTCCTCCTGTCATCATGCTTGGATAAAACAGAATAATTCTACTGTCATGTCCCTGAGGGCTACACAATTTTTGTGATACCAATAGATATGTTTCTATTATACCTTCTGTAAAGATTCTGTGGTTTGCAGAAAAAGCAGCCATTTTGTGTTAGGTCCACTTCAGATTGTTAAATAGGGGTTGTGTATTGTCTGATGTCTCCTGAAGACTTTACTTTTGTTTTCCTTTGAATTTCTGTGAGTAAAAGCATCTGTTTATTCTTTGACATGGTAAAAACCTAAGTTTGATGACTAGTAGTTCTGCAGGTTAAGATGGGACATGCAAATGATCACTTGTTATCAACTCCAGACCATCACCACCCCCTTTTAAATACATCCACTGGATCTGGCAGTATGTTGTCCGCCGTGTAGACCATATCTGTGCACGCACTATATCTTTATGTCCAAAGCTGAGCACACTGTCAGCATTTAAGTAATAATAAACTATAGCAACTTTCACAAGAATTCATAAGTTTGGTCAAGGTGTAAACGTTTCACAGGCCTAGCTGAGTGCTCATGGTGAAAAATGGTAAATACCCCACTGAAATAAATGATTGTTCCTGTAACACAACTCCCTTTTGTGGCTCGTCTGCATTAGAAAAGTGTTTACTGCAGCTGCTATCTAGAGGCATTACTCTGTAGTCTCAAGTAGAAGTTTCTACTTTTAGTGCTAAAGGTCCCAGGCTCAAACCCCACTGATGGTTAGGGGAGTGTTTTAAAAGTATAAATTTGTTGCATATGTTGTGGAAAAATTGACCACACCTTTGAATTTAGAATCAGGCAGCCTGAGGCACTTTATTAGAGTACAAGCATGCATGCAGGGAGAGAGGTAGCGTATTCCCCTATAAGGGTTAAGCTCCCTCTGTTTGTTTTTTATTTATCACGTTTATAAAAAAAAAAAATTAAATTTTTCTTTTCTTATTTATTTTATTTGGATTATACACTTATAACATAAGCAGCTACTGCAAATCCTTATTTTATATTTTTTTTTCTTTTTTTTTTTTTTGTTTTTTGGTTGGTTTTTTTTGTCTTAAGACCCTTCCTCTCTCTTATTTCTTATGCAAACTAAAAAATTCAAAAAAAAAAGCAAAAAGCAAAACAACTATTTCTTTTCCTTTTTCTTTTCCTTCCTTTCCTTCTCCTAGATAAACTCTGTATCAGAACAAAAAAACATAAAAAAAGCAGAAATAACAAATTTATATATATAACAGTATAACTAGGCCTTATATAATTGGGCCTAATAACAATAAAAATAATAACCAAGGGGCAAATTTAGGCTCATTCCTCCTTTTTTGATGCCTTTTTTTTCCTTTCCAATTTTTTATTGCCTATATTTATTAGTTATTCCTGAATGAGATTAGGTCCTGAATCAATAGGTTAATATAAAAAAAATAATTTCCTTCAATTAAAAATTTATTCAGTTAAAAAGGCGAGGCAGGGCGGGGAGGTAGGGGCAAGGGGGGGCAAGGTCTACTCTTCTACTTCTGAGAGTCAACATGGAGAGGGGTTAAAAACAAAAAAAAAAAAAAAAAAAAAACAAACAAAAAAACAAAAAAAAAAAAAAAAACAACAAAACAACAATCCATAAAACCAAAATAGAAAAAAAAATATAAGTAAATTTGAGTAAAACATGAAAGTCTGTAAGAGAACAGTGTGTCTGTGAGTTTGTTTGAAAGGTGTTTTTTGTTGGTTTGGCATGTTTTTGCAGTTTGTAGTTTTGTATGTTTTGTGAATGTTAATTGAATGTTGAGAAAGAAATTTGTTTTGAAGAGATGAAAACAAAAGAGAATAAAATAATTAATAGGAAGTTATATACTAGGCAAAGAAAATAAATAAATTAAAAAAGAAGTTTTTTTTTTTAAATTTTTTGCAAATAATAAATTGTCAGTAATTAAATTAAAAATTGATAAATTAAAGTGAAATGAGTTAACTATTATGAGTTAACTATTATGCTATTGGCTTGGCTTGCTGGGATGGCTGGAGACATAGATTAGTTACTTCCAACATAAATATATATATTATAGTAATGTATAGTAATCTCCAGGGCTAATATACAGGGCACACATAAGGGCATAAAGTCCAAAGGCCATCCAGTCCACCAATTATTCCTATCCAAATCCAGGGTCTTATTGCCGTGGCCGAGATGGCAACAAAAACCGGGGGGTGGTGGGTCCCCTCGGTCCATCACCACACGGTGGATTCCCCCCCACAAACAGCCCCCAAAGATGCGAGGGAGAGGGCGAAGGCGGGGGGGCCTGCCCATACAGGAGGAAGCTTTCCAGCAGCCATAAGCCCATGTTATGAATCTCCATCCATGTTGAGCATCTGGCCAGTGTTTCCAGTGCAAGTTTAGGCCAAGTTTGGTGAAGTTGGTGTGGCAGAATTTTGCAGTTGATTTCTTTTTGTAGTCTTTTTGAATGCTTTTTAATTGGATTGTACATTCTCTGCATCTTGGTGCCTCTGCACATGCACGTCCTTCTTCAAGCTTCCTCCGGATCATCAGTCAACATGATCATGCCCTGTGGATGATGTCGAGGGTGGAAACCCAATGCTGAGATTAAAAATTGTCCCAAATCCTGCTGACCCCAGTACCTGTGTGTTTGTGAATAAAAACCTGCTATTTTTTCAATTGTCCCAATCTATTTTCACATGATAGGTCTTATAGACTAGCTAGCCCCTTCCCCAACTCCTAGATCCTTCTTCCCAAACCTTAGGAGAATATCCTCCTTTTTGGCGAATTGGATGGAAAAAGGGGTAATGGTATACTAGTGGAAATGAAATGGAAATAATTAAAAAATGGTAAACAAAGGCATATAAACCTAATCTAATAAAATATTAAATAAAGTATAGTCCCTAAATAGTTCAGGATCAATAGTTTCCAACTTTCAAGGGGATGGTAGTTGGTGGTGTACTACAACAGGATATGGGTAGTGGTGTACAAATTTAGATATAATATTTTAGTAAAGAGGAGTGTTTATTTATTTTTTTTCAGAGAGGGAAAGTTTCTTTTGCAAGAAAATTTTCTTTTTCAAAACAGGAACATGAAAGGTGGTTTCACATGTTACAACACCTATTGTGACACAGGGTATTAGGAAACATGGGTATTAAGGGTATTAAGTATTTGACCACTGTTGCATAAAACAGTGTGTGTTGTATGGATTTCACAAGGAATAAAGGAGGTTAATAAAGTGAATGTTAAATTATAATAGTAGTAACATAAAAATTAATAGGTATTACAGTCACCCAAAGGAAAAAAATTAGTAAACACCCGCAAAAAAAAAAAATAAGGAAGAAAAAAAAAAAAAAAATAAGAAATGGCTAATAGAAAAATAAATTGCCTATAGGTGGGGGGGGGTTGTAAAGGAAAAGTTGGGGTTGGGGGGGGGTTAGGTTTGGGGGGGAAGAATTTGTTTTAGGAAAGAGTTTGAAAGGATAGGAAGTTTGAGGTTTTGGATAGTGTTTCGAGGATAAATAACATAGTTGTGCAGCTTGTGGATAAATCCTATATGTGCAGCTTGTATATATTTTGCAATAGCCATTTTTGCCAGTTTCATATATTTATTTTTTATATATATTTTCATGGCTGTCCCTACCATGCCCAATATTCTATATCTTTCTTTCTCTTCCTTTCATGGTCATCTTCTTTTTCTTTTCTCAGTTTTCCTTTCCGCTGTTTTCTCTTTTTTTTTTGGTGTTTTTTTTAAGGGGTTTGGGTGTCTTTGTGTTTTGGGTTGGTTTTTTTTATATTTGTAAACATAACTTAGGGATCAAAGTATTTACAGGTAAAAAAACATAAAAACATTAAGAAACCAAAAAAACAAAAAAATCATATAAAATTCAAAGCAAAGAAAAAACAAAAAAAAACAAAAAAACCACCAAAGATTCTTAAACCAAAGCTTTGGCATAGCGGCTTTTTCTTTGATTCTCTCTTTTTTTTTTTTTTTGGATCAGTCTTTTAAGTCTCTCTCGTCAGGGCTTTAATAAGTCTTTTCCGTTAAAGTCTTTAGTCTTTTATTTTATTGACTTGGATTGGAGTCCGGCTTAGGCTCCTTTTTCTTTTTAATATTAGGACCTTTATTTTTTTTTAGTGTGAGGACCTTTGGAGCAACGGGGGGAGCAGTGGTATGTCAAGACCAGGAGTGGCCTTTGAGGAGCTGTGAGGACCCAGACCCCGCACCCCAGTGATAGGGATGGAGGTGGTGCCACTTGAGGACAGTGAGTGGTCTGGGCAGCACCCAGGTGCCAGGAGGATCCGCGGGGTGCACAGGGTGGGTAGACCAAATCTCTCATTCAGGGCTTAGTTTCTTTAGTTCCGGCAAGGTTCAGCTTTTTTTCAGTTTTTTTTCAGGTTTTTTCAGGTAGTTTTGGCTAGCTTCAGTTCTTGCTTCTTCGAGATCTTGTCTGCTTTAGCACTTTAGAGGCAAGCAGGTGAGGAGAGGTGGTGCACAATACTTTCTTGCTTGCTTGGGTCCTTGGGGGAAGTGTGTCAGGTCTTTAGGAAAGGAAAAAGCTGTGTCTTTCAAAGTCAGTCTCAAAGGCTCAAAGGAAGGGTTAGAACATTTTAGGAAGTCCTTCACGATGAAGTTTATTTATCATCAGAGAAGAGCCATTAGGAGGAGAACAGTCGACAGAAGGAAGGAGAGACCGATCATCAGCAGAAAGGGGCCAGGGGTTGAGTTTGGGACACAGGACAGCGTTTTTGGTTTGATTAAGGGTAAGGGTTTGTTTCAGTTTCAGCTTATCTAGTTTTTTAGATTTACTGTCCAGCAGAGTATTTTTTTCAATTTCTGTTATAAAGCAAAAAATTAATTAATATTAAGCCTAACAATTTAATAAGTTTTATAAAAAAATTAAACATTTTAATAAATTGCAAAAAATGTAAATTAAAGCAAATTAAAGTTAGGCCAATAAATTAAAGGCCAAATTAAAGCATTTCTTAAATTTATTGGCCCTAAATCCTGCAAGCTGAATAGCTTTTTAAATTTAAGGTTATAATTTGTTACTATGTTTCTGTATACTTTATAATTTATTGTATTTTGTATGTCAAAAGTTTTACAACTTTTTTTTTTTTTTTATTTTTCTTTTTTTTTTTATTTACACTTTTTTTTTACATTACAACATACTACTTTTAACATTTAATTAATTTAAATAATTTTATATTTTAAATTTATATTTTTAAATAATTATTATTTATTAATTTTTATACTTTTATATTTTAATTTTATTTTTTTTTTTTTTTTTTAAAATTTTTTTAATTATTTTTTTTTGTTTTTTTTTTTTTTTTTTAATTAATTTTTATTTTTTTTTTTTTTTTTTTTTTTTTTTAAAAAAATTTTTTTTTTTATTTTTTTTTTAATCCATTTGGCTTTTTTATTTTGGCTTACTTTTTGATTTATTTTAACATTTTTTATTTTATTTTTTTTTAAAATTTTTTTTAATTTTAAAATTTTTTTAAAATTTTTTAATAATTTTAAACAAATTATTTTAAATTAACACTAGTTTTGTTTTTTAATTTTTTACACAAAAATTATTTAAATTTTTTAAAACAAAATTATTTTAAATTTTTTGTTAAATAAATTACACAACTTACAGTTAAATTTTTTTACAGTTTTTAACCTTACTTAAATTATTTTAAATTAACAATATTTCTTATTATTTTTTATTTTAAACAGATTTATTTGCCTCTTTCCTTCCTTTTTTTTTTTTTTTTAATTCTACTTCCTTCTATTAAAATCCTTCTTTTGCTTTTTTTTATATTTTTTTTTTTTTTCCTTTTTTTTTTTTTTGTTTTTTTTTTATTTTTTTAGCATTTTTTTTTTTTTTTTTAGTGTTTAGGTTTTTTTTCACCCTATTTTTTTTTTTTATTAACATATTTTATTTTTTTTACATTTTTTTTATTTATTTATATTTATTTACATATTACACATCTTTCTTTTGATTATAATTTTTTTAATAACACTTTTTATTCACAACACAATTTCAGCACTACAACAGAATTTCTATGTCGGAATTAAAAGATATTATAAGACAAGAAAAAACAAGAATAGCACAGACACATAAAACAAAATCTAAAACACTAAGAGCAGAGGTCACTTTCTACTGAAATAGTCTTGTCAGGTTCAACTAAGTTTTGGGCCAGTTAGGCAGCCCCAAGCCCTGGGTTGCACAAAAGGGGATGGCAGGGAGGTGCAGCCCCTGAGGGTTCCTTCAGAAGAGGAGAGGGCAGTCTGCCTTCCCTGCACAGAGGGAGGAGCTGCTCACACCTGTTATCCTGAGCAAACTGGTCACCTGTCAGATGCTCTGGGATCAGACACATTACACTGCACACCATTTGGACCTTACAGAATACACACAGGAACACATTTACCATTTTAATTTTTTATTTAATCTTTGTTTATTTCTTCTTTTCAGGTTTACTCATGGCAACTTATCAGGGGATTTGGGTATATATACGGCAGGAGATGGGTCCCTATTTGGGGATGGCAGTGGCAGCATGCCTGGCATCCCAGGGGGGCAGACAAGTACAACCCAGTTGACAGGCATCCCCCCTACAAACAAGGCAACAGCTAGGCACACATATAACAACAGGCATAAACAAAAACAAAATATAAAACATAACAGACAACAAAACACACAACACACCCAACACACCTAAACACCACACATTCCCCATGTTTCTCACCACACCACATTTTATGAAATATTTTACTAGCCCACCATTGGCTTTTTCCACTTCACTGCTTATTTCTTGCAGCACTGCCTCCCCTAGCTGGTTTGGGCTGCTCTGGCTCTCCATACTATCCCTACGGCCTCAACACCTCCCACCTCTACTACTCTCTAGGGCTACTCTTCGGGGTCACACTGGCAACTACCAACTACAAGAAAACCTCTGAACACCTCCAACCCACACAACCTTCACAACACTACACAAGCATTTCATTCAATTTTACAACACAGTGACACATCCCTTGAGGTACCATCATTTTTAATGGACCATTTCATCTCTTGTATATTTTCATATCTTTATTACATATTTTTTAATAATTCTTAGCCATACACCAATGAACCATAATCCCCTTTTTGCTTTGACTCAATAGCCTACTTAGACCAACCTCCACCGTACTGCACTCTTGCCCTTCTCCTCATCTCAACACATTGCCCACCTCAGTGTGCCCACACCTGAGGCAGGCCAGGCCAAGCCCGGTTCCCTCACGGGCAGGAACACCTGTGCGCAGGGAGGCTGGGGGGGCAGAGCAAGAGGGCTCGGCGGCGGGCCTCTACCAGCTGGGCGGAGGCGGCTCGGGGAGCTCAGGAACTCTCTCTTCAGCCGCTGTCTGAGCCAGCGGGCTGAGGTCTCCCTGCGGTGCTCCTCTGAGCTGCAGGTGGGCAGGCAGCTTCCTCCTGGGGAGAAGGAAGGCTCCGCTTATAGAGGGGAAGCTCACCGAGGACTCTCTCAGGGGCAGTGGGCAGGAGCTGCTCAAAGGGCAACAGGGGGGACTGGATGGGGGCCTGAGGCAAGAGGGGACAGGGGGGGTCACAGGATGGGGGAAGCAACAGAGGGTCACCCAGGCCAAGGGGGGGCCACAATCCCCACACTGAGGAAGCAGCAGGGCACCAGGCTTCCAACAACTCAGGACCTCAGGCACATGGGCATACAGGCACGTTCCACCTCACACCTCCACACTGGCAGGCTGGCCCTGCCCTGTCCCCCTCCACCTACTGGGCCCCTCCCTCCCCACCCCCAAAAGGCTATCAGTTCCTCAACGGAAAAGTGGCCCCCCAAAGCTACCAACTCCGGAACAAACAAGGGGGACAACTCGAGGCCCAACGGACCACGGCCCTCGGGACCAGTCCTCAAACAACAACCAACCAAAGTTCAGATCTCTTCACTCAAGCCCGGGCGAGCCAGATCAGGCCTCCTTCTTCCCCCTCCTCAGCCTTCAGGCCGATGGGCCTTGGTCTCCTCCAGATCAGAAGACGAGACCCCTCAGATACCTCTAGAGATGTTTCCTGGGGGAAGGGAACCGCCATGTCCCTGGGATCCTGGATGTCAGGTGAATTGTCGATCATCCAGCCTGAGGAATTGTCCAAAGCCCCTATTCCTTGCTAAATTATTGTAATTTAAGGCATAGCGTATGTGAAGGAATTAGCAGCCATTACAGGCAGGCATTTTAAGGCATGTAGCTTATTTTAGGTAGCCTATGCCTGTTAAAATTTTAATTAAATTTATTTTTAATTAAACCGCATAATTAGCAATTCCTTAAAAAATCTTATTTTTAAGTCTTTTTTATAAAATTTAAGCTACTGCAATCTTCTTATATCATAAGCTTTCTTCTCTTTGTCTCTTCCAGCTTTTTTTTTCTGTTTCTTTCTCTTTAGTTTTTTTCCTTTTTCTTAATTTTTTTCTTTTTTATTTCTTTAAAGTAAAAAGTTTTTTTCTGTACAGATAAACATCTTAAAAGCTTCTCTTACAGAAAATGCCCTCTTTTATAAACTGGTAAAACATTTCCTTATATCTATAAGATAAATGCCTATTACACATATATATGCTATATACATATAACCTGCAAAAATAATAACTGAAAATTTCCCTATCAGCATTTATAAACATAATAGGAAGAATAAATACAATGCTGCATAATGGAAAACGGAGAGAGAGAGAGAAATAAGACTGGGGGAAAAACACACAGTGCCAAGTCATTTGAGATCATTTCACATCATTGCTGCTACCAATGAAGAGTATATCTGCTCTAATATGTGGCCTTTCATAGAAGATCCAAAAGTGCTTTAAAATGTTAAATCATTAAACCCCATAACGTTGCAGTGTGTCAGGTTTGCCCCCATTTGTCAGAAAGATACATAAGCCCCTATTTAACTCAGGCGAAAATACAAATAATACACATTAACCACTAGAAAATAGTGTTTTGTAGCATTTCTGGCACTTCTGTTTTTCTTTCTTTGGAGGAAGATAGTAGTAATTTCTCTTTTCTCTCTCTCTGGTCTAACGGGAAGCTAAAGATAAACAAGGCTGAGAAATGGCTCAATTGTCTGTAATGAAACAAATGCCTCAGTGGACACTTTCATTTTACAGCTATTACCCTTAGGACCCTCCTTATTCTCTGAACTAGCTTTTGCTGATGATTAAAGTCTTGACTGATGATTATTCTCTGGGTTGCTTTGGCAGGATTTATGACTTTGAAGTGGCCACCTTATTTGCTGCTAAGCTATTTCACTCCTCTTTTCCCACCCCACCACCTCCTCCAACCAAAAGGGGCAGGCTGAGCTGGAGCTTTATTGAAATTTGAATCATAGCAGCTTTGCCAGTGTAAATGTCCTGAGACCCAATTTAGTACTAAGGCAAGCTGGAAAAAACAGGTTTGCCATGTTTTAGATGATGATTATTCCTGGGGAAGGTTTAATGATGCCATTTGTGAAAGTCTTTTTCTGTTTTACATTGTTGTTGAAGTGAACAGGGGTTTGGACAAATTTACAATGGAACTTATATTTATTTTATGTGAACACAACAAGAAAGTAAAGATTTTTTTTTCAGTAGGCTTCTGGCTTTTCTTCTTAGTATTAATAAAGAGTGAAATTGAGCATGCTACTTAAGAGCATATAAAGTAACTTTAATGATTTGCGTTGCAATGCGCACCAAAGAAAGTTCTAAGATACTGATAGTGAGGATCTTCTTCTTTTTAAAATATTAGTGGGTTTAACCGAGTTATATAATTTCCCAAAGAATTCAGATGTGACCTCATATAAGCCAGAGTCAAAGGGAGGGGAAACTAAGTCAGTTTTAACTGTCCATGACCAAAATACCTGGTGGATGTGGGAAAACTGAGGCACAGATAAATGGAGATGTGATTCCAGCCCCCACTGGGAGAAGGGACAATTAAAAGTACTGTCAATGTTATACCTGCTGGAGTCCCAGATAAGTGTATCAACTGCTTGGGGAAGACAGGGAAAATGGAGATGGAAAATTTTCCATCTCAGTCTTAACTTCAGGTTGGTTAGTAAAGATGTAATTGAACCTGAGAGGGGTGAGGGAGCATGCAGCAGCCCAGCTCTCCTCAGCAGATGGAAAGGAGAAGGGGACTTAGCTCAGAGGGAAGTGGGGAGATTCTACTCCCCAAGGGTCAGAGACCTCTCAGCTGCCTAAAGCACACTGTTACGACCCATTCTGAAAGGGGTCAACCCTACTGTGGCTTCTCTTCCCAATTACAAGTACTAGGGTCATAACTGTGTGGGGGGGCGGGGGGGGGCATGATCTTCGCCTATTTACTCCTTCCCAGAGGGTAATGAGGAAGAAGATTTGCATTATGTAGATGGGGAAAACTATAATGATTTCAAGAAACTATATATTGGTCTAATCATTAGACTCTTACTGTATGAATGTATAATGTTTCAATCAATAACAGTAATGGCAGATGTTCCTTCTCAAAGAGGGTCTAAGAACTTTCCTGGGAGAAGAGTCTGTGTGCACCAACAAAAGCTTAAGAACGCATCAGTACACCACTGGGTGAGTATCCAAAGGGGAGCTCTGACACTAGGCATTGGGACTGGCTTGGCAAAGAGACAGGGTCTGGGAGATGAGTACAGAAATGGGGGAGAGGGAAGTGGGAGCCAGTAGGTAGACGGGAGGTGGAGATATGATGAACCAGGGAGGAGACTGGGACTGCCTGGACATGGAGACTGGGGCAAGGATCCCCACACCGGAGGTGGGAGGACAGACCCTGATATTGGATGATGTATCTGGGGAGAGTATTGGGACAGGGAAAATGAATGGGCGATGGAGGGGTACTGGAGGCCAGGGTGTAGGAGAATGACAGACTGGATGATCGCCCAGGAAGGAACGTACTGGGACTGGCTGGACAAGGAGACTGAGGACAAGAAGCTTGCAGGGTTATGGGGGACTGGATGTGGCTGGGGAAAGAGACTGATGCTGGAAGGGGATACTGGGATAAGGAGTTTGAAGGGGTGAGACTAGGACAATCTAAACAAGGAGTTGGGAACTGGAATTAAAAGCATGAAAAGTGAAGACTGGGACAAAGTCAGGGATGAGGAAGAAACAAACCTGGGACAAGGGCAAGTTTTAGAGGATGGGTTAGAAGGAGTCATACTCAGGGGGATTGGACATAAGAGTCTGTTTTCACTAGAGTCCACTGGAATGGAACCCAATCTTCCTGAGTGATACTATTCCTCTGCTATTGGCAAATTTGTCTGGTTCTGGTCCACGCAATCTACTATTGCTATCAATTTAGTTCAAGTGGTAGAGGTCTGTGTGGTGGATCTAAGGATTCCACCCTGCTGATGACCTTATGTGGGCATCTATATGATATCACATGATAGAATTTCTGATTGATTTATTTTTTCCTAAAATCCCTAGGTGTTTTTTTTTTAAGCGTAGTTTCCTACGGTAAAACAACCTTATTAGGGTTGCAAAGTCAAGCATTCAAAAGATAGGACATTGAGAATTAAAGTTTCCTATACAATTGTACAAAGAGAGAGAGTTGGGCACAATTTTCTTCTACTCAGCTACCTTCCACATCCCCCGCCATCTGACAAGTCTACAGGGGATCCTCTGTGTAGGTCAGAAGGTGGTAGTTAATCTCCATGTGCATCCAGTCCTTTTCATCCCCACTGTAACTGCCAGTGAAGATATGTTTTTTTTGACGTCTGGTGGCCAGAGCTGGTCAATAATTTTTTTAAAGAGACATCTGACATCAGAAAATGTCCATTTGTCAAATCAAACACTTAGAAAATGGTTGGTTTTGACAAATTTCCTGTGTGGGTGTTTTGTTTTGTTTTTGGGGGGGGGGGCGGGGGGAGGGAAGGAAGGCAAATGCCTTGTTCTGACACATTTTAAAAGGAAAAGGTTCTGTTTTGTGAAGATCAAAATGGGGTTTTGGTTTTGAAATTTAAGGTAATTAATATGTTGTGGTTTTTTTGTTAAAACTCATAGATTCTGTGGCCAGAATGGACCATTATGATCTTCTAGTCTGATTTCCTCCTGTATAGCACAGGTCATACAACTTCCCCCAAATAATTCCTGGAACATATATTTCAGAAAAACATCCAAACATTATAACAAAAAAAGACAAACAATTTTGTTTGACCCAATCCATAATTTTGGAGGGGATTTTTTGTTTGCAAAACTTTGATATTTTAACTTTTTGTTCTCATTTGGAATTGGAATATATTTTTTAAAAAAACCTGTTCCCTGCTCCGTTTCAGTGCTGTCATTTTCTGTGACCAGGATTACCTGTTTCACTAGCAAATGTTCTGATGTCCCCAGTTCATTTCCCTTAGACCACAGCAACTTATCAGATGAACAGTATTTCCTTTATGCTATTCACCTGGGCTAGGACTGCATGGTGAAAAGCTCTATCTTACCCTCATTCCCTTGAGGCATTCAGCCCACACCTCTTACAAGTCAGCAGAAGTGCTGCCTTTGATGGTCCTCGTTATTTGCTTTTGTCAAGCATTTAAATATGTATCAATTCCATTAGAGGAACTTAACTTGAAAAAGAACATCACTGCTGACTCTCCCACCTCTCCAAACCTATTAGTTTCTGTGATCCAGAGTGGATGATGAAAGCTCCAGATCAGTACCGTGCCCTGGCATGAAGGTCTGTGAGTGCCACTGATTAGCCTTGTTATGTGCTTACCTCTGGATATGATGTCCACAGTTAACATTTTTACCGTTAAGTGGCAGGGTTCAAGGACAGAGGCGCTGCAGTGAATGCAGGCTGTGAATTTCAATCCTGTGTTTACTCTGTGCCCTTGGAGAGATTACTTTTCAGCTATTGTCTGACACCCGCTGTGCACAGGGACATTCCTGAACGCAATGCCAGATTCTCATTCTCCCTTAGTTAACAACCCAACATACCTTCTCCCCCCCCCCCATTAAAAATAATTGCACAAAGATTTTCCTTTCTCTCTCCCACACACCTCACCAAGCATCCCTGAAAAAACTGGCTGAGATGCTGTTGCAGTATTGACAAGAAATGTATGAAGGACGACAAAACACACATGTGAAAGGTAGCTAATTGACTCCAGGACAGAGCACGGTCTCTCCAGGTGCAAGATGGGACAAAAAGGAGGTGAATTTGGTGGCACTATAGAAAGACCTTTTCATAGTACAAATGTACTAGCGTTTGTATTACAGATACAGCTAATAGCATTACATGCATCTTATGACAGAAGATTACTACAGCAGTGAGCCTCTAAAATATGGCTGTTACATTACCTGGAATTAATGGCTGGATTGTAAGTTAATGTCCCAGGGCAAAGCAGAGAGTCATTTGTGTTCTAACTAACCAGTCATTAACCATGGTCATGGCCATTTTTGGGAGAGGGTTATTGCTCTTATAACCATAACCAACATCATACAATAGCAATCCCTGCTACTTCATTTTGTCTGTTCATTTTTCTGGACTCTTGCTAACCAATGTGTCTGCTTTAGGAAATTGGTAATTTCTCACAAGATAATTATTTTCAATAGATTGATAAAAATAATACAAATTACAAATACAAATTATTTTGCTGTAGAAAATCATCCATTGTCTTGATGCGCACTGCAACTTGGGAGGAAGAATGTTGAGGTGGGGTCTGGCTGTCTCGGTGGCTTAATACTAATATACCTTCCTCTACATACCTCTAGAAACTTGATTTCAAATGAGTTTTGGTGGTGTGGAAAGGCACCACTGTTCTCTCACCAGCCTTAGTGTTTCTTCCCTCTGGTGGTGATGGGCCTGGGGTAATCCATCCCACTAAGCCAGGGTTTGCCTTCCCCCTTCGGGGCTCCCTTGATTGTGTCTTCAGGGTGGGCTTAAGATGCGGGTGTGGAGCTGCTGGTTCTAGGCCCAGGGTTCCTTTGCTTCGGCTTCTTGTCTGGACCAGGCTCTCTTCTCTCCCCCACCCACCCAATCTTGCTGCCTAGTGGACTCCCTGGTTGCTTCTGCTTGGGGGAGTGGGGCTGCTGGCCTGCTCCCCGGAGGTGAAGTAGGGGACCGTGCCCCTGCTGTTGCTGCTGCCACCACCTGGTTTCCAAACTGCCTACTTGTGCTGCTGCCTCTGCTGGTGGGAGAGCGTGCAGGAACCCTGCAGGACACTGAGTAACTTTCCAACTTTGCTCTTGCAGTGGGGGGTCATGACTGTTGCTGTGGGGAGAGCGGGGGTGTGGCATGGAGCCTGCCTTCTGGTCCATCTGTCTTCCCTACCCGCCCCCCCCCCTTACCATCTGCCTCCACTCCTTCCTTCAGGACTTAGCTGCTTGCCTTGCCCCTTTTCCACTACATGGGCCTGTTGCAGCAGCAAACATGGACTGCGTTTTTGTAAGTGCACGTGCCTCCTCTCTCCCCTGGAACTGGCCCTTACCTCTCCTGCTGCTTTTGGCTGCTGGGCTTTCCCATCCTCTGCCTTGCGCAGCAGTTTGCCCCCCTTTCCTCTTGTTGCCTGTTTCCCCCCCACACACCTTATTTGTTTTGCCCTGGCTCCCAGTAGCTTCAGTTTGTTTGCTTGCCCCACACTTTGCCCTTGGGAGTTCTGCTTGTTTGCCTGCCCCGCCCCAGCCCCTGAAGCTAGTCCTTTCAGTTTGCCTATGCTGCCCCCATCCCACTTGTGGCTCATCTGTTTCTCTCCTCCCCATCTGCACAGCCCCTGCATTGGTTAGCCTCCTTGCACCCATGTCCCCTGCCACATGTTTGTGTCCCTCACCCTTTTATGTTGAACCCTAGTATTCACCGCACTCCCCAATGACATTATAGTCCTTCCCCATCCCTTAGTGCAGCTAGAGGAGCCGGTAATCCCATCTTGTGTGGGTGGTTGTCTAATACCGACAGACCCAGTCACCGGCAGGCAGGATCGAACCTGGGATCTCTGGAGATTAGTGCATCATCCTCTATAGCGTGAGCTAAAAGCCAACTGGCTGTTAACCAAGGTTGTAGATCAGACTCATTTTAGCTCTCTCTCTGTGGTCTCATTGAGACTAGATGGGACAGAACACCTCACCCAGGAGGTGTGAGTTACAACTGCACTCCTCCTTCTTTGCTTTGATAGGTGCCATGGTGCCGCCACCCTGATCCGGCCCCTGATCCCAGTCCCATCCCTGTTCCTGATGCCGCTTCCATACTGCCACTTACTGTGCTGACACTGCCCCTGTAGTCATCTCGTTCCCCTTCCCTTTGGAGGACCCTTGGGGTGGCCTTCATGTTCCCCTATCCTGACCCCTTCACAGTTGTTGTCTTCCCTCTGCCACCCCCTCCTGAGATGGGATCTGAGATAGCCCGTGTGGTGATGGTACTATGGGCACCACGCTGAGGGTCCGCCCCTTGCCTGCTAGTCTCAGTAGGCCATGGGACTGTCATGGAGACTCCACTAGAGGACAGCCAGGGGCCAGTGACCCCATCCCCTGATAAGCTGCAAGATGAGCTGCGTATTTTTCTCAGGGATATCCATGAGTCCGGAATAAGGTGCAGCTCACTCTCCAGTGCTGGGGGGATTTCTGTCAAGTTCTCCAGGCCATGAGGGCCATTTGGGGGGAGGGTAAAGGGATCGGGAGGCAGGACACTTTGGCCTATCAGCAGGCCCGTGGCTTTCGAGACTCCCTGCTGACATTTGGGGTTGGTCATGGATTGCTGCGAGTTCCAACAGGGGCTGCAAGAGCCCCTGCCAATGAGGATTCTTCCCAGCCCTCACTATGGCACCAATCACCTTCACCCCATTAAACACCCAGGGCTGTAGGATGGGTCTCGGAAGGTGCCATGTGCTCTCCTTCCTTTGCGGGGTGTGGGATATTCTGTTGCCTTCCTGCAGGAGACCCATATGGATCCAGCCGCTGCAGCTAGCTGGTGGCTGGAGTGGGGGGACAGGGTATATGTTAGCCATCTTATAGCTAGTACGGCTGGAGTGGCTACCCTGTTCTTCTCCGACCTATAGCCCGAGGTGCTGGGGGTTGCCAAGGTCATGTTGGGCTGTCTGCTACACCTCCAGGTCTGTATGGAGGGGCTGGCAGTGAATTTTGTCAATGTCTATGCCACAACATTGGGCCTGGAGCAGATACGCTTTTTCCAGCAGGCATCCAACTTCCTCGGCTCCCTGGATTCTTGAGAGTGCCTGGTCCTGGATGGGAACTCGAACACCACACTCGATGAGCATGACTGCTTGGGGACCAAGCAGTGCCCAGCTGCCCTGGACGTCATCCAGGAGATTGCTGACCATCACTCCCTGGTGGATATCCGGGTGGTGGTCATGCCAGATGACGTGTCAGCGTTCACCTATGTCCGGGTGGAGGTACATCGGTCGCACCACTCCTGGTTGGACCGCTGTTATCTTTCATGGACCCTCTCCTCCAACATCTGGCTGGCTCTGTTCTCAGATCACCTTTTGGGGACTGTGATAGTCTCTCTCACCTTGGAGGGGTCAGGGACAGCCTATTGGCACTTTAATAACAGCTTGCTGGACCGGTGTTTTCAGGCGAGAGGTGTGTCAGGGGTGTCTGCTGTCAGGCCACCTATATGCTCTGGCGATCGAGCCCTTCCTTTGTTGGAGGTTGACGGGGTTGATGCTCTGAGAGAGCGGAGTTGCAGCTGGTCCTGTTGACGTACACCGATGACATGCTCCTCGCGGTCCAGGACCTGGTGCGGATGGAGGCCTGCCAGGCCATCTACTCAGCAGCCTCCTCTGCCTGGGTCAACTGGGTCAAGAGCTCTGGCCTGGTGGTTGGGAATGGGTGGCAGGCAAGCTCCCTCCCACTCACGCTTCAGGCAAATCAGTGGAATATGGGTCTGCTGCTCTATCTTGATGTTTACCCTTCTGCCATGCATCTATCTCCGTCGGAGAACTGGAAAGGTTTAAAGGATGGGGTGTCGGAGCGGTTGTGGAGGTGGATGGGACTACTCTGGTGCCGCTCCCTAGGGGGGAGAGCACTGGTGCTCCATCAGCTAGTTGTGTCCATGCTCTGGCATCGGCTCTACACTCTGGTCCTGGTCCTGGCCCTGGCCCTGGCCCCAGGTTTCCTGGCCAAGCTCAGAAGTTGGTCCTGGAGTTTTTTTGGCTGGGACTGCACTGGGTCTCTGCAGAGGTTCTCCATCTCCCCCTGGAGGAGGGAGAACAGGGCCTGAAGTGCCTGCACCCTCATGTCCATGTCTTCCGCCTCCAGGCCCTGCAGATGCTCCTTTGTGGTGCAGGTAGACCAGAGTGGAACATGTTGGCACACACCTTCCTGCTCCGCTTCTGAGGACTCTGATATGACTGGCAGCTCCTTTATCTTCATCCGAGAGGTCGTCTGCGAGACCTCTCCAGGCTGCCGATCTTCTGCCAGGACATCCTCTGGACCTGGTGGCTGGTTTTGGTGACCAGGTGTGACGTTATTCTGGGACCATATAGAACATGGTTGCAGCCAAGGTCCTGTAGTGGCACCAAATCTTATGTAAAGGGGGCCATATAAGGTGTCTAAGACCACGTTATGGGTTGCTGGTTATGATTATGCTGTCTAGATGTATGTATCATCATTTTGTAGTTGAAGTTATAAGTATTGACTGTATACTGTCTGTATTTCAAATTTGTGCTGTGTTTCTGGGAAACATCCCAGACAAGTTGGTGTTAGCTCTGCCTAGCCTGCTTGATGGCCCATTAAGGACCATCAGCTACACAACTGACTCATTGAGAGGAGGCAGATATGCCTTGTAACTCAGCAGGGTGTGCAGGAACTTGCCCATGTGACTGCAGACTCCATTTTGCTGTAATTTTCCACAGTAAGAACAAAGAGGTTCTTACACCTGGAAAAGCCTATATAAGGCTAATGCCTCATCTCCATCTTGTCTTCAATCCTGCTTCTTACCTCTAGAGGGACTTTGCTACAAACTGAAGCTCTGCACAAAGGACTGATGACCCATCCCAGTGGGGGATGTTCTCCAGAGACTTGATTTGAACCTGCAGTTTACTCCATCACTGCTACAAGCCTGAACTAGGAACTTTGCCATTACTGTATGTAATTGATTCCATTTAACCAATTCTAGCTCTCATCTCTATCTTTTCCCCTTTATGAATAAACCTTTAGATTTTTAGATTCTAAAGGATTGGCAACAGTGTGATTTGTGGGTAAGATCTGATGTGTATATTGACCTGGGTCTGGGGCTTGGTCCTTTGGGATCGAGAGAACTGTGTTTCTTTTTATTGGGGTGTTGGTTTTCATAACCATTCATCCCCAGGACGAGAAGGACTGGTGGTGATACTGGGAGACTGGAGAGTCTAAGGAAATTGCTTGTGTGACTTGTGGTTAGCCAGTGGGGTGAAACTGAAGTCCTCTTTGTCTGGCTGGTTTGTTTTGCCTTAGAGGTGGAAAAACCCCGGCCTTGGGCCGTGACTGCCCTGTTTAAGCAATTGGTCCTGAATTGGCACTCTCAGTTGAGTCCCGCCAGAACAGCATTGTCACACCAGGTCTGTGGCGGACACCTCACGGAGCCCCTACTACACAATCCCCAATTTTGTGTGCAAGTGGCAGAGTTCCCCTTGGTGTGCCAGAGGTTGGTCGTAGCAGAAGTCACCAGAATCAGAGACCTCCTGGACTATGACTGGGGAGACTGGGTGGATCTCCTGATGCTTGCTCAGCACATGGGGATTTCCATCCTTTTGTACTCCTTGGCATGTACTTCAGGAGGTGAGGGCAGCCCGCCCTGCACCCCGGACCCTCCAAACATTTTCATCAGGCCTCTTCCCTTGTGAGTCTTCCCAGCCATCCAACCCATACACCATGAACCGGCTGCACAACTTGCAGCCAGTTCACTTCTGGACTGTGCCAAAGAAACATCTGTAATGCTCATGCTCCATGCCCTTCATTTCCTCACCCTTGTGTGCCACCCTGATACGAAGTGGCAGGACCTATTACCACCTCTTGAGGGTGAGGAACCCCACTGGGCCAGCCTATACTCCACTTTGGTCCCACAACCCACCGGGGATATCAGTTGGTGACTCTTCCTTGGAGCCGTGAGCACGGGCCCGTACTTGGTTCGGTTCTTCCCCATCCCTGACTCCTGTCCCTTCTGCAGCGTGAGGGAGACCCTGGTGCACATATACCTGGAGTGCACCAGGTTGAAGCCCCCTATTCCAGCTCCTCCTAGACATCCTTTTATGTTTCTGGCTTCACTTTTCCCCTCACCTTTTTATATACGCACACTCTATCCATGGCCCCACAAAAGTCATGGGACCTCCCCTTCGACCTCCTCCTAGCGTGGCCATCTATAAGACCAGGAAGAGGAGGTTGGCTGAGGGTGTTTCCTATGACCATGGGACCTATTTCTGATCCTTCCTCCATTCACGCATCCGGGCAGAGTTCCTCTGAGTAGCGTCTGCTGACAACCTTGACCCCTTTGAGGAGCAGTGGGCGCTGTCCAGGATTCTCTGCTCTGTGTCACATTCCAGTTCCTTATTTTTGGCCCTTTTACCCTCACACCTGCCCTTGTTGTTTTTTCCATTGTCCCCCGTAACTACTTGAATTCCTGGGCCTTGTGAATCCTTCCTAAAGGCTGGGGGTGGGCCCTTTAGCAGTGGGTGGGCTTGCCCACTTCCTGGAACCCAATATGAGGACTAACCTCTTGCAGCCATCTGGCTTGACTTTATCATGGTGGCTATATCTCAATATATCTTTGTTCACTTTTGTTTTAAAGACCATGCAATTATAGCATAATTCACAGCTTCTGTTCTAGAGAGGTTCAGGACTAGAATATCAGAGGTTCTGCAAGTTAGGATTGAGATACATTGGCAGAGATGTGTTTGCGGAGTACTTGACTAGAATAGCAGAAGTGTTACATGTCTGCACTGAGATCCTTTGAAGAGGTGTGTAGAAGGTCCAGAATTGGAATAGCAAGGCTTCTGCAGGCCAGAACTGAGGATTCGGTAGAGCTGTGTGTGTTTATAAGTGGGTGCTGTAAGCACTAACAAAGATGATTAAATCTTATCTAGTATTTGCCTCCATTACCTGTCAAAGATTTTATTTCTTTAATATACTCATACACGACAAGCAACTAGTGAGACATATCCACTGAGGTAAATGTCGTCTATGGTAAAGGTAAAGCCCTGTCTTGCTATGAAGGCAGCCTCTCAAACAGGGGCACTGCCTTTGCTCCCTTTCTCCCTGCGCTAGCCTGCTCTCAAGAGAGGACTATAATTAACCACAGGTGTCAGTGGGGAAAGCATGCACTTAGTCAGTGAGCACTATATATTTTGCCTAATGTGTTGAGCCCTTGAAAACCTTCTTGAGAATATTTTCTATGTATGAGGAGCTACACCATCTTTCCTTAAGGAAGATGTGTTACTTGGCTCAGTTTTTGGAGGCCCTTCCAAACTTCAGCCATGCTTTGCAATTAACCCTTAAGGAGCACAGTCTCTCAGTCATGCCCACTACTTGCTGCTCAATGTGTCTGTCTTCTGGAATTTTATGAGCTCTCATTCACGGGAGATGTTACTTCACTGAGGCTTCCTCTATTATACCCTTCAAGAATTTCTGGACTTTTTGTGTCCCTCCCACCCCACCTCTTAGCTATTGATTAGCAGGGCCGACCGGGGGGCGGGGGGGGGGGAAGAGGGGCAATTTGCCCTCAGCACTGCAGGAGACCCCATGAGAGTTTTTTGGGGCCCCTGGAGTGGGGTCATTCACTCACTCTGGGGGCCCCGGAAAACTCTCGCAGGGCCTGGGCCCCTAGAGCTTCTTCTGCTCTGGGTCGTCATTGTCAATTCATCAACAGGGGGTCCTTCCACCCCGGGACCCGCCGCCGAAGTGCCCCGAAGACTCTGGGCGGCCCTGTTGCTTAGCCAAGCTACACATTTAACTTTCCATCTATTCCATGATCTTATGCAGTTGGGAAATATTCCTATTGATTGATCTGTTTGTTGCATCAACTTTCTGAACCTTGAGGGACATTTATGCGAATCCCTGATGCTAGTGAACAGGTTGTTTTGTATTTCTGCCACTGCCCTGCACTGGTTGGAATTGGAACAGATGAATTGTGTCTCAGGTTCTGTACTAGTACAGGAGATTCTCTCCCCCCCCCCCGCAAGTAATGAAGTCATATGCTTTTTGGAACAAGAGAATCTGAAGGGGCCTCGCTCACCATGGAGTTCCAAGCAGCCATTAGAGACAGCAAAGTGACAATTACAGAATCCTGTGTGGTAAAAGTTTTTTTTGCTATAATTTTTGGCAAAAAAATTATAGGTGGTAAACACTGGATTAAGTTAATCATTTCTACCGGTTCTAGTTTAACGGCTCTCCAATTTTCTTAGAGTGATATGATCTCTGTAGCCAATGTGTGTTTGTTGGTCTGCCTATATCTAAGTATTTAGATGGTCCTCATCACTGTAATTTTAGAGCAACTCACATAACAAATTTATCATCACAATACACCATGCATGTATTTATATACATTAATGCACAGATGGCATTTCCCTTACAGATGTTTGCTTTTATTGTCCAAAATGTCCTAAATGTTAAACTTAATGACCACATTACTGAGAGATTGCTGCACTGCCTCACTAATGCAGGGAGAGATCTGAGATGGTCTGCAAGAAAAAATCCCATTATACTTTAAAAATGGTCATTAGAATGGATTAGGTGTTATAACATTTGCTGCTCACATTTATGGTTGTGATCACAGAGATGGATTTAAGTTGTATGGTTTCCTGTTCTTGTGGAATGTAAAATCAGAATTTGAACGGTCTGCAAAACTGGATTGTAAAGTTTACAGCTCTGTGACCCATTTAATGTGATGATTTGGATATTCTGACTTCCTTGCATGGTTTAGTAGGTCCAGTAGAAGACTGGCATTCTCTCCCCATTGACAACATCCATCACCTGTAAAGAAAAGGGAACATGTAGTCAACCAGTGCAGATGCAAAATATTTAAGTATTAGTTTTATGTTTATAGTGTTTTTTTAAAATAAAATAAAATAAAAAAGCTAGATTCCTCCCAGTACAAGTAAGACATGGTCTCTGTCTTGAGGTCTATTATAAAAGAGTGGATTGAGGAGGTTGCATGCATCTGACATTTCTATTAACACGTTGTATAGTATGTGATACAAACTGATATAACTCTGGTGATTATATAGATCACCAAATTGGCTAGCACATTTAGTGACATTTCTGTAGCACTTTTCATTCAGATATCTCAAAGGGCCTGATTCATTCCTGATTCATTAATGGGAACTGCAAGTGCTCAACAACTTTTGAAAATAGGCCCTACATAACTATACAAACAAGAATCACTTCCCCTCTGATAATCTCCATCCACTCTAGCCTCTCTTCACACAAGCACTCACACCTAGAGCCAAACTGTGCACACATTTGCCCTAATGTAAATCTGGAATAACTGAGTTGAAGTCAGTATGAGTCTGGTTTTACACTACGTAAATAAACTCTAATTTGGCTTCTGCTGAGTGTGCTTGTGTGGAGAGTTCAGGGATGGAGTAGGTGGCATTTTCCTGCTAAACAAAAGGGAGGGAATATATGCAGTAAGCCTAATATATGCAGTGATAACAGAGAGATACTCTGATTGCACAGAGTGGTTTGAAGTTACCACCAGAGAACTGCCAATCAGCATGAGCAGTGAAAAGCACATGAGTAGAGCCCTACCAAATTCACAGTCCATTTTGGTCAATTTCATGGTCACAGGATTTTAAAAATCATAAATTTCATGATTTCAGCTATTTACAATTAAAATTGTGTAATTTCAGATTTAGAGGTCCTGACCCAAAAAAGAATTTTGGGGGTGTTGCGTTACTGCTACCCTTACTCCTGCGCTGCTGCTGGCGGCAGCACTGCCTTCAGAGCTGGGCAGCTGGAGAGAGGTGGCTGCTGGTCAGGAGCCCAGCTCTGCTGCCAGCAGTAGTGCAGAAGTAAGGATGATATTGTGTGACATTTCCATCTTTACTTCTGTGCTGCCCTCAGAGCTGGGCACCTGGCCAACAACTGCTGCTCTCTGGTACCCCAGCCCTGAAGGATGTGCTGAAGTAAGGGTGGCAATACTGTGGTCCCCCCAAAACAATCTTACTACACCCCTTCAACTCCCTTTTGGGCCAAGACCCCCCATTTGAGAGATGCTGGTCTTCCCTGTGAAATCTGTATAATATAGAGTAAAAGTACACCAAAGACCAGATTTCATGGTCCATGACAGGTTTTTTCATGGGCATGAATTTGGTAGGGCCCTACACATGAGTGTTGGTGTGGTGCTTTGTAGTTGCAGGTTTGGCAGCATTATCTGAACTGTCTGTGAAGCCCTATTGGCAATGAGATCCTCAGCCAGGATTTCAAATTTGCTCCTCTGCTAACATTTCAAAAATGCTTATTTTATAGTGGAATTTTATGACAGCAGGACTAATACTGTAATTATAAAGAGAGATCTCCCTCTCTCTCCTTAGTATCACAAGTCACTCAATTCTCAAGTCATTAAAACAATTTCTACTATTGGCATGAGACTATATACAAAACGCTGTCTCATCACAGCCTCTTACTCTTCACTGGCTGAAAGAAGCTCTCAAGTAACCAATAGATTTGTTTGCAATAAGCCTGGCAGGACCTAATTTGTTATCTCTTCAGGAGTGGCCTAGAGTACTAGCGGAGTGGAGCATGCACCCTTCAGCAGTTCACAAGCCTAGCCTGACCGTGAAAGCCAAACTGAGCTCAGGAGATGACACCTTGGCTGGTTGCTAGAGTGCAAGGAAACACTCAAGTGAAAGAAAACATCTGGCACTACCCCCCCGCCGCCCCCAGGATTATATGGGAATAACTTTTCAAATAGCCAGTAGGCAACACCCTCATCTTTCTCTCAGGTGCAGATGTGTGTGTGGGGGGAAATAAACATGATGAAAGATAGTGATAACTGCATGAAAACCAGGAAGCTGCTCTCTGATACTAAATTGGTTGGAGTGCTGTGGTAAGGAAGAAGCAGGCCGTGCTTGCTGCACAGTGCTGTCTCTATTAGCTTTTAGACAGGCAGGCTGCTCATTAGCTTTGCCAAGAGCAGCATGTTGGCTTAGCCCCCTGAGTTTTGTTTTGAGCATTTTCTTAGAAGGAACCTTAAAATAGGCGAGTTTCCCATTGTTTTGCATTTATTCCAGAGGTCTCTTATGAACTTTCTGGGGCCTGAAGTGCTGTAAAGGGACTTGTTATTGTATTTACAGGTGGAGATGAGCCACAGATTTCTGTATCTGGATTGGGG
The DNA here is from genome assembly GCF_016161935.1 of Mauremys reevesii. Taxonomy (NCBI): domain Eukaryota; kingdom Metazoa; phylum Chordata; order Testudines; family Geoemydidae; genus Mauremys; species Mauremys reevesii. The sequence continues at coordinate 76,910,778 of NC_052626.1, forward strand.
ATTTGAGTTCATATACATTTTATTGTGTTCCTGGTCAGTTTTAACACGTTAATCAGCAAGTTATTTGGTTCCCCTGAGTGTGGCATTGGGGGTGTGTGTGTGTGTACACATTCCTAAGTACAAATAAGTGATTTATTTTGGTCAGTTTACTGTCAATTAAACCACGTTTTGGGTCAACTTGAAAACACAACTTTTCATTTTTTTTTCGAGAATTGAAAAGTTTAAAATAAAAACAATTTTGGGGAGAACTAACTGTTCTGTTTGACCAGACACTATAGGTATGACTACACAGCAAAGAAAACCCTGCAGCTGGCCCACGCCAGCAGACTTGGGCTCGAGCTGTGGAGCTGTTTCATTGCAGTGTAGGCTTCCGGACTTGGCCTGGTGCTTGGGGTCTAGGACCCTCCCACCTCACAGGAACATCAAACCAGGTGAAATCAATTCATGAAACATTGTGACTAGGTGAGAAGGGGTTTTCACACAGATTTGTTTTTAGTGAGGTGTCTGAGATTAGTTTAATTAGCATGTTTCAACATGGACTTCGGCCTCACTAAGTTTCCACTGCTCTTAAGTCTTGTGCTGACCTCTTAGCTAGAGACTGCGCATCAGCTGCACCTATAATAGACAGCATTTAGGTCAGAGCATAAGATCAAGTGATCATTTATATTCAGCATACTGGATGCAACTCGCTAGTGTGTTAGCTCCCAAATGAGATCTGGGCATTGTTTGCTTGCTTGTTTGTGTTTTGTTTTTGTGTTTTTATTTTGTTTTGTGTATTTCCTCTAAATTATAAAGTGCATGCAAAGCAGCCTTCTGTCGAGGAAGCCTGAATATACAGTTTAAATAAAATATTGCCCCAAACAGTCATAAATAACTTTGCTTTTAATGCATAATTAACACTGAGTAGTAGCTACTAACACAGTTGAATAATAATGCCACATTTTAAGGCTATTTTTTGCCTACGTCAGCCACACAGTCAAGCAGTTAAAATATGTCCAAATCTTGCAAATCTGGCACAGTAACTTTGAGTTACAAATTCCCAGTGAGCTCTTTAAAAATCTAATTAGTAACAACCATTAGTGTTGGCTTATTCCTCTGCATTAGACAGTAAATAAGCAGCATGTGTTTGCAAAGTAAACTCCTCTTAATGTGTTCAGAATACTAACCACAGTGGTTCCTGCCTCTCCCCCCCCCCCCCCGACTCCCCAGTCCCTCTGGTTTATCTGCTGGACTGAACAGTTCAGTGGGTTGGAATTACACACACACACACAATCCCTTTCAGTACACATGCGCACACACAGTTCCTTCTCTTGCTACCTTTCATTTTGATTTCTGCTCCCACCAGCAGCCCTTTTCTGTGTGCACACATGGGGAAGTGTTTTCGCTCACAGAACTGCTGCATGGCAGCACTTCGGTCTTTTACCATATTTGTACAGTGGCCAACATAATGGTGTCCTGATCCTGATTGGCACCTATAGGTGTTACCCAAATGCCAATAATAACACTGCATGCTGGAAGTTAGCTTATTATTTTCAGGCAGTCAGGGACAGGGGAGAGATGCTTCATACCTACTCCCCTCTCTGTTTTCTTGGTCAGAGGATATCAAAGCACATCTACATTTATAATGGCTTCCATGTACTATACTTATGTTATAGAACACAGTCTGGCAACTTCCTGTCTGGCTCTTTGGCTCAATCATTGGCCTCTGCCTCAGTGCTTTATTTAACACTCATCCACATTCAGCGGGTAATGTTGCACCCTATGAGCATGTATGTTGCGATAACTCATGAACTAGTGGCCCTCCAACTATGCTGCTTTGAACATTGTCACTTAGGCACATGTACATAATTCAGCAGGGGAAAAAAGAAAGAGAAAACATTTTTCTGTATCAAAAAATATGTAGGGTAGAAATGCACCCCAAACATGCTACATCATGTATTTGTAGCAGTTCTATGTACATGTTTGCTTCCAATGAGAGAATCTTGTATTGTAATAGGTAGCATTTGATAACTGATGATGGAATTGCAGTGACAGTGGTTGCGGCCTACATTCATCCGAAGGTAGAAGGTATTCCAGTAAGGCTTGTTCCTTCCAGTCTGGGCTGGTTAGGTATCCTTAACAGAGTAGACGGATGCTGGCTCTCTTTGCCTAACACTTTTTGAGGGGATTTTCTGTGGAGGTATTATGCTCCAAACACTGCCAACTCAGGACACTCTCTTGAGAGGATTTTCTGTATTGTGGAATTCAAGATGGTGAACAAACAGGCCCAATATTTCTGCTTCTGACCCTATACAAATAATTTGAAACTCTGAAAGTGAGTTCTCATGTGATGACAGCATATTAGATTATACTGACTTTGTGCCAGAGTATGTTGAGAGCTGCTCTGAGAAGGAAGACCATGTTTCCCTTGATTGTTCATCAGGTTCATCTTTGGACAATGGGGAGCTTGTATTTAGCCCTGGAGATATGTAGATAAGACAGCTCCTTCATTAGTATTAACTTGCTTAAGATCTACGGAATAAAAATTTTACCTATGTTGGAACAATGTAATGAAACAAGTCAGATATAGCCAGTGAGATACATTCACATCACAGCAGACAGAAATTTTAATCAGTGTTCGGGGTTCCTAGATCACTCTCACCCTGGTTTCCATTGTTCCAAAGAAAGCATTATTACTGACTTGCCAATCGATGATACATCACAATGAGGGTGTAGAAGGAGACAAAAAGAAACCTCAGATAATTCTCCTCTACAATGACACTAAAAATGGACGATGTTACAAGAATTAACTCCTGCAGATGCAAAATAAATAGGTGGCCAATATTTCTTTTCTTCAACATGCTTGATGTTGCTGGCATTGCAAGTTTAATTACAGCAACAATCCTGGTTGGCACCACGCCCTGCCAAGACAAAGAAGGTGCTTATTCCCCCTCAGTCTATATGCAGACAAAAAGAGATTAATCCTAGATGCCCATCATCTGACCATGCCCTTCAAAGTAGCATTCTTGTCACTGGGTTCCTATTGAAAACCGCATTGGGTAGTCAAAGTAGTAGAGCTCTTTCTCCAAAACAGGTGATTTAGAGTGCACATGGGCAACTGCTGTAGCTCTTGGAAATGGCAGATCAACTTCCTTCCTCAAGGTTCAGTTCTTTCACCAATACTGTTCAATGTGTGCATCAACAATCTCTTGCACAACTTTATCTATTCTGATGACATCTGCTGCAGCTACCAAGCTCAGTCCTTCTCAGCAATTGACAAGCTCTTGAATGGCGATATGAAGCTCATGGCAGACTATTGTAGTCAATGGGGCCTGCAGTTGAGCTTTTCCAAAACATTTCTGGTGTGTTTCATCTCCATAATGCAGGTGCAAACTACGAGTTAAACGTTTTCCTCAACAGCCAACGCCTGCAGCATGATCCAAACCCAGTTTACTTTCTATCTTCCTTTGGGAACTCACAATGAGATCATACATGCAGCTCAGACAAGCATATATACTACATGATAGATTACCTACAGTTGTATGGTGTGGACAGGTATTTGATTCTTTTTAAACAGAAAACAGCAACAAAACCCCTCTCTTGGGAGATCTTGATGCCTCTGTCAGAAAGAAGAAAAGATCAGTTGGAGGAGTTGTTTGTGAACATTGAATTGCCATGCCCAGTTTCTAATCTGAATCAAGCAGTAACTTGTACAAAATCTTATCTGATTCCTCCGTACAAATGCCATCTAGTCTCTAAGGTAGGCATGACATCACTGGCAGAGAACATGCTGGGTGAGAGAGAGCCTGTAAAGCTATTTTATATTGTTAATGTACTGAATTCCCTATTACCCTGGTTACATGGGGAATTCAGCACGTATATCTAGAGCTCTTTAATTTACAATAAAATTGCTTCACAGGTCACCTTTAAAGAGCTCAGCTGGCAGTTGCTATGGAGCACACACACACTTCTCCCTAATAGGGGCCATACTGACTATATTATAGATGGCACATTTTCCACACTCTTCTGTAGACAATGCTTAGAACTCCTGTGAACGTTACAGAGGCACCTTGCAGAATTTGCTACTTTAAAGTATGTCTACACTGAAATTAAACACCCACAGCTGGCCTGTCAGCTTATTTGGGCTGTAGGGCTGTAACATTTGCAGTGAAGATGTTTCACCACTAGCATATATGGTTGTCCCTCAGGGACCTTACACCTGAAAAAAATTGTTGCTGTTCCATTCCCCCATGCCTCCTCCCGTTCTCCTCCCTGTCCTGACCACCCAACCTTCCCCCTCCTTGCCTTTATTATGGGGTTCCTGGAACACCTGGCATAAGAGGAGGCACAACTGCCTCCTCTACTCCAGATTTATGCCAGTGGAGAACTTTGTTGTGCTGGGGGAATGCTCTACTGGCCTCTCCAGCCATTTTAAGGTCCCTTTGCAGTGCCAAGTTGCCTTAGCAGACTGCAAAATCTGGCTTGTGCTGCTACTACCATCGGTGCTAGTGAAATACTTTTTCACAACACCAGAGAAAAGACTGTCTAGAGATTGCATTGTTTTAGGGGAAACGAGCCTTACACTTTGCTCTTTTCAGATGTGTAATTTGGCACAGATGTGTAAGTAGATCAGTAATTATTGTAAAGCTGTGAGCCTTGTGGTCTTTACATGCAAAAAAACAGAAAGTTGCCTTGAGGCATAGAGATGCTGTGTTTCAGTGGGATCTGATTACTTTGCACAGCAGAAGAAGGGAGTTAATCGGAAACCAGCCAGTTGCCAAAATGGGAAATAATAATTCTGCTATCTGAAGATTTAAAAAGTCCTTTATAAATGTAAATGAATTAAGCCTCTGAACACCCTGTGATATAGAAAGGAAAAAACTAAGATATGATTAACTGAAGTGGGCAATAGATCCTATACCCGCTATCTCCCAGTCTTATGCCTTCACAGCTAGACCATCCTTCCTGCAAAGGGAAATTATTTGAAGTGCTCTAGATCTGTTGAACCTGCACTACATGTTAGAAGATGTGGTGGCTGGTTGGTTACGTGAGAGCTCAAAACATCTTCCCCGCTATTGCTCTGCTTATAGAACCTTTGAACAATCCCTAAATTAGATTTGTCATGGGTGAAATTCAAAATGCGTGCATAGAGGCTAACACAAGGGCTATACACTACTTAGTGCTCACTGGATGAATACAAATACACAGCAAAGGGTAGTTATCTTGGGAAACCAATAAATGATGACAAAAATGGTACTGCACTGCTAGAATGTATTAACATTTTACAGTCATTCTCAATATTTTTTGTTTGCAGAGTACTTTGAGAAATCCTATTGTTGGCCCCCTAAGTCTCAGTCCTTGACAGTCCTCGCAATTTTTTTCTATCATTTTGATTGTCCTATGGACCAAGGGTTCTTGCATCATAGTTTGGGACCCAATATATTATTCATAAGGATTCATAAGCAGCGAAGATCCCAACAATTACTTTTTTATATATAGAGGAAGGATTGCTGGTGGAAAAGACATTGGGTGCCATCTCCTGCAGATGTTACTATTGGCTTCACCTGTTTTGATTGTACCAGAGAGAAGCAGCTCAGGGAACAGAGAGGAAAGCCTGAGGCAAATAAAACTTATTGTAGCTAAAACTATGACACCCTTTTGAAATGATCTCCTCCTCCTCCTCCTCCTGCCTCAACAATATCTACATGAGATTTGATTTTTGGGGCTTTCTATTATAATAGGAGATCTTAGATTTTGAAATAGTCAAAGTCCCCTGTCTTACCTAGAACTGGGCAAACTATTCATATTTATTTTTTTAGTTAGAGAATTTAGCCCCCCTCCCCAAATTAACTGTGAATAGACTCTCTGATTTTATATATTACTAATCCACACTATTTAAAATGCTTCAACAAAGACTTTTACAGACTTATTTAAACTTCTGGGAAGTTCAAGCTATTTATTCTGAAGATGTCTTCAAGTGGTTGCTGTTTGAGCCACCTAAATGACATGGTGATGTTTCTACTTCCTAATTATATGACTGACATGTTATAAAGAGGAGGGAAAGCAACGATCTTACAAGGTGGTGGTATGCAAATGGTCCCACAAATGTTTATTAATGTGAATATTTGTGAGACATTTTTCCTCTCCTCATGCATATTTTTGGGGAAAAAATAGTGCACAAATGTTAACTGACAATGAATAAAAGGGTTGTAAATATCATTGAAGTGACTCCAGTAGTATTTTGCAGGGATTTTTTTCTTCTTTTTTGCACTGACCCAGCTCTACTTTTCACCAAGAAAGACTAATTGTTTGAGTTCCACTTTTTAGATAACAATCCATCCCATCTTTGTTTATTTTATAAACTTTTTTATTTTATTTTATCTAACACAAACTCTGACAGATATGTCTCTCCCATCCACATTTTCTAATGAAGGCGGTGTTTTAGGGACAAGACTGAGGTTTGTAGTGAAATGAGAGTTTTCAAGGGCTTAAGATGAACTTCAACTGTAATCATAAACTATCATCACAAATTATGCCTCTCATAAACAGATAGTTAAGGGTTAATGTCTCTCTTACCTGTAAAGGGTTAAGAAGCTCAGTAAACCTGGCTGACACCTGACTAGAGGACCAATAAGGGGACAAGATACTTTCAAATCTTGGTGGAGGGAAGTCTTTTGTTTGTGCTCTTTGTCTGGGGGTTGTTCGCTCTTGGGACTAAGAGGGACCAGACATCAATCCAGGATCTCCAAATCTTTCTGAATCAGTCTCTCATGTTTCAAACTTGTAAGTAATAGCCAGGCAAGGCGTGTTCGTCTTATTTTTGTTTTCTCAACTTGTAAATGTTCGTTTTTGCTGAGAGGATTTTACCTCTGTTTGCTGTAACTTTGAACCTAAGGCTAGAGGGGGTTCCTCTGGGCTATATGAATCTGATTACCCTGTAAAGTATTTTCCATCCTGATTTTACAGAGATAATTTTTACCTTTCTTTCTTTAATTAAAAGCTTTCTTTTTAAGAACCTGATTGATTTTTTCCTTGTGTTAAGATCCAAGGGGATTGGATCTGGACTCACCAGGAATTGGTGAGGGAAGGGAGGGGGATGGTTAAATTCTCTTTGTGTTAAGATCCAAGGGGTTGGATCGGTGTTCATCAGGAACTTGGTGAAAAAGCCTCCCAAGGCTGCCCAGGGAGGGGAAGGTTGTGGGGGGACAGAAAGTGATCCAGACACTGAAATTTCTGGATGGTGGCAGTGTTGCCAGATCTAAGCTAGTAATTAAGCTTAGAAGTGTCCAGGCAGGTCCCCACATCTGTACCCTAAAGTTCAGAGTGGGGGAGGAACCTTGACAATGCCAGAGATGTGTCCCCCCTCTGGCCTATGGCCATAGCTCTTATAGGCCATTTGCTGTAAGGGATGATTATTTTGTCAAGTCATCTGAACTTGAAGCAAGACACTATGTGCCTGTATAATATCTATCCTACATCACCGAAGGCCTGGAGTTAAGCAAAAGGAAATGCAAAGTGAAATATCTTGTTGACTTCAAAAACAACTAACAACCAATTTAAGACACTTGACTTCAGAACATAACATTATGTAGAGTTAATGTTGACTGGATGTTAATTGTCAGAATTAATCCTGTGCCATATAACCAATGACCATATCAGTAGTGGTTGACAGGACCAGTTACACCTATGCCCCTTTCTGGTTTCTGAGTGCACTCATTGAGATGCCTTATGTCTTTACCAGTCCTGGGGTGCAGTTCCACACTTAGCTCAAGCCCCGGGCTACCGCACTCTGTGTCTCAACCATGCCTACCCAGCAGGGCCGCCCAGAGGGTGGGCAAGTGGGGCAATTTGCCCCGGGCTCCACTCTCTGGGGGATGGTGAGGAGACAAGGAGCAGGATGGGTTGGGGATTCTGAGGGGGACAGGCAGTCGGAGGGCAGGAAGTGGGTGGGGGCCAGATAGGGGGCAGGGCCAGGCTGTTTGGGGAGGCACAGCCTTCCCTACCCTAAAGCTCATTCCGCAGTTTGAGGCTTGCAGAAGAGCCAAGCTGTTAGCTTTTCCATTACGGCTACCATCCCTTTCACTTCTCAAATGCCAAATTATAGTCTATATTTAATTTCAGTGCCATAGGGAGATTCATGTCAGAGGAGGGTAGCTTCATTTAAAATTAGCCACTGAGGAAGGGATCACATGAGAAGAGCAATATCCTTCCCAACCCTACCAAGGGAGGACCCACCCCCCATTACCTGAGGCTCCAGAGCGGTTAATTCAGTGGTTCTCAAACTTTTGTACTGGTGACCCCTTTCACATAGCAAACCTCTGAGTGTGACCCCCCCCTTATAAATTAAAAACACTTTTTTATATATTTAACACTGTTATAAATGCTGGAAGCAAAGCGGGGTTTGAAGGGGAGGCTGACAGCTCCCGACCCCCAGTTTTAGAACCCCTGGGTTCATTTAATTTTAGCACCCTGTGTCCATTCACATGCATGTGCTATTTTGAGCATTTCAGTTTTCACAACATAGGCTCATCCCATATTCTGTAACAAGATCAAATGCTCAGTTCATGGAGTATGTACATAAGCCATACTAAAGACAAACCCACAGTAACTGTCTCCAGTTTGTAAGGGACCCCATGGAGCCAGTCTCTAGGAAGCAGATAAATGCATGGAGGTTAAGTCCATTAATGGCTATTAGCCAGGATGGGTAAGGAATGATGCCCCTACCCTCTGTTTGTCAGAGGGTGGAGATGGATGGTAGGAGAGAGATCACTTGATCATTACCTGTTAGGTTTACTCCCTCTGGGGCACTTGGCATTGGCCCAGGGGTGGCTCTAGCTTTCTTGCCACCCCAAGCACGGCAGTCAGGCTGCCTGCAGCGGCGTGCCTGCAGGAGATCCACTGGTTCCGCAGATTCGGCGTACCTGACACCGAATCCACGGGACCGGCGGACCTCCCACAGGCAAGCTGCTGAAGGAAGCCTGACTGCTGCCCTCGCAGGAACTGGCAGGCCGCCCCCTGTGGCTTGCTACTCCAGGCACATGCCTGGTGCGCTGATGCCTGGAGCCACCGCTGCATTGGCCATTGTCGGTAGACAGGATACTGGGCTGGATGGACCTTTGGTTTGACCTAGTATGGCTATTCTTATGTTCTAACCTAAATGAACCCAAAGTTATGGAGACAGATATGAGTCAAGGAAGCCAGCAGAGTATCAGAAACCTGGAAAAATCTCTGACTGGATGGGCTCAGGCATTTGGTCACAAGCTGAGGTGGTTCAAAAGTTTTGGATTTTTTTTTAAGCAGAATTTTTTTATTGTTTCTTTAAACAATCAAACACAGCAAGCAGCAAATATTTGGACACACACTTTTGAAACCCCAAACCATATTCAGGTTTTGGCAGACTAATTTCAGCTTTTCAATTAAAAAAAACCCACAACAAATTTTGAAGGAAAGCAGACATTGTCTGTGATTTTTTTCTGCTTTTTAAAACCCCCTAGTTTTCGATCCAGAAAAAGTTTTGACAGAAAATATTTGTCCAACCCTTTTAATGAGCTTTAGTGCCTTTTAGCACTAGCTGATGCTGAGAACCAGTGATACCTTGTAAAGAAGTTTTCTCAAAACTGGGTTTGTGCCAAGATGCAGAAGGTTTATTTTTCCCGTGAGAGGGGGAGAGCAAATGGGGCAATTTGCACTGGGCCAGTCAGGGGCCCCCACGAGAATATAGTATTGTATAGTATTGCAATTTTTTTTATGGAAGGGGCCCCGAAATTGCTTTGCCCCAGGCCCCCTGAATCCTCTGGGCGGTCCTGCTACCCAGCAGGACTGACTGAGTTCTGCCACCTGTGTCTCTTCCCCTCAGAAGTGCAACCACTGATATACAGTGATCAGAGAGCCTTCCTAAAAACCAAAATATTGTTTGTTTTAACAGCAGAAACAAACATTTATAGAAAAAAAGGATTTTTAAACAGTCTACGGTCATGTCTATCTTACTTAAAGGCTTACTAGCCCTGATGATAAGCTAGGCAGGCCTAACTTCTTCACACATCCCACCAAGTGCCTGTCTCAGTCTTGTTCCCCAAAACTAGTCTCCTGAAAAAATACACCTCTCCCATGAGAGAGTCCCTTTTTAAACTGCTGTTGGCCTTTTTCCTTTCGTAGCGTCGCTTAGCAACCCTCAAATGTTTGCAGAAACATGGCCTTATCTTGAGCTGTTCTGTTTCTTTCCTGCTTATTTTTCCGTATAGCCTGCTATTTAACTAAACTGATACATATTCATACATTAAACCTTGAATAACCAGGTCAACATATGGTATTCATAAATTACTACAAAGCACCTCCAACTCTGTCACACACATTATAGTATATATGTGCAGAGATAAGACTGAAAGTGACAGTCAATGGGCTGTTGAGTATAAAATAGTGTGAAACGTCCATTGAACTCCCCAATACTGACATGACTGACTTATTTTGATTTGGGGATAGGAAGGGGGTTATGGATTCTTAGAAAAGCTGTGAGGTGTGTATTTCAGTATTTAGATGGGTATATTTAAGGGTATAGAGATAATTGTGCATGTATTGCACGTGTGCATGCTCATAGCACTACTTTTTGCCAGACTGAATCAGAAGTATTCAATTGTGTTTCATGTGTCCGATGCTGGTAATAGCTAGTGGATATATTCCTTTATCTCCTGAAATGGCAGAGGCCTGTGCTGTTGAAGCAGAGGATCTGAGTTCTATTTTTGCTGTTGGAGCTGCATTTCAAAATAGCTGTGGTGTGCAGCGTAACAACAGTATTTTGGTCACAAGTAGAGGTGGTCATGGATTTTCTATCAAAATGCTCTTTTGATGACTTTTCACCAGGAAAAAATTAAATGAACTACTTTATTTTGGGTCAGGGTGACCCAAATTGAAACATTTTGGTTTGTCAAACCTTTTTTAATAGGATTTAAAATTCAACATTGATTACATATTTGGAGATAATCACTGCAGTTTTTGATCCATTTACTTGACATTTAAAAGTCAGATGAGATTCTTATTTGTATTTCTCTTTTGAATGTTTTGTCAGTATTACAAGTTCTATTTGGTTGCTACCATGACTTGCTGTGTATAAAGATCCAAACCCTTTGCCAAAATGAGTGATAGTTTTCTGATTTGTGTTAGGGCGTCAGTTCTGCAGAAATAATGGGCTATTGTGATGGCTAACAATGGCTAATCGTGAACTGTTTGTCAAATTGAGTGTAGCTCCAGAATGAAACTAAGCCAGGGAGGAAGCATTATGTTGTGGTTAAAAGACCAGGTCTTGACATAATAGTTTCATAGATTTTTGAAGCCAGAAGGGACCAGTAGATCATTTAGTCTGACCTCCATGAAAAGTCATCTAGTTACTGCTGTGCTGAGCCCAATAACTTGTGTATGACTAAAATGTACCTTCCAGAATGGCATCCAATTTTGATGTGAAGATTTCAAGAGAGGGAAAATCCACCACTTCCCTCAGTTGTTTGTTTCAAGGATTAATCACTTCTATTGGTTCATGTTTGCCTTTCTTCACTAGGTTAAAGATCCCTTTTGTGCCTGGTATTTTTACCCCATTAAGGTACTTATACAGTGCAATCAAGTCCCAATCTTCTTTTTGATAAACTAAACCGATTGAGCACTTTAAGTCTCACAGTGCTGGGTATTTCATAGAGTCCTTGATTTTTTTTTTAATGGCTTTCTGATCCCTTTCCAATAAAGCGGACACCAGAACTAGATTTAGTATTCCAGTACTGGTGTCAACAATGTTGTATACAGAGGTATAATCTTCTCCCTACTTCTACTCACTATTCCCCTCTTTATGCAGCCAAAGATTGCATTAGCCCTTTCCTCCCACAGCATCTCATACTCAGTTAAAGAGAACCGGATTTTATTTTTTAGCTCTGTCTTTCTCTGGCCAAATCAATGAGTTTAAAATTTTCAACCTGGGCTGCCTAAAGCTAGGCACCCACATGTGTATTTAGGCACCTAAAAGTGGCCTTATTTTCAGAGATGCTGAACGCTTAGGGGATGTCTGCACTGCAGTTAAACACCCATGGCTGGCCTGTGTCAGCTGCATACTGAACTGTCTAAAATGAGGTCTATGTTTAATAGTTGCATTTTGCCAGTAGATTATGAAGTAGCTGGTTATTATGTTGGTACTATACATACTTGGTTATTAGCTTACTCCACATTGAGCTTGCAAATTGCCTAGCCACAGAATGCAGTATAAGGGCTACAGATAATGAGTGTCATTGCAGTTCTGGAAAATAGGAGGTATTTCATATGCTTGTTCATTTTATTTACAAATAAAATTATTTGGCACAGCCAAAATGTGGAGTATAGAAACAGCTTTCAGCACTAATAAAAAGTGATGCACTCTCAAGGATACTTGGAAAGTCTTCTCCCCTACCCCACCCTCAATTTCCTGTGGCTATGTAAAGTGTTCTTTGAAACTGTACCTTTTTGTATTTCTAGCTTTTTTCTAGTGAGACTAACTCTCTCTCTCTCTCTGTGTGTGTGAGAGAGGGGGAGAGGGGGAGAGAGAGAGAATTTTTCAGCTGTATAACTTGATTCAGATAGAAATTTTAATGTTCTGATTATCTCTGATCCTAACTGATCAGCTGTCTGCCAAATAGTTTGATGGATATTTTCAGTAAAGTAGAATAATTATAAGGCTTTGCTGCCACCGAGTTAACCTTATTTTAAATATTTAATGTTCAGGACTTTAGTATGTCTCCCTTGATTCCCCCTTTTATTACTAGTGTATATGATTCAAAAGTGAACTCTGTTCCCCCCTTCTGTATATTACATCCATTATTATACATCTCCCCACAAGATCCAAAGTTAAAAAGTATTTACAGAGTCTTAGACTAGCAATGGGTTATTTAACTGATATACACAACCAGAGAACAAAAACTGAATTAGGCCTCAAAGAAGAACAGCAGCTAGAAAACTGCTGAGCTCATTGGAACATAGCTATGAAAACAAAATTTCAATGAAAAATGAAAACACACAACAAACAAAATTCTGCTTTCTAGTTATCTCTGATTTTTATGTTGATATGAATTTAAACTTATGTTCACAACACATCCTTGTTTATAGTCACAAATTGTCTCTTGTCCCTTATCTAAGCCTTGAGAATGAGGGGTGCTTTTCCTTTATAGATTCAGCTCATGAACTTCCCAGAGACTGACTTTTATATTAAGAAATCAGACCTATCCTCCATTCATCACATGAGCCTGGGACTTCATTTCCTCTCGAAGCACAACTTCCACTCAACCCATTTGTAAATGAATTCCCTTTTCCCTCAGGAAAAATATTAAAATGTGAATTTCATGTGTTTTCTTGCCAGCCACTTCCTCTCCCTTCTTGTCATTTACTCCTTTCAGTCACTTGCAGACAGTTGTTATGGCTTACCCCTAGACTGGCCAATCTTACAAATGTGTGGTTCTTTAAATCTTTGCTTATTGGACTGTCCTTTGCACCTTCTAATCCTGTCTACTGTGCAATACGAGCTTTATTGCTTTGTGATTCAAGAAGGGGAAAGCTGGAAAGGAACACCAATTGCTGTCAGTTTAATCTCTGAGCACAGATTTTGACCTTTCACTCCATTCCCAGTGACACCACCTCATCCCTCAAAAACCCTCCTCCTAAAATGAACTGGCAATATAAAGTGTTCTGAATTCAATAAACATGTTTTGCTGCCTCTGCTGGTGCTTGCACCTGTGGGGTTCCTCCTGCTCTGATGTGGAATTCAACATTTCTTTCTTTTGGAAGAGCAATTTTTGAGGCAGAAACTGAGAACTCAAGTTTTCATGCCCCTGCTTTTAAAATGACGCTCCCCTTTCCCCATTACGCCCTTTCCTCTTAGCATGTAAGATGCATCTGAATTTTACCCTTGCTCGAGCTAGCAAGTAAGCTTGTCACTGCATGCTAACACAGCTAAAGCAAAGGACAACATGTTTGCCTGAATTATTGTCTGATCTGTTGGCTCTCAGATTGTCTAGCTGGGAGTTCTCAATTTTTTTTCCCTGTGTCTCTTAATTCCATCGCTTAATCTCTTTATAGTACACTTTGTCCTTTCCCTGGCTTTGTTTATCCAGGCAGGTGATGGGAGTCACTCCAGCAGGGACACTGCAAACATAATGGTTCATTGCAGAGAGCTGAAGGCAATGGCCTTGAAAGGAATCCACCTCATTTCTATTCCCTACTATGGTCAGAGTAATTTTTCTTGTAGTAAGAGTCTGTTTGCTGATACAGTCCAGTAACTAAGATTTCTGGCCTGCATGTATCCCTGGTGTAAATCACTTCTTTGTCTGCAGTGAAGTTATATCTGGGATGAATGTAGTTCTTTCTCTCGTTAAATAAAGTTCTTTCCTATTCCTCATTTTTCTTATTTCCCCACAATATGAAATACTGAAGCACTACCTTGGATCAGCTTTTTATTTTCAATGTGATATGTGCAAAGAATTGTTCCAAAATGTTGGGCTAAACTGCAGGTAGCAATATGATGAACTGCATTAAAATGTGTATTGAGGTTGTGAGTTCCTCTGGTACTTTGTGGAAGGAGCTGAACATGAGAGCTGCCTGCAGTGCAAATCAAGGCTTTTGAACAGTTGCTGAAGGGAAAGCCTCGGGTAGAAGAGGTGGGAGGAATCCAGTTTTGTCCATCCAGATTCATCTTTTGACCGTGTGAGGGAAACAGAAATCCCAAGAGCCAAGCAGGGACAGACAAGCCAGTTGCATGGTCATTATTCAATACCCAGATGACTTTGGAAGGACCTGAATGTGAGAAACAATAAATGATGTAGCTAGTCCTGGTGCCATCAGTATCTAAGCCCACACAAAATGGGCAGTGGGGGAAGATGGGTTGAGGACTCTCTTATGACCGTTAGCCTACTGAGTAGGGCACTTACTGGTGATGTGGAAGACCTGGGTTCAGTTCTTCTCTCTGCCTGAGGTGGAGGTAGGGACTTGAACTTGCATTATCCACCTCTCAAGTGAGCACCCTAGCCACTAAAACAGCTTAGGCTCCTAGAGAGGGTTCCCAACTGTGAAGCCGAAGTAGAGATATGTGCCTCCTTCTGGTCCAGACTTAAGCAACTAAGTCAATGAGAGGAACCAGAGTTAGGTCACACCCCTCTCCTCAGGATTTCCTCTTGGCTAGAGTAAGTGGTTCCCTGCTCAGCATGCTTCTTGTGAATCCCAGTCTTAGGCACCTAACTCTCCCCATGTATTGTAAAGGGAGTCTAGGTGCCAGACTTGGACTGTGAAGTCCATTGTATGGGAAAGTCTATAAAGTTAAGCCTTGTGATATTGAAGTCCCTTTGAGGATGTAGCCCTTTGAGGATGTAGCCCTAACTATCTGTATTGGTATCCAGGATCTATTCTATAATGAAAATTAATCAGTCTTCAAAGTTCTAAGCTATAAAAGTGTGTCTAGGTGATTAATTTGAATTGTTTGACTGAAACAGATGGCTCAAAGTACAGAGAACAAGAGAGAAAGCCCTTGGCCTCAGGTTGGTAGTCACTAAAAATCATGATCTGATGGCTGGTGTCATGTGGAAATTTAGCCAAAGATTGAATGGACCATGGAATCTACACTACCTTCATACTACTAGAGGAAGGTCTGTCCAAGCCATTACTGAAGCACACTGGTAGGATGAGGAGGTGAGCTGGGGTTGTTGGCTTGTGTTACTGGTGCTCCTGTCCTGTGAATAAACTTCATTTTGGGTTCCGGGGCTTTAAATCCATCATCTGTCACCAGGACCAAATTAATTGAGTAAACAAAACAATCTAAAAAATGTTTGCCTGGGGACACATTGGTATTTCTTTGACCTGATATTAGGGGAGGAATGCTGAATACTGGGGATGTGAACTCAATGAATGTTTGGGAACTTGGGTGCGGAGGCGAAACATATTTTGGAGAGAGTTGATTTTGTCTGTTGAAGACACACACAGACTGTGCCATTCTGATAGCCATATACACTGAAGAAGAATTTTCTCTTTCACTTTGGCTAAAAGCTAGGCATTACAGTGAGTGATTTCAAGGTGTATGGAGAATTTAAGGGCTCAGCAAGAAATTATACATATGGTGGGAGTCGGAAATAAAATGAAGCTATAGAGCTAGATTTAGTAAAGAGATCTGCCATTATACATTCGTATTAAGGGGATGAATTGCAGAGTTCAGCTCCAGACTTTCCCAAGCTTCAGGGATGTTAGATTTTAAGATTGTTTTTATTTTGGGGGGGGGAGAGGGGAGCTTCTACAGCAGAGTATTAGGGTCAGGAGATTGGGGTTATTTTCCTTACTGTATTACAGATATGAAGCACGACCCTGGGCACTTGACCTCCACCCATAAACTGGGGATAAAAATACTTCATAGATGTGTTGGAAGGCTTGATTTATGGTCTGTAAAGCTATGGTGCTCTGAGGGAGGATGTTACATACATGCAAACTATAATGCCCAGGGGACAGCACTTGCAGTTTGTATTGCTATATGTCCCATTTCACAGAAGTGGAAACTGAATGACAGAGTTAAGCAGCTTGCCCAAGGTCACTCATAGTTGTGATTAAAACTGAGAATCACCTATCTTCCTGTCTCAAGCTTGTTCAATTAAACTCTCTGCCTCTCTCAATCATGGGTAGCCTTTCTTTGGGCCAGAGTCTGATACGCTTGTTCATGCTGAGTAATACTATACTCTGCAAGTAACCACATTAAAACTAACGAGGCATAAGGTACTATTCAGTATGAATAAGAATGGCAGGATCTAGTGCTTTCTTACCTTTGGCAATTTTCCTGTGTAAAAGAGGCTGGGCACTTATGACAATCTGTTCTATGTTAACCAGATTTCACAAGGCCTTCTCCACAACTGTAGTATTTTAACCCAGTGTGTCAGTGTACCATCTGCACTGGGTAAGTGGATCTATATACTCCTTCTTTTATGCCTTGTTCTTGGAGTCACCCCCTAGGTCTCCCCATCATGCTGCAAGACATCTTCCTTTGATGTGCTAAGCACCATGGGAAGTAGGGCAAGGGATGAACAGGATACAATCTTTCTCAGCCAACCACTAAGGTCTGCCTGTAGGAGGAGCAGTGACAAAAGAGCTAAGCTTTTCCCACTAGGGGGGTTTTGATTCAACACTTAGTTGATTTTCCTCAGGGTTAAGGACAACCACCTGCTGTGCTGAAGGAACACTGAGGGGAGAGAGTGCTCTCTCTGATAGCTAAAGCGTGTGCCTGAACTAGGGAATGGGTGAATCAATCTGAATAAAACAAAAAGCAGTGACAAAATCACATCTCCCCTTTTCTTGGCTAGAGAAAAATAAGTCTAGAAAACAAAACATACCCACCTATTCTAGCGGGAGTTCTAGTCAGTGAAGAGTATTGCTTTCTTTTCTGTAACTCATCTGTCTCATTCCTGCGCAAGTCTCCTTTCCTCTCCCTCACTCCTGCTCTCATTTTCCCTTCACTGCATTCCTCTCTTTCTGTGGCTGCTAATTTTTCTTCTACCTCTCTCTTTTCCTCTTCTTCCCCCCATGTGCTTGCACTGAACACATATGTCCAGACTGTGGCTTTTAAAGACACGGTGTGTTGGGGGTGGGATTATAGACTAACAGCAGAATCATAAGTATTCCACTAGTGCTGGCATTTGTTTTGGGGAGACAGGGACCTGGCCACAACCCTTGGGATGCATACTGCTGCACTGTAAGCACCAGGATTCTGTCTGACCCCTGCACAGTGCACAAGGACATGGTGAAGGGATACCTACTTGTGCACTCATACAAGGAAAAGAAAGGGTGAAATCCTGGTACCATTGAAATCAATGCCAAAATTGCCATTGACTTCAATGTACCAAGAAATCACTCAGAATCTTTATGCTAGGGAAAATCCTCTTTTGCTTACACTCCATTCCCATATGCTTTTTGCTCCTTTGCTGCACTTTGTGTTCAAGTGCACCCGGGAAGGAGCACAAAAAGCTAGTCTACTCAGACTCCAAATATGTCTTTAAAATGAACATGCAAAAGCTGACAAGGGAGGAACAACTGGAAGTGATCCTTATGTCCTCAGTGTTTGCCAGAACACAAATGCAGCTTGGTGGACAGAGCCTGACAAAGTTGTTTTTCTTCAGATATTTATACCTCAAAGTTATTCATCCTTTCAAAAGTTTGAAGCTGTTCAATTACGAAGACAGACAAGCAAAAACGATAAAAAAGAACCACATGGCAGGACCATAAGGAGTGTAGGTGGAAAGATTAAAATGGAGGCATCATTTATTGTCTAATGCATATTTCCTCACCGCACCTCTCCCCAGACATACCCTTCCATCACTTCCCTCTAATATTTCTGTGCAACTTATCCACATCATTTGTCTTTGTGTTTTTCAGTGTATAAATGAAACCTGCCGTTTGCTAATGGACAATAGAATAATACCAGTAATTGCATGCTGACCCATATTTCATATTTTAATGTGTGTCACTCTGCACCTTCATTATTTCTCTGTGTGTGTTTTTACCGTGGAGAAAAGATTGAGCAGAGAAAATATGTGGCATACAATTGTGCGCGCACACACACACACACACACACACACACACACACAGTAATAAATTTAACAGCTGTCTTTTAGATCTTACCCGTTTAAAAAAAAATAATCTAGTGTTAATTGGCATGTCTGTCTCTGAGACATGATACAATTACTTAATGAAAATTAAAAACAAAAAAACAAAACACCAAGCAAGGTTTGCACCTTTGTATTCCAATAATCTCTTGACACCACTTTCCGAGTTCTCATTGCACAATAGATGAGGAAGCACAAAGGCTGCAGTAAGAAGTGAAAAGCATGGCAGGGGAATAATCCTTCCTTTTAACATCAAGTTTTCCATTTGATCCAGTGGTTTTCTTCCCTCTCGTTTTCTGACTTTGGTAGCATGAAAACGTCTGGCTGAAGAAGCGATCGAAGGCTCACAGCTACTATTGTGAGCTAACATTTGTCTTTAGATCTACCAGGAGGGGAGGGAACATTGGGTCTTCTCTTGGATAGATATGTGGAAATTCACTTCTGGACTAGTCTCAGGCTCATGGTTTCTGCAGGGAATGACTCAACAAAGTACCAAATCTCATACCTCACGTCTATTAATACAGTTGTCTTCTTCTGAAGACAAAGATCTGAATCTGTCTCCACATAGAACCTCCATACAGGAATGTAAGCTCTAATTACAGCTTCTCTTTCTGGATGAAGTGTACTGTTACTTATTCTTATTTTAATAACAGATGTTTCTTAAGGCTTGTCTAATCAGCCACAAAGTTAATGACCTCTGTAGTGTAGAGTTATAGCACACTATCCTTCCACAAACTAAGAATCTGCATGGACCCTGCTGCTGCACACTACCAGTTTTGTAGTAAGAACATAAGAATGGCTGTACTGGGTCAGACTGAAGGTCCATCCAGCCCAGTATCCTGTCTACCAACAGTGGCCAATGCCAGGTGCCCCAGAGGGAGTGAACCTAACAGGTAATGATCAAGTGATCTCTCTCCTGCCATCCATCACTATCCTCTGACAAAGAGGCTAGGGACACCATTCCTTACCCATCCTGGCTAATAGCCATTAATGGACTTAACCTCCATGAATTTATCCAGTTCTCATTTAAATCCTGTTATAGTCCTAGCCTTCACAACCTCCTCAGGCAAGGAGTTCCACAAGATGATGGTGCCCTGTGTGAGGAAGAACTTCCTTTTATTTGTTTTAAACCTGCTGCCCATTAATTTCATTTGGTGACCCCTAGTTCTTATATTATGGGAACAAGTAAATAACTTTTCCTTATTCACTTTCTCCACATCACTCATGATTTTATATACCTCTATCATATCCCCCCTTAGTCTCCTCTTTTCCAAGCTGAAAAGTCCTAGCCTCTTTAATCTCTCCTCGTGTGGGACCCGTTCCAACCCCCCAATCATTGTAGTTGCCCTTCTCTGAACCTTTTCTAATGCCAGTATATCTTTTTTGAGATGAGGAGACCACATCTGTACACAGTATTCAAGATGTGGGCGTACCATTGATTTATATAAGGGCAATAAGATATTCTCTGTCTTATTCTCTATCCCCTTTTTAATGATTCCTAACATCCTGTTTGCTTTTTTGACTTTGATCAACTGCTGTTTGAAATGGCAAGTTACTTTGTCACTTTGTCTTTCTGTGCCTGAGTCCCTCATCTGTAAAATGCGGCAAGTAGTTCTTTCCTCCCTCATTGGGGTGTGTTGAGGTTAAAAACATTAAAGATCGTGAGACACTCAGATACTGCAGAAATGAGGGCCATTAGGTACCTTAGATAGATAGATAGATAGATACAAATCAGCAGCTGCAGATCCGTACACCCTCATAAGACTGTATGCTTGTTCTGAACTGAAGATCTGATGAACTTGTAACCACAAAGAAGCCCCCTAGTATCGTGTGTTGAAAGACTGATCTTGCCATTACCCATGTGAGACTTTGGACGAACTCTGGTAAACGTATTAGCTTGAGTGTAGGTTCTTTCATGGTTTTTAATGTGTTTTCTCTGTAATGCAGAGAATTTTACCTTAAGAATGAAGTAAGTTTACTTAGAAAGAATTGTGTGGTAAGTTATATCCGTAGCAGTTACACTGTTATCAGTCTCTGCAGAGAAAGCAAGCAGGTCTGTTTAGGCAGACTGTCATTGCTGGGAATTACACAGTGAAGGCAGGGAACTATCCAGCCCGGAAATAACTGAGTCACAAGGGAGAGAGACATGGGTCTCCACCCAAGAGAGGCCATAGCTGGAGAGGTGGAAGCCTGAGAGTGGGTGCCCTGGCTGGACCACTGAAAGGAAATACTGTACAGGTGCAGTTGCCCTGAACTGTGACAGTATGTCACATATAACATTACACACACACACAGAAAGAGCATGAGCCATGTAGACTGGACATATTGAGTAAATCTAACTCTTTTCCTCGTGGTGGATATCTGTTAAAAAGGAGCTGGGGAGGAAGGGGGAGCAGAAGGGAAAAAGGAAATGAGACAGAAGTAAAGGGAAAATTAAAAAAAAGATGCTCTCTATGATTTAGCTCTTAGTTTAAGAACTTCTACTACTTTTGGATTACAAAGACAGTTATCCAACTGCCCATAGTGTAAACAGGGTGTGACACAATGGCCCATTGGCAAAAGGTCTCAGTTCTTTGCATATAACTCATCTCAGATCTGACAAACTCACTACATCAAATATACCACCTTCATGGGATTTATGCCTAAAGTGTATCATAGAATCATAGAATCTCAGGGTTGGAAGGGACCTCAGGAGGTCATCTAGTCCAACCCCCTGCTCAAAGCAGGACCAAACCCAACTAAATCATCCCAGCCAGGGCTTTGTCAAGCCTGAAAAACCTCTAAGGAAGGAGATTCCACCACCTCCCTAGGTAACCCATTCCAGTTCTTCACCACCCTACTAGTGAAAAAGTTTTTCCTAATGTCCAACCTAAACCTCCCCCTCTGCAACCTGAGACCATTGCTCCTTGTTCTGTCATCTTCTACCACTGAGAACAGTCTAGATCCATCGTCTTTGGAACCCCCTTTCAGGTAGTTGAAAGCAGCTATCAAATCCCCCCTCATTCTTCTCTTCTGCAGCCTAAACAAGCTCAGTTCCCTCAGCCTCTCCTCATAAGTCATGTGCTCCAGCCCCCTAATCATTTTTGTTGCCCTCCGCTGGACTCTCTCCAATTTATCCACATCCTTCTTGTAGTGTGGGGACACAGTACTCCAAATGAGGCCTCACCAGTGCTGAATAGAGGGGAATGATCACGTCCCTCGATCTGCTGGAAATGCCCCTACTTATACAACCCAAAATGCCATTAGCCTTCTTGGCAACAAGGGCACACTGTTGACTCATATTCAGCTTTTCGTCCACCGTAACCCCTAGGTCCTTTTCTGCAGAACTGCTGCCCAGCCATTCGGTCCCTAGTCTGTAGCAGTGCATGGGATTCTTCCATCCTAAGTGCAGGACTCTGCACTTTTCCTTGTTGAACCTCATCATATTTCTTTTGGCCCAATCCTCTAATTGTCTAGGTCCCTCTGTATCCTATCCCTACCCTCCAGCGTATCAACCACTCCTCCCAGTTCAGTGTCATCTGCTAACTTGCTAAGGGTGCAGTCCACACCATCCTCCAGATCGTTAATGAAGATATTGAACAAAACTGGCCCCAGCACCGACCCTTGGGACACTCCACTTGATACCGGCTGCCAACTAGACATGGAACCATTGATCACTATCCATTGAGCCCGACCATCTAGCCAGTTTTCTATCCACCTTACCGTCCATTCATCCAGCCCATACTTCTTTAACTTGCTGGCAAGAATACTGTGAGAGACTGTATCAAAAGCTTTGCTAAAGTCAAGAAATAGCACATCCACTGCTTTCCCCTCATCCGCAGAGCCAGTTATCTCATCATAGAAGGCAATTAGGTTAGTCAGGCATGACTTCCCCTTGGTGAATCCATGCTGACTGTTCCTGATCACTTTCCCCTCCTTTAAGTGGTTCAGAATTGATTCCTTGAGGACCTGTTCCATGATTTTTCCAGGGACTGAGGTGAGACTGACTGGCCTGTAGTTCCCTGGATCTTCCTTTTTCCCTTTTTTAAAGATGGGCACTACATTAGCCTTTTTCCAGTCATCCGGGACCTCCCCCGATCGCCATGATTTTTCAAAGATAATGGCCAATGGCTCTGCAATCTCATCGGCCAACTCCTTTAGCACCCTCAGATGTAGTGCATCCGGCCCCATGGACTTGTGCTTGTCCAGCCCAAGTCTGAATGTCTGACTCTACACATCAATTTTCATCCCTGCAGTCTGAGCATCTGGAGCCCAAGTCAGTTGACCCAGGCAGCACCCTCTCAGTGTTTTTGCCCAGTTCTGTTCAATAAAGGCATGGCACTTATGTTTTGGTGAAGCTTTTGAGATACTGATTTAAAGAGATGATGGTACAGCTTCAGAATTTGCATCCAGATTTCAAACCCTCAAAGTCAGACCTATTCACGCATGGATTTTGGTTGGGCCATTACAGAGGCTAAGGGAAAGCCAGACATGAAGTTTAGATCCGGATTTGGGTGTGGATGCTGAATCATCCCCAAATTCAGAGATCAGGGATCTGGTTTTGGCCCATCTTTACTAGAAACCAATGACAGAGATGAACATTTAACAGTGGCAGGAAAAGTTGACCACTTCTCATCACCCTGGCTTGATTGACATGCTTCCTTTCCTGTAGAAGCTTCACTGTACTTTCCAATTGGCTTTGAAGGGAGTTAAAAGGCACTCAGCAACTTGCATCATGGAGCCCAAAATACACACTCAAGTGGGAGTTTTAAGGCATTTTCCCCCGTTTCTTAGAATACTGATCTCTTTTACATAAGGTGCCGTGAAGGTTTTGGGCGTGTGCCCTTTGATGTTCATTATAGCTCCTATACATTACAATTTATATTAACTGTTTTTATTCTGAAAGCTAAAAGAACTAATTCTTGACCTGCAGTAGTACAAACAAAAACAGATAATTAGAGAAGGAAAACAATTTCATTTAAAACATTACCAGAATCAATGTTTCCTTCATTAAATCATGGTATTGCCATCTGCAGATTTTTTTTTAAAGTAATATTTTTTCATACTGAATTTAAATATCAATGAATTGTAATGAATCTAGCTGTGTGTGTGTGTATACTACTGCCTTCTACAGGATGAAAGCATAAATTGTTCTGCAGTGTTTCATAGGCCTTATACTCCTAACAAGTACTTTATAGCACAGTATCTCTTTTAATTCAAGTTGAAGGGAACAGTGATTTTGGAGGAGGAGGATCTGAGTTCTATTCCAGCTGTGGTCATTAAGGTTTGCTTTCAATATAGTGGTAAATACCTACACCTTACCACTCTCTCTTGTTATGTGTACTGAGTGCATAGATAAAAATATGAATGTCAGTTCCTTCAATGGCTTTTTTTTCTTGCTCTTCATTGCATAAGGGCAGCAGTAGTAATGAGACATGCTCCATCAGTGTCAATGTTACCATTTGTTTCCTTAAATACTTTAATAGTATAATCAATTCTCCTTGATTCTGTTGCATTAAGACAAAACTGCTTTCACCTTGTCAACTAGACAATGCAATCTAACTCACTAGCTGACACCACAATATTTTCTAGCTAGAATTACAGGGATATAGGGAGGCAAGATGAAGTGGGAATGAGCTGAAACTCTAAGGGAAATACCTTACCTAGAACAGCCAGAATCTGCTGGGAAATTAACATACAGAAGGTAAATCAATCTAGAGGCATGAAACAGGACTAGCAGTTGAGGTTTAAAAATAAAGGGGAAGGTAGCTGACAAGGGATTTTTTTTTAAAGACATTGACAGTTATTTCTTCATTTTGGTGATACCACTCATTCAAAAATCTCTGCTCACACACATTTTATTTATATATAATATAATGTTATTCAGTCCCCTTTTGTCCTAAACAGTATCAAAATAAATTTAATAGCATTGTTATACCAAATTTTATGTGAAGTGTTAATTTGATCTTTATTGTGTCATTTTCAGTGTTAATGCTCATAATGTCCTGGCTAAACTCCAATCTAGGTAATTACATTCTGCTGCTGTAAACTCTCCTGGCAGTTTCAGGCAGAGTGTTCTTCTTCCCTTTCTGCTGTGCAGCATGACTGACCACTGTTAACACTGTTACACCTTAGAAGTGGCTGCATGGTTCAATGTACAGTGTAATGCATTGTTGGGGAGACCGAACATCTCTTTCAGCCTCAATTCTGAAATAACCTAATTGACAGACAAAACATCAACCACATTCAACGCTAACTTGCTCTAATTTTTTCTTGCTGAGTCTGGGAATTCCTGCTGCTCAGCTAACAAGCCGTTCAGGCCTGTAATTAATCAGCTGGGCCCTGATCCTGCAAAGATGTACATGGGTGCTTAACTTACTACCATCAGAAGTCCCATTGTTTTCAATGGGGCTACTCATGGTAGTAAAGTTAAACACATGCATAAATGTTTACAGGATTAGGGATTTTAGATAGTGAGAGGGAAATCTCTTTAAGTCTTTAAAATTAGAAAATCTCCTTTCACAGTATAGTAACTGCAGATTACTTGTTTAGCATCATCAAGCTACCAAAGATCTTTAAACCCCAAAGGAACTATAAGGCATATTTTGTGTGTTTTTGTGCATGTAGGGTAGGGAGGAAAGTATTTTTATTGCATTGTGTTTTTATTGATACACACATTTATGCAACGTGACAGGCCAAATGAAATAAAGGTCCATATTTTTGGAGTTGTTTTTCAAAAATAAATATTCAAGTTTTCCCCTAAAAGGGTTTTCCTTATCCTGTCTGTGCCACAAAGTCTTTCAAACCAGAAGTCCAGTGTTTCTCTGGTCCTGCATAAGATGGAAGTTCAGTCCCCTTCGCTATCTTCTGACTTCTAGTTTTGGCTTGCCCTTGTATGAAAGCCTTTCCCCAGCTTTTTTAGTGGTTGCTCCTTTAAATTTGCAAATGACATAGCTGTGTTCATCTTTCCTCTAGCTGCTTCAGGCTGCAACTTCTTCCTTTTTGGCTAATAATTATTTAGTTTCTTTATGTTGTTTTCTCCTGTCTTTTACTCTGTGTCTGAAGAGCAGGTTATATATCTTCATAGTGGCTAATTCCAGATGCGTCGGGGAGAGAGTTATACTTTCCCCATAACCCCCAATCCCAGGCATTTAGCGCATGGCTTACATCTGGTAGCAAGAGGGATTATCCATTTTGTCTATCTTACGTTACTCAATATTATCTCCATTTTACAGATGCTTAAACTGAGGAATGTAGTACATGGATAATTTATTCTGAACAGCACTATTTGTGTGATCATATAATACATGCCTTCCAGATGAATACAGCCTAGGCATAACAGTAAATATAATTAATATTCTGTATTTGCAGAGCACTTGCATTATTGTGCTCAGTACTGCAAAGAGGTCCTTGCCCTGAGGAATTTGTTTTAAGACAAATCTAAACCACCCACAAAACATATAAGTGCTGGTGGGCATTGTGACGGACTGACAATATCCTATAGTATCCTGAACAAACCTTATGGAGTTAAAATAAACTTTCTTGAATTAAGCTAAACCTTATTGAATGTTGTTGAATGGGGTTAATACCTTAGGGGTACATTGTGTTTGTGTATTGTGTATGTGTTGTGGCATTGTATATACCTTAGTAGTGAAGGGGGCTGCTAATGAACTCCCCCAGTTACCAGCCTTTGAAGCCACCCCCATACTAGTTCAAATTGAATTCTTCAAAAACCAACAGACAAAGAAGAGACTTTTGGATAAAAGCCTGGCTTTTAAACTGACTCAGGGTTTTAAATCTTCCTGATCCAGCAAACTGACAGGACCTCTGGTCTATGGAGGACCCCAGTCCTTAGGAGAGGATTGGAGAGACTTGGTCTATTGAGGCCCCATAGGACTATGTGCTTGCTCTGAGCTGAAGCTCTGATGAACTCTGATCTCAATGAAATCTCTAGTGTGGGGTGATGCCCGGTAAGCTTATTGCATGTATGTAGGTTCTTTTATTGTTTTTTTAATATGTTTTTTCTGTAATTATTTTTACCTTAAGAATAAAGTTGGTTTGCTTAGAAAGAACTGTATGGAAACTTGTAGCTGTAGCAATTACACTGTTGTCTTCTCTTCTGTGAAGAGAAAGAAAGCAGTTCTGTTTAGGCAAAGACTGTCTTTGGTGGGAAATGTACAGTGAAGGCAAGAAACTGTGCAGCCTGGGAATATCCTCGTCAGAAGGGAGAGAGACAGGTCTCCACCCAGAATGGGAGCAGCTGGGGAGCTGGAAGTGTGGGTACCCTTGCTGGACCACTGAGGGGAAATACAGTTGCAGTTATCCTGCAACAACCACGGTGAGAACTCTGTTTTTTAAAAGAACTCTTTTTTGTTTTGTAAATGAATCATACCTCTTTTTTGGGGAGGAAGTGGGTGTGCAAAGGGGAGATTTACATTGCTAGTCTTCTAGTAAGTTTGCTGCAGTGTGTGAGTTTCTCTCTAATGCCTTGTGTGGGGCAGGGAGGGGAATCATCAAGATTACTTTAACAAATTCTGCAGTACCTTTGAAGTCAATGCATTGTAATGGAGACTTCAGTCTCCTGTGTTGTATTAACTGCAGCATGACAGCTGTTTTAAGCAGCCTTAGTCAGCCCTAAGTACTGATAAGGGAGAGCGAAGGCAAGTGGATAATTTATTAAATAAACAAGATTTTGATAAACAGCGTTGAGGGAGGGAATCATATTCACATCAAACTGTGAACTACATGTGAACATGAATTCACTCCTGTTTCATTACTTAAGGTAAAATGTAAGGGGATTTCAGAGTTGCCTATAGGGTCTTCATAGCAACAGCGATGAAATGTGGTTTTTGTTCTGTTTTTGATTTTTTTGGACAGCATGCTGTAATATGGGCTATAGAGAATTTAATCCAGCATTCCCCTGAGTATGCATACCAGTAGGAAAAGTGATAGAAAGATACTGGCTATTTATACAGCTCAACTGATAATGAGTTAAATTCTCTTAAGGTTAAATTCACCGGTGTACAGGACTAGCAACAATGCACCACATAAGCCTGCAAAATAGGACTTAAGTGGTTCACAGCACAGTGTTCCTACCTCTCATGATTTTTATTAAGTGTGTCATAATATTTGGTGTTTTTCCTAAAGCACCAGCTCCTGGATTTATTTTTAATTCATAGGAATCTCAGCTTTAATATAAAAATAATTTTAAAAAAAGTTTGTAGCTGTGATGGTTGCAGAGATTGGCTTGAAAACATGAGGTGAGTGCATTCTATAAGCTAAAGTTAAAAAAAATAACTAAAAAGCACTCCAAATCACCCCAAAATTACTATTTTACAAACATCATGATTTTAAAGCCAATCTCATAATATTTGGGAGGCTGATTCAAAATGTTTGTATCCTTGGTATTTACAGTACTGTGAAAGTTGTCTTCTGGCTTGTGCAGGCCTGCTGGGATGAATTTTACCCCATAAAAGAGCATCCTTTTGACTGCCTTTCAGTTGAAACATTTCAGAGCTCAAAGGGAAACCCTCCTGCACATTGGGGCCTTGTGCAAATACAAGCAACAAAAAGAGAGGTTGAATCTAGTCACTAACTGCAAGGTGGTGGTGATGACAGTACAAGAGACATCATGCCAGATGTGTTCATTTAAAAAAAATATGAACAAACAAAGCAGCCTCAAGAAATTATCAGCATAATATTTATGGAGGCACAGCTGCTCTCCTTAACACCTTTCTGCTCCATCTGTATTATGACCTTCTTATAGCTTCCAATTGCAGTGAGTGTACAAGAGCTTATTATTTCACAACCTTCCGAGTACAGAATTTTGGATTGTTTTTTAATTAGCATTTTAATTGCTTATCAAAGTAATTGAAGACAGTGTTGGAAAAATGGAACATTTGCTAATCCCTTTGGTAACAGTCAACACTAAGCTTTTCCCAAGGTCAAGTGTTGTGCAGTTGTGATAGAGGGAGCTGCCTTTGCTGCTCCCTTACAGGCTCATAGCATCCTAACCTTATTCCAATGACTTGGTGGGGGATATGTTTTGATTATGCCCTGCAGACTGCCTCTGCTTGTGAAGGAATAAAGAAAGAGGTGTCATTCCGTGCATAGCCACCTAGAAAAAAATTTGCTTTGAGAAGACATATTACTCTTAAGAACAACCATACTTGTTTGTACCAATGGTCCATCTAGCCCTGTATCCTGTCTTCTGATAGTGGCCAGTGCTGGATGCTTCAGAGGGAATATACAGAACAGGGCAATTTACTGAGTGATCCATCCCCCCGTCATTGAATCCCAGGACTCAAAGGTTTTAGAGATGCCCGGAGTACAGGGTTGTGTCCCTGAACAACATGGCTAATAGCATTGATGGACCTATCCTCTGTGAATTTATCTAATTCATTTTTGGACCCAATTATACTTTTGATCTTCACAACATCTCTTGGCAATGAGTTCCACAGGTTGACTGTGAATTATGTGAATAAATACTTCCTTATGTTTGTTTTGAACCTGTTGCCTATAAATTTAATAGGATGACCTCTATTTTTTGTGTTATATGAAAGGTTAAATAACACTTCTCTATTCACTTTCTCTATGGCATTCATGATTTTATAGACCTCTATCATATCCCCCCTTAGTTGTCTCTTTTCTAAGCAAAACTGTCCTCATCTTTTTAATCTCTCCTTGTATGGAACCTGTTATATACTCTTAATCATTTTGTTGCCATTCTCTGATATTTTTTCCAATTCTAATACATCATTTTTTGGGATGGGGTGACCAGAACACATTCAGTATTCAAGGTGTGGGTGTACCATGGATTTACACAGTATACTTATGATATTTTCTGTCTTCTTATCTAGCGCTTTCCTAATGGTTCCTAACATTGTTAGTTTTTTTTCACTGCCACTGCACATTGAGTAGATGTTTTCAAA
Organism: Mauremys reevesii; assembly: GCF_016161935.1. NCBI lineage: Eukaryota > Metazoa > Chordata > Testudines > Geoemydidae > Mauremys > Mauremys reevesii. The sequence continues at coordinate 76,940,296 of NC_052626.1, forward strand.
GAACTATCCATAATGACTCCAATATCTATTTCTTGAGTGGTAACAATTTAATTTAGACCCCATCATTTTGTATGTATAGTTTGGATTGTTTTCCAATGTGCATTATTTTGTACTTAACAATATTAAATTTCATCTGCCATTTTGTTGCCCAGTCACCTAGTTTTGTGAGATCCCTTTGTAACTCTTCACAGTCAGCTTTGGACTTAACTATTTTGAGTAATTGTGTATCACCTGCAAATTTTGCCACCTCGCTGTTTATCCCCTTTTCCAGATCATTTACGAGTATGTTGAACAGCACTGGTCCCAGTACAGATCCTGGAGGGGGCTCTCTTCTATTTATCTCTCTCCATTGTGAAAACTATTTATTCCTACCCTTTGTTTCCTATCCTTTAACCAGTTACTGATCCATGAGAGGATTTTCCTTCTTATCCAATGACTGCTTAATTTGGTTAATAGCCTTTGGGTGAGGACCCTTGTCAAAGGCTTTCTGAAACTTCAGGTACACTATATCAACTGGATCACCCTTGTTCACAAGCTCAATGCCTGCCATAGCCAAAGCTCCCTTATTGCAAATATGGGAGAAAAGTTTTAGGAGGCTAAGTCTCGTTAGGCAGTTGCTTTAATTTATGCACAGCTCTTGGACAGTGAGTGAACTGCAAGGGAGTGACTCCCAGGACTATCATTTAACTTTATACATCAGTAGAAACTAAACTAAGGCTCAGTCCTGTGACTAGAGGGTATTGAATAGGCAAATATTCAAATAGTCTGGGTCACATGGAGCTGCAGACTTCGGGGGGCGGGGGAAGGCCTATGAGGCTAGTGGTTGGGACATTATAAATATATGTTAACAAGCTCACTGAGCCCTCAGAGTTTTCTATGAAATTCCATCACTAGACACTGAAAGATCTCAATCTCCTTTGAGGCCACTTTCTAAATTCTTTTTAACAGTTCTCCATTTCTAATTTTTATGATTCATCTTGTGATTAACTTATTAACTCCACTTGTGCTATAAAATCCACTTTGGGAGAAGTTAAGCAGCCTCTCGAGAGCTCACTGACCTCTAAGAGTACTGAAATGTTACTTTCTCCCTTTCCAATTTTAAATGTACAATCCTCTGTAATTGAAACAGCCAAGGGATATCTTTCCTACTGCACTGGAAGTAACTTCCGCTCATGCCAGTGTGAGCTGAAATCAGCATGAAATGGGGGGGAAATTGGACCCTGAAAATGTGGAGAAATTAAACATAAATCCATTTTAAAATTGCTCTTTTCCAGATTACTAAATACATTTATTTTTAAGATTAAGGGTACACCCTTGTGTTCATTAATACCAGTGGCAAAATGTCCAGTGACTTCAATGGGAACAGGATTGGGCTCTCCCCAGGGGCAGCTCTAGCTTTTTTTGCTGCCCCAAGCACAGCGGTCAGGCAGCCTTTGGTGGTGCGCGTGCAGGAGGTCCCTGGTCCCGCAGCTTCGGTGTACCCACTGCTGAATTGCCACCGAATCCACAGGACCGGCGGACCTCCTGCAGGCAAGCCGCCGAAGGCTGCCTGACTGCCGCCCTCACAGCGACCGGCAGGCCGCCCCCTGCAGCTTGCTGCCCCAGGCACGTGCTTGGAGTGCTGGTGTCTGGAGCCGCCGCTGGCCCTCCTCAACTTAGATATATACTAACCATATTAATGCAGCATTGTGGAATGGAAGTCTCAGCTTTCTGCTTCCAAAAATGCAGGCCTCTAGCTGTGTGAAGTAAAGAATCCCTATTACCTGTTACTACCTGTACAGCTTTTTATGCCCATTGTTTCCAAAACTGGCCATGGATTTTGGGGTATTTCAAATTTTGAATGCCTATTTTGAGATTCCTTGGGCCTAAATTTCAGAAATGCTGAGCCTCCACAGCTGCCATTGAAGTTAGTGAGTATTGCAGGTGCTTAGCACCTCTGAAAATGGGGTCCAAGGTGTTTCATGTTATGTACCCCATAAAACAGCGACCATTTTTGAAAATGTAAGCCTCAGAGGTTTTAGTTACCCATTTGCCAGAGGGAAATTGATCAATACAAGGCTGTTCATTGCACTAGCTCTGGTAAATCCTAAACAGACATACCAGCTATAATAATGGTCACAGAATCTCAGAGGGCTAAGGAAAAACATATTGCTTGGAAACACTTTACATTTTTTTTCTTCTTATCCCTCCTTGGTAAAGGGGGGTTAATATCTTGCTGAGCTTTTTATTCCCATGAAATGAAATTTTGCCAGCCATCACTGAGCAGAGTTAAGAGACAAAGCTGCCTGGCTAGTTGATTTGAAAGTTACAAATGCAGTCTGCCATGTTTGAAATAATAAAAGCAGCCAGAGTCTGACCCACTAAAATACCTCGTACTTTTCACTGCCGATGGGGGATCCTCAGTGAAGCAGAGGAAATTTAATTATTGACAGAGCACAAAGAAAACATGTTTGTTTGCCCTGTTGTAATGGGGACAGCTCAGCAGGCTTGGACCTGTGTGTGCTAGATCCTGAATGAGACACAGGGTGATATGCTGCAGAGTTGGCAGGGGGTCTGAACCATTTAATTATAGGGAGTTATTTTTATTTGTGTTAACATCAGATTTTTTTTATTAAAGTTCAGAGTCTAGAATATTTAACTAACACTTTATATCTTCAAAGCACTTTACACCCATTAAACAGTTAGCTGATTTCCCATTTCCCTTCCCCCCCGACGGGGCAGCTTGAGTTTAAAGCACAACCGCATTTGAGTGAGCCTTCGGTTGGGGGCAACACTTGCATAAGAACCTAAGTGAACTTTGCAGTGAAGACATGCCTTTGTGACTTTCCCAGTGTCACATGGGGAATATGTAGCACAGGAGGGATATAACTTGGTTCTCTTTGGGGTTTCAGTAGTGCACCGTCAGCACTGGGCCATCCTTCCTCTCTAGTACTTGGCATTCCTGGTAAATTCTGCCTTGTAAGTGGTCCTCTCAATACCTATGCATGCTGTTTATTTAAATTAAGCTGATATTAATTTATACACAAAAGAACCTGGCTTCGCTTCCTCTTCCATTCATTTGGAATAATAACGGAAACCTAGAAGATCCATAGATTTTAACAGTCACAGACTGTGCATCTGCAAAATGCAAAATACCGGTAATGTTGGTTGGAGAAAATACTTTTAGAACTGTTCTGTTTTTGAAAGCCTGAAACAAGACAGGGAGATGTGTTCAGTTTCTAGCTTTGACATTTTTAAAAAGTAAATAAATTAGGGTCTTTTTAAAGTGTACTTCAGCTTGTAAAAAACTGTGTGTTTGATTATTAGAGTCTCATTTGTTAACCTACATTTGAAAGTATTTAAAATTCATAACCATTTCCCAACGGGTACGAAGCATGTGAAATCATTTTCTTTACTTACCTAAGATTCAGTTAAACAAAATGTTATTAACTATTATGAGTCTTATTATCACTATGTCCAAATTTGGATTTGGAGCAGGAAGAATATTGGGCTCTTCATTGAAAAATGAACCCCGAATCCCTGAACTTAAACAGCCTTTTATTTTATTTATTTATTTATTTATTGCATGTGATACGAACCAGACTGCAAAATGTAACGCTTGATCTAAGGAATTTCTGAATGGAATTATTTCTTAAACAACTTCTGAATTAAGTAGAAATGTTTATTTTATCATTTCTTCTTACAGGAATAACAATTACTGAACTATTTATCTGAAACACCCTGTTAGCAGAGAAAGTGTTAAGTGGGTTTTGCTGAATGAGGCAGATAACTTTTTACCCCACTGCATATAATCAAAGTGAGAGTTATTCTCTAGGAGAGAGAGGATCTAGGATGTGAGCTGAGCACTCTTGAGGGGGGAACCCCTAGAATAACCATGTCTGGGGAGCTGACCTTTGTTACCTTATTGTTAATATCTTTACTAATACAGCTAAACTTCAGCACAGGGGATGAGTTTCGAATTTGCATTGTGTGTCAACTGTGGATGTAGAGCAGGTTGGGGAAAAAACACCTGCTTAGATACACCATATGTTCTGCACCCATTTATTAGAATCTAGGAAAGCAGAGACTCTAAAACATCTTGGAAAAGGTATTTTTTTATTATGGCTGACATATGAATTTTAAATAGATTAAGATAAGGGACCAGATGTCCCAAGAGGATGGTAGTCTGTGAAACCCACCCAGTTAGGTAACATAAAGATTGACTCAAATCATCAATCTACTAATTGCTGTCCCTCTCACCATGATATATATATTTGAGTCCCCCGTACTGTAAATTAAAGGGGGCTTGTGGCCAGGTATTCTCCCTGTGGATGCCTCAGCTTTGAAACTTGCTGTCCCTCAGCGGCTGGACCTTGGATTTGTTAACTCCCCTCTGAAGAACATGTTTTCTTTCTCTTTTCCCTCAGGTTATTGAGGATGAACTATATTGTGAGTTGGAGCAGTTATATTAATGGACTGGTCTTTTATATTAGTTTGTGAGTTTTCACCTATGATTGACATCCAAAGCATAGGCTGGGTGCTTATTACCACATTAAAAATAAAAAGAAAGTCATAATAAAATCAACTGTCCAAAGATGAACTAACTTGTAAAGAATCTAGGGAGATCTGATGACTCATAGAATCATAGACTTCAAGGTCAGAAGGGACCATTACGATCAACTAGTCTGACCTCCTGCACAATGCAGGCTACAGAATCTCACCCACCCACTCCTGTATCAAACCTGTGTCTGAGCCATTGAAGTCCTCAAATCATGGTTTAAAGAATTCAAGGTGCAGAGAATCTTCCAGCTCATAAGATTCATGAGATTTGCCATGACCGTTCACCATAGGGTACCTATATGGTCTTGGCCCTGTCACTATCATCACACAGCTGTTTGAACTATGTGGAATGACCTGGTCATCTCAGCCCAAGGCCTAAGGGACAGGTGTTCACATCATAAAAATGACTGTCATAAATGACATTATGTAGTGTTGTTGTAGCAGTGTTTGTCCTAGGACAGGATTTCTCAAATGGGGGTCACCGCTTGTGTAGGGAAAGCCCCTGGCAGGCCGGGCCCGTGTGTTTACCTGCCCCGTCCGCAGGTCCAGCCGATCGCGGCTCCCACTGGCCGTGGATCGCTGCTCTGGGCCAATGGGAGCTGCCGGAGCTTCCAGCAGCTCCCATTGGCCCAGAGCAGCGATCCGACACACGGGCCCGGCCTGCCAGGGGCTTTCCTTACACAAGCGGCGACCCCTGTTTGAGAAACCCTGTCCTAGGATATTAGAGAGACAAGGTGGGTGAGATCATATCTTTTATTGGCCCATCTTCTGTTGAGAGAGACAAGCTTTCGAGGTACATAAAGCTCTGTTGAAAGTTTGTCTCTTTCACCAACCGAAGTTGGTCTAATAAAAGATATTATCTCACCCACCTTATCTGTCACAAATGACATTATTGGCAAACTTAGCAGAGAGGCAAAGTATTGAGTGTGGGCCATGTAGACTCAGTTGTTTCCTCCAGGTCAGACTCATGGCTCATTAGGAACAATAGTGGCGGAAGCATCAGTTGCTGCTGCCTGTGCTGTACTTGCTCATTACAAGATGACTTAAGTCTACATTACCTGTATAATTAGTACTTAAAATTATTCTCTCCCCCCATCCCCACAAAAAGATTAATTCTCTGTATTCCCCTTTGCTGCTTTTGGACTGATATTTTGTTTTTGTTTGTTTGTTCGGGTACTCACCCCTCTCTTGCATTCCTTCTAGTAAATTATAGTTTTAAGAATAAGCGTTGAAATGATTTAAAAAAAAATCAATTAACACTTCTTTTTCATAAGTAACATCTTGTGATCTGATGAATACACAAAATGTTTTTAACTATAAGGAAATGACTTATTGCCCCCCCACCTCATGACAATCATGTTAGAGCCTAATCACAAACAGCCATGAACCGTTATCATGAGAGGGAGAGCAGAATAAAGGAATTCATTTAAAACCTTATCCTTCCCCAGCTATATTTTAGTGTAAGGATGCCCTGGTCAGGTCATGTGCAAGGATTGAATCTGGAACCTCCTCCTCAAAAAGAATGAGCGACTTGAGCTGAAGGACCAGGTCAGTTGTTTCAGAGCTAGTAGCGAACTCATAAACCTCTATATGGACACTAGAAGGACATTGAACACTAGAAGGAAACAAAGAGCCGCTGTGTTAAACATACACCTGATTGGGAATTTCCAAGCAAACATATTTTCATTTGAAAGTGTTGAAACCACAAGGTTTCACAGAAACATTTTGGTTTTGACAAACTTCTGCTAAACACAGGCACAGGGTTCACCTGGAGGGCTGCAGCGGACCCCAGCGCTCTGGGGTCTGCCATGAAGTTGAGGACCCAAGGCTTCCAGGGTCCCTGCTACAGAGCTGGGGAGAGAGGAGGAGCTGGCTGCTCTGTTTTGCTTAAAAAAGAAACACCTCAAATTGAAACATTTTTATTTTTCCAAAATGATGTTTGGAGGATTTCTGTTGCATTGGAAATTTTGTATGCAGCGTAGCGGTAGCCTCATCAGTCCCAGGATATTAGACTCACCTTATTACTGGAAATTTTGAATTTCTTGTTTTTTCTTGTCTGATTCAGAACAAAATCTTTTTGGAGATGTCAAAATTTCTTGTGGAATAGAAATGCCTAGTTTCAGCCCTCTCTAGTTAAATATGGGCTGCATCAGTAAAAATATTGACTACAGTTAACACGTTCCTCAGCCTGTTTGGTTCAAGTCAAGCATAATGATTATATAGAAATATGTGGAAAAACATTACATCTTCAGCAAATTCAATTTAAAAAAAAATCTTTGTTCTTGTCGTCTTGGGTGGACAACAGGAGGTTCTTTGAGGTAAAAAATGGTTTTAGCTCCTCTTTATCCAGAAACAATTGACATTTTTGGTGTTCCCTTTTGTTTGTTTTTTCTTGGAAGAAATTTAATGATTTGGACTTGCATGAAATTAGTGAATGTTGTTTTGCTGAACATCAGAAAAAATATTTTGCCAATTTATTTTGCATGTTTCTGCATGCCTCGATTGGTTGCTCTCTTATGATTTCTCTCCTTTCCCTTCCCCCCATACCAAAAGCTACTGCAACTTGAAATATTAAAGGTATTTTCTGTCTGAAATAAAAGGGGGATGTAGAGGAAATGGATGTATATTTATGCATTTAAGGAGGATTCATTCCTGGATATCTCAGTACTGATTGAATGTTTCCATATCCAAAACTGATTTCCTTCTAAACTATCTCTACTCCCTCTGTTATCTGTTGACAATATCATCCTCTCTGTGCCACATACCTGTAACCTGGGAGTCATCGTCCACTCCTCCATATCCCTTGCTCCTTGTATTAGGCCAGGTTCAAATCTTGCTGCCGCTTTGCAAAACATCTTAAAGATCTGAGCTTTTTGTTCTGTCCAGGCAGCTAAAACTATTCTCTATGCCCTTAACCTCTCCTCACTGACTTCCTTAACATTCACTGTAGCCTAGTGTCAGGGGCGGTGCAACCGTTTAGACGACCTAGGCGGTTGCCTAGGGCACTGGCATTTGGGGAGCGCCATTTTCTTTGGCAGCGACGATTGTGGCCGGATCTTCAGCCGCCCTGGTCGCCGCCGGCATGTAGGCGGAGGGAGCTGGGGCAGGGAAGCGCGGGGAGGGCCGCCTGCAGCAAGTAAGTGGGGGTGGGGGGCACTCAAGGGAACTCCCTGCCCCAGCTCACCCCTGCCCTGCCTCCTCCCTGAGCATGCCGTGGCCGCTTCACTTCTCCCGCCTCCCAGGCTTGCGATGCCTAAGCTGATTGGTGGGGGAGCTGCCGCAAGGGGGGCACCTCAGGGCGGGAGCGTGGGAGGAGGCGCAAGGTGGAAGTTTCGCCTAGGGTGCGAAACATCCTTTCACCGGCCCTGCCTACTGTAGTTCATACGAAGTGCAGCGACTAAGATTAGTTTGGACTGTCATTATAACCATATCAGCCTACCCCCATCTCCTTTAATTTCTCCACCATCAGGGCCTAACATAACTATCTTCCTTACTTACTGCCCTTGTCCTTCAGCACATTTTCCCACTCCTTACACTCTGCTTCACCAATGAGGCCAGTCTCAATGCCTTATTTGTCCATTTTTTCACAACCATCTCCTTGTTGACAGGTTTCAGAGTAGCAGCCGTGTTAGTCTGTATCCGCAAAAAAAACAGGAGTACTTGTGGCACCTTAAAGACTAACAAATTTATTTTAGCATGAGCTGCTAGCTAGCCTAGCTCTTCTCTTTTCGGATGCATAGAAACACACACACACAGACAGGGGATATTTACACATAGAGAAAAAATAAAAAGGTGGAAGTATAGAGTCAGACAGAGTCAGATAATCCATCGCAGATTAGCTAGGAAGGAAAAAAGGAAAAAAAAAATTTTAAAAGATAAGAAAGAGAGAAGAGGTGTGGAAGGTGAACTAGAGGAAATTAGATAGAATTGTGTACCAATTGGTCCCCAGTAGTCTTCAGTCACAGTTATTTAGTATCTAGTTTGCATATATTAATTAGTTTTTCAGTTTTTCTTGTTTCTTTTTTTTTTTTTTTTTGTTTTTTTTTTTTTTCTGTTTGCACCATCACCAAGTCTGTCAGTGGTTATTAGTGAGGTTAGTTTTTGAATTTTTTGATTTTTGATTTTTTTTTTGTGTCTTTATTTGTGTCCATTTCCATTTTTTCATTTTTTGCAGATGTACTGGGCAGAGGGCATGGCAGAGGGCAGAGGGGCATAGCTGGCACATAATGGCATATAGTACGTTGGTAGATGTCCAGCTGATGGATGCGATGATGTGATCTGATCCTATGATGTCTTATGGTGATGTGTGTTGTGGACAGATGTGGCATCAGCTGGTGCGCATTGGTGTTTATGTTGTATGTTTATGGGTTATGGTGTTTATGTTGTGTGGTGTCTGGTTTGTTGGGTGGCTGGCTTCTGGTTGGAGAGCTGTCTAGTGTGAGAGATGGTCTGTCTCCCAAGATCTGAGAGAGAGGGGATCATCTCTGATGATTTGTTGTGTAGGCTGATGGTGATGGTTGGGGCTGTAGGTGGGCTGTGGGTGTGGGTGGTTGGTTTTTTTTTATTTTTTTTTTTTTAGTGCTGTAGTGGCTTCTTCTGGCTCTGTCTGCTTGTTTTTTTCTTTTTTTTTTTTGGTGTCAGTAGGGTAGGTATAAATGCTTGAAGAAGATCTCTTGTGTTATTGTATCTCTGTCTGAGAGATGCAAATACGAGCTTTGGTTGTAGCTTAGCAGACAATGGATCGTGTGGTGTGTGGTGTGTGTGTGGAAGGTGGCATAAGCTGTAAGTGTAGTATTAGCGTGGTAGTTATTTATATTTCCGGTATTATGTGTTTTTACAGTAGTGTTTAGCAGGAGAGTGGTAGTGTGGTGGAAATGGGTCTAGGATGAGGTGGATGGTGGGATGGAAATTGTCGGGGGGGAATTTAAAATCATGAGTAACCATGTTTTCTTGATGTTACCTTTCTCTGTTACCCCTCCTCATTACATACTATCTAATACTGATTTGTAGCTCCTTTGTCCAGGGACCTTGTATTTTTGTTTTCTGTACTGTTGAATGCTCAAGGACACTGTAAAGAATATTAAGTAGTAATAATACAAGCAGTATGCCTTGGTGGATTAAGCACAGAGCTATACTCTGGGAGATCTGTGTTCTTTTGACACTACCTTAGGCAAGCCTCTGAACATCTTGTGCCTCAGTTTCCCTGTTTGTAAAATAGGAATGCTATTAACCTACATTAGAAAGGACTTCCTGAGGCGTTACTACATAATGTTGGTAAAATGCCAGATAAGTGTAAGAAGAAGCAGGACTAGGTCCTGGCTCTGTGGATTGCCATCACCTAACAGCTGTGGCAGCAGAAACACTAGGCAAGTCATGAGCCTCAGGGGCCCAACCACCACAGGGTGTGCCACACACACAAGGCCCAACTGAGAGGATATTTGTGATTGGCCCAGACATATTATTTTAGTTGGGGGAGGATACAGGCAGATCACCAGCTAGCTGCTGCTTCAGTCCCTGCTTCCTCACACTGCTCTTAATCCCTGGGTCTTGACCTTTGCTTTGCCTCCTGGCTCCAGGACCCAGCTTCTGACTTGGTCTTTTCTCCTGTGTATGATTTCTCATTCCTAATCTCAGCCTTACCTCCCAGTACCAATTCTCCTGACTTAACCTTGATGCCTGACTCTGGCCCCAGGTTTCTGATCCTTGATCAACCCATGACTCCAATTCCTGCCAGCATACTCTGGCTGTAGCCCCTATGCTGATTGCCCATGACCCAGTCTTGACAGTATTGTTAGTCAGTTGTAGAGCCTGGCTTCAAATTTAGCCCTGTGTTCAATCTAATGTACAAGTACATATGGAAAAAATGTCCAGTGACATTTTTCACAAAAAATTCTGATGTGTCGTGGAACTTTCATGAGCTTCAGATAGGTCAATTTTGTTAACAACACCACAAATCTTTTGCAATTAACATTTATATTTTCGGGGGTTAATCTGAACCTCCCATTTCCTCTTTGCCTGCTGCTACTTAGTGCCCCATCGATGGACATTTGGCACTCATCCAGCACGGTGGCACTGCAGTGGTCGGATACTGGCTTTAAAAGAAAACAAACAAACAAAAAAAGAAGAATCCTCGTTAAATTAGATGACCTAGCATTTGGCATAGACAAATCTTTTTGGCCCTGAAGTGAATGCTGCATGTGGCCCTCAAAAATTCATTGGATTACATGTCCCCATGAAAAGATCTGTGTCCAGTTAACAACTGCCCTCTGCTGGATGGGATCTGACCTATTTAAGTGTTCATTATGTCATCCTCTAGTCAGGGCCGGCTCCGGGAGTTTTGCTGCCCCATGCAGCCCAAAAAAAAAAAAAAGCTGTGATCGCTATCTGCGGCAACTCAGCGGGAGGTCCTTCGCGCCGAGCGGAAGACCATCCACCAAATTGCTGCCAAATACCTGGACGTGCCGCCTCTCTACAGAGTGGCCGCCCGAAGCACCTGCTTGCTAAGCTGATGCCTGGAGCCGGCCCTGCCTCTAGTTCCGAGAGGCAGGCCAAGAGGTTATAAGCACACCACCACTACCAAATAATGGCAATTTGGGTGAAGTAGTAGATGCCTGAATTATTATACCAATGGGTTCTGAACCCTTTTACACCTTCTAGAGATGCCTAATTTAAGTAGTAGAGATCATGCTATCTGTATGTTTGTGTTTGCTACAGATTGGTGTCTGAATAGACATCTTAAACTTAATTCAGAAATGTAATCTGAAAGGAACAGTGCAGGTGAAGATGCTTTGTTACCAACTCTTCTGAATTTATCACAAGTTTCACAATATTTGCTGTTGTTTTTAAGGCCCCAGCTCTTGGAAACATTTTATTATGTGAGAATTCCTGCCTTCATTTTAAAAGAAAAAGTTTCTCAATGTCCTGGTTGCAGAGAAAAGCTTGAAAACATGAATCAGAACCCAGAAAGCAAATAATAAAAGAAAAACCCTCAAAGGTTATTTTTATTTATTTATTTATTGAGAATCTCATTATTTTAAATCCAATATCATGATATTTTGGAGCCTGACTCATGACTTTCAGATACACGTGATGGGCAATAATGCAATCTCTTTTTTCCTCCTCCACATGAAGCCCTTTACATGTGAGGAACCAATAGAAGCTATAAATCTCAGCTATGTCAAGGGAAATAGAAATACCCCCACGACCAGGGTCAGTCAGCAGGCTGAAAACATGATTCAGGCCTTCTTGGCGTGTAGGCCACCCCCATACTGAGTCATCATCTCCAACATTATTCTAGTGAGCTAAGAGCATATCGCAGTGTTTGTGAAACAGAACAGTAGCCTCACATCCTTGGAGAGGAACAATAGGGTGCCACTGAAGGGATCTACCTCTTGTTTGTTGTTTCAAAAGTGCAACAGCAAAGGAGGAATATCTATTTATAGCCAGATGTGAAAAGGGAGAGGGCTAGAGGAGAAACAGTAAGCAGACACTATTTATTAGTGTTACAGGAGAAGTGTCGTCAGCCCCACTTTTCTCCTTTTCTGGAGGGATTTTCAGATGCAAATTGTCTGATATATTTTTTTTCCTATAATTAAACTGCTGAGTTTAATTTTTCCTTTTTAAAACTTTTTTTTGCAAACAAGTTTCAAAGGAGCTTTAATTTCCACTCTTCCACCTCCATTCCAGAGATTATTTCTGTGCCCGAGTGACTGATTGGGAAGGTAAAAAGAGAATTCTATTTCCAAACTTATAATTGGCTGGAACTACACATCAGTTATCTTCACAAATATCTGACCTGAAGAGGGGGATAATTGATTATTATTTTTAGCTAGAGGCATTTACCTGCTGGCATTATGTAAAGATAACAACAGGTAAAATGAAGGATATACTTATCAGAGACATTACCAACTGTTAATTTTCAGAGCTCATTTTGCCAAGGCTTCCCCTCGCTTCCCAATATACAAAGAATAAGAAAACAGCCTTGGGTATTTAGGCATTCAATAAATATTTGACACATACAACATGTGATGGTCAGACAAAGGTTCCCTATCTGTTATCAATAGTAATACTCCACAGCAATGAGGAATACGTGTTACTGCAATGTCCTTTGATTCTCTGACACTCTAGTGGATATTGCAAAGCGAATCAGATGCATTAAATACATTGAGATATTTATTGAACAACACTGTAGCAGAGACTTATCCAGTCAGCTTTGGGCTTGTCTGCTGCCTCAGTTTCTCCTTCTTCCCCAGATAATCACAGAGGGTTTAGTCTCAATAATCTTCACTTTTGGGGAGTCTGCTTTATTAGCTTAAAGATCAAGACAATACCGATTTCCCACCTAAGCAGGATCACTACCCTTAGTGCAGGGTTCTAACGTCATGTACCTACTGAAACTTTCCTCTGACAAGATTTTCTTCCCTGCAGATCTCTCTCCCAAGCCGCCTTCAAAGGAGATCTACTCAACTTAGGCCTCTTCACTAGCCTTTCCCGTCCCCCCCCCCAATAGTCTTTAACAAAGCACTCACTCTCAGAGCTGCTGTGTACCTGGAGTCTCCCTCATTGAATGCAGGCTGCTCTTCATATCTCCCAGCAGGCCTGGTTCTGAGTCACATGCTTCCATCATGTGACCCCTGGATTCATTATCTTTGCTTAGGGAGTTGGGCCACACCTGATACAGGTGAGGCTGAGTTCCAACTTCTTGGAAGGGCCAGCTCACTATGTGACAAACACAATCAATATGCTAACTGCTGTGTCAGTTTATTTTATGTCAGTCCCACATTTTCTGCTTTCGGGATGTTGTGAATGTTTGTAAGGGCATTATCTAACTGCATCATAGAAATTTTCAGGGGAAAGCTAGAGGCCCTGGCAGCGACGTAGGGCAGTTGGTACCAGGGAGGCACTGGAGGCAGTTTGGAATTGTGGTATAATCATATTACCTGAATATTGCTGCTAAAATGATCAGCAGTGAAATAATTAATAATGTTATTTAAGAAAACATCTTTAGATCTCAGTGTTAACATAGTAACATAGTATTGTGAGGAATGGGGCTATTCACACTTCTCAGTAGTTCCATGCTGTTTGGAGTCTCAGAAAGTCAACAGTACATCAGTTTATATTTGAGTCTTGTTTTCAAGGTTATTTTTTTGAATCACAAGGTCTGGAAACATATGGCTAGACTCTCAAAAGTGCTCAGCACCCACAACTAGGGTCAGAGTTTCAAAAGTAGTTAGCTCTTATTTTAGATGCATAAATGAAGTGGTCTGATTTTCAGAAGTGCTTAGCAATCAGAAACACTTAAGAAGAAAAATAGAAGCTGCTCAGAGCTACTGAGATTTTACTGAAAACCTGGCCTCTATTTTGGGGCCTTACATGGAAGCTGTGGGTCCTCAGTTCTTTTAAAAACTTGACCACTTCAGTTCCAACATTGTTAAATATTTCTCTGCAGATCATTTTAGCAGCAATAGTTTTCTTTAAATGGTAGCTCAGATACTGGAGGTCAATTCTGCAGCAATGCAAATTCATGGGTATAGAATGGCAGAACACATGGTGCCTTGTTCTAGAGTATACATACTTATGGGTTCTACCTTCTTCCTACCCTGTTCCCTTCCTATTTCACCACAGGTTCCAGGCTTCAGCTAGAGAAAGAACGCGGTAAACTCAATTCTGCATGTTTGTTGTATGTGTTACAATATTAGATGGTACTGTTTAAACTACACACAGCTGGAATCTCAAGCACCAGGATTTTCTTTGACTCTTTTCTGTCTCTAACACATTGTAGTATCTTGTCAACAGGGATGGTTCTAGCTTTTTTGCCGCCCCACGCACAGTAGTCAGGCAGCCTTCGGCGGCTTGCCTGTGGGAGGTCCATGGTCCCGCGGATTAAGCGTACCCGCCACCAAATTGCCGCCAAATCCGTGGGACTGAGGACCTCCCGTAGGCAAGCCACTGAAGGCTGCCTGACTGCCGCCCTCGCAGGGACTGGTAGGGCGCCCCCCGTGTGGCTTGCCTCCCCAGGCTTGGTGCACTGGTGCCTGGAGCCGCCGCTGCTTGTCAATTCAGCTCCAAAGTTCAATTTATCTTTCTGAAAATCTATAAACACTCAAAAATGGAATGTAAATATGTGCATAGTATGTTTTTCTAAATAATGATTTAGAAATAATTCATTGTTTAAATTGAAGTATGAATTCCAGTAATCCCTGGATTAAGCAAGCAAATAAACAAACAAAACACGACCTCTTTAATCACCTTTTTTCCCCCAGCAGCCTTTCATAATATGTTATATAAAGCCTGTCTTCATACTCTGATTTTTTTCCGGTGGGGGGTGATTTGAGCTGGCTTCTTTCCCCACACACATCACTTCTCCCCCTGCCTTTGGTGTGTCTAAGTGTTTAATTTCCTTTGTCTTTGTCTTGTGTGTGTATCCATAGCGCCGAGGAGCCCTAGCTATGGACCAGAACCCCATTGTGCTAGGCACTATACAAAAACAGAACAAAACAAACAGTCTCTGCCCCACAGAGCTTGACGTTGGAATAAACTGACAGCTGTTGTATGAGGACGCCAATCCATTGACTTCAGAGTATTTCTATACAGGTACACTGGATGCTGAATTTAGTCCATATGGTTAGTTTGGTTATAATCTGTCCACCTTATTATTTATTAGAGACAAAGACAATATGATTCTATAGGAGTTATTTTCAGAAAATGTGTAGAATGTATTCCTTTATGTGAGTTTATTGAACTATTCAACATTGAACAACCACAATTTCTTTATTCAATTCTACTAAATTATTCATAAATCCTCTTAATTATATAATTTTCTATTGAATTCTACATGACTTTTTTCATGAGAGAGAAAAAAACAAAATAAATAGCTGTTATAAGCACCACAAGGCAGTAATACGGTGAGCAAAATTCAGCAGATAGGAATTCAGGAAACCACTTAGTACTGCAGCTTTACATTTCCCTTTTCACTGTTGGGGGCGGGTGGTGACTGTTATTGAATATCACTGAGCTCCTGTTTTAAGAAAAAATCTATGTGGTTAGACTGGATTATTTCATGTTTGTTTTTTTGTTTGTGCACATTAGAATTTACTAGAGATTAAACTAATAGAATTCTGTAGGCATTATTTTAAAAACCTTACATAATGTACTTCTTTTTTTATGAGTTTATTGAACCATCCTGTGGCATTTTCTGGCACAGATATAATTCTCTTATTTTATCACAAATTCCTGGGACCTTACAATTCAATCTGACATGCACAATACTCCCTTTCAGCAGGTCAAGTTGAATTTTAAAGCTTCCGAACAGTACCTGTTGCACAAACATCCCTGTAAGCATCCCATCTCTGAGGCTCATCTGCAGTCAAACATTCAGTGTTTGGGGGAGAGGTAGGGAGTTAGAGAGAAGAGTCTCAAGAAGAGCAGGAAGTTGCTCTAATCTTCATCAGTTTGGGACCTGCAGCAACCCTGTGTTGTTTGGGTGGTGGAAAGCCCCACTCCACTTCTTCCTGGGCCATACCTTCTGCACCGCTGCCACACAATTGTGCAGTAACAATTTGTAGTGGAAAACACATAAGACAAATACTTTAAATAGGTAGAAAGGTGCTTGGTGTCAAGTGCAGGCAGGGCCAGCTCCAGCTTTTTTGCCGCCCCAAGCAGCGAAGGAAAAAAAAAAAAGAAAACCCCGATGAACTGCCGCCAAAGTGAAAGAGAGGGATTGAAGGACCCCGCTGCCGAATTGCCGCCGAAGACTGAAGCAGAGTGATTGAGCTCCCGCAGAAGTACCGCCGAAGACTGAAGTGGAGCGATTGAGCTGCCGCCGAAGTGCCACTGAAGAGGAAGAGAGGATCCACCATCAAATTGCCGCCGCAGACCCGGACATGCCGCCCCAATAACAGACGGAGTGCCTCCCCTTTCTATTGACTGCCCCAGGCACCTGCTTCCTTCGCTGGTGCCTGGAGCTGGCCCTGAGTGCAAGAAAAGTGAAGCACAATTTAGGATCACTGTTTGGTAGCAATGAAGCAAGCTCCCTTGGAGATATGGGTCCAGTTGCCTATAGCAACAGATAACTGCATTAAGTGCTTTACCAGTAAACAACCACACTACGTACACAGTTACTGTAGGAACTAGTGGGTAAGAGAATAGTTCTCCCAGAAGTGCATTTTAAAATAGCAATGTAATTAAATTTTATAACAATAATTGAACATTCCCTTTCCTCCTCCCCCTTGCCCAAAAAGAGGAAGATACAGAGTAGTTTAACAGGAATATTGCCTATTTAATTCATTTATGTTCTGTGATAGGCGATTATACTGTAATGCCTTTATTAATCACTTACAAATAGAGGGTTACAAAACAACAGATTGTCTTTTCTACATTGAAGTCACTGGAAAGACTCCCATTGACTTTAATGGGCTTTGGATCAGAGCCTTATTGGTTATGAAAGGTTATGAAAGGTAACGGATTGACAGCCTGTTATCCACAGAACAGGTATTATACAGGCATAAGCAGTGCAAGCATCCCCATATAGACCAACTCTAATGCACCTCAACCATGATTTGAAAGGAAACCCAGTGAAGAGAGTTTATATTGTCACTGCATAATTCTAAGGATATATTTCCCCCACACAGCTGTAATTATGGCATAGATTTTAAATTTATCTTCACTCAATTTTAAGCAACTGTGAACCCACATGGACTATACATATGATATATTTCTGTTTTTATGGGATACATTCAAGAGTGGCCCCTTTCATTGGACAATGTGCTATGCTAATAATAAAGGAAATTTAGGATACATGTTTAGGTTTCTTTGTTAGCCTTATGGATGCTATTAGCATTTATGTTGCTTTTCTTCATGTCTTACATATAGATATTAAATCTGATGCAGTTCTGTTATTCTATGAGAAAAGTAGAAAAATATGAGTTAGAATACTTGATTAACTTCTCAAATAATTAACATTAATATGGAAGCTGAATTATGTTATTTAAAAATATATATAAGGTGAATAAGCAGCCTAGGGTAGGGACAAATGGAAAAATATCATACACTTTTTTCCCAGGCAAAAGCAGTCAGACTTTTAATTAATTTCAGTTAGTGAGAACACTGTATACTGAAGTGCAATTATACTCCAAATAGCAACCCTGTAAAAATGATTCTTAAGCCTGGTCTACACTACGTGTTTAAACTGGTTTTAGGAGCATTAAACCGATTTAATGCCACACCCGTCCACACTAAGAGGCCCTTTATATCGGTATAAAGGGCTCTTTAAACCAGTTTCTGTACTCCTCCCTAACGAAAGGAGTAGCGCTAATATCGGTATTACCATATCGGATTAGGGTTAGTGTGGCCGCAGATCGACGGTATTGACCTCCGGGCGGTATCCCACAGTGCACCACTGACCGCTCTGGACAGCAATCTGAACTCGGATGCAGTGGCCAGGTAGACAGGAAAAGCCCCGCGAACTTTTGAATATTTCCTGTTTGCCCAGCGTGGAGCTCCGATCAGCACGTGTGGTGATGCAGTTAAAAATCAAAATAAAGAAAGAGCTCCCGCATGGCCGATGCGGACGTGATCGCTGTAAGGGCAGGCAAATCTGTTCTATCAGCGCTCCATTACAGAAGACGAATTAAAAAACTTTTTTAAAAAATCTCCAGACAGACGGCATATCAGGGACTCAGCGCACTGCTGCGTGACAAGCATAACGGAAAGCCAAAGAATCAAATGGACGCTCATGGACTGGAGGACTAAAGCTATCCCACAGTTCCTGCAGTCTCCGAAAAGCATTTGCATTCTTGGATGAGCTCCAAATGCTTCTAGGGTCAAACACAGTGTCTGCGGTGGGTCAGGGCATAGCTCGGCAATTTACGCACCCCCCCACCCACCCCCAGAAGTGAAAGGGAAAACAATCCTCTCTTGACTCTTTTACATGTCACCCTATCTTTACTGAATGCTGCAGATAGACGCGATGCTGCAGCACTCAACACCAACATCCTTGCTCCCCCCCCGCCATGGGTGGCTGATGGTGCAATATGACTGATATCCATTGTCATCATCAGCCTATTGGCACATGGGGCAGTGCAAAAGGACTGGTAACCATGCCGACTAGCATCCGTGAGGTCGATCAAGGGCGCCTGGCCCTAATTTTTCCTGGTAGATGGTGCAGTATGGCTGGTAACCATCCTCATCATAGCAACAGGGGGCTGAGCTCCATCAGCCCCCACCCTTCATGTGTAAAGAAAAGATTCAATTGCCCCTGGACTAGCAGAGGGATGCTGGGCTCCTCTCCTCCACACTCCTTACTGTCCTGTCTGGACTATCATAGCAGCTGGAGGCTGCCTTCCACTCATTTCTCACTAACAAGTCACTGTGTCTTATTCCTGCATTCTTTATTACTTCATCACGCAAGTGGGGGGACAATGCTACGGTAGCCCAGGAAGGCTGGGGGAAGAACGGAATCAACAGGTGAGGTTGTTGCAGGAGCACCCCCTGTGAATAGCATACAGCTCATAATTTCTGCAGGATCTGACACAGAGCAGCTGTGCTCTCTGGTTCTATGATACAGTGGTTCTCTAGTACACTTGTCCATATTCTAGGCAGGACTGATTCTATTTTTAGATACCAAAAAGGAGGGATTGACTCAGGGAGTCATTCCCAAGTTTGGCTTTTGCGCCCCTGGCTAAGAGCAGCCAGGGGCACTTATGACAGCAACAGATGGTGCAGTGCAAAAGGACTGGTAACCATGATCATCTTTTTACCAATTTATGGATTGGTAGATGGTACAGTATGGCTGGTAACCATCTCTGCTGTCATGCAAAAGCATGCTGCTGTATAGCGCTGCTGAATCGCCTCTGTCAGCGGCATCTAGTGCACATACGGTGACAGTCACAAAAGGCAAAACAGGCTCCATGATTGCCATGCTATGGCATCTGCCAGGGCAATCCAGGGAAAAAAGCCGTGAAATGCTTGTCTACCGTTGCTTTCCCAGAGGAAGGAGTGACTGACGACATTTACCCAGAACCACCCGCGACAATGATTTTTGCCCCATCAGGCACTGGGATCTCAACCCGGAAATTCCAAGGGGCGGGGGAGGCTGCGGGAACTATGGGATAGCTATGGAATAGCTACCCACAGTGCAACGCTCCAGAAGTCTATGCTAGCCTCGGACCATGGACGCACACCACCGAATTAATGTGTTTAGTGTGGCCGCGCGCACTCGATTTTATACAATCTGTTTTACAAAACCGGTTTATGCAAATTCGGAATAGTCCCGTAGTGTAGACGTACCCTTATTCACTGTTTGTGGCTACTGTGTTTCTTTACAAGCCAAAAGACATTTCCTAACTGCCTAGTACTTCAAAGCCCACCAGGGATCTCAAGCTTCTTATTTCTTTCTGCCTCTTACAGTGTAGCATGCACTATGTTTCTGTTTTTATGGGATAAATTCCCTTCCTCTTGGAAAATGTGTTATACTCATTTTTAAAAGATGTAGGATAAGTACAGTACTTTAGTTTTCCTTGGCAGCATTACAGATTGCTTTCAGCATCATGCTTACTTTTATACTTCTATTGTATGTACACATATTAAATGTAATGAAATGGAGTAATTCCACTGGGAAAGGTGAGATAGCATAGTCTAGTGCTTAGAGCAGGGGATGCTTAGGAGAGTGGTGGTTTGAAATCAGGAGAACTAAATGATCATAGACTTTATTTCTGACTTCTAAACTGTTGGGCAAGTTTGTTTTCTTATTTGTTAAATTAAGACAATAATACTTTTTCCCTTTTTTCTAATATTGTCTGAGATCTCAAGATTGCACCTGCTATATGTTGCAGGTGTATAATAGTTATTTTAAATTGTTATCATAAATAAACTTTCTGCAATTAAATCTTCAGTCATATTTTCTTTATAAGGCAGAACAAGCATCCAGCTCTCTCCTTAGTGTCATTGGTTCTGCATGGCTAATACTAGGAAAAACTTGACATTATCAGTAATGTGATCAAAAGTGACTTAGGCACACTTACTTCAATGAAGTTCTGCCCAAGTGCAGTAGTGTGCCTGCACATAGTGAATTGGTGGATGAGGGCCTTAATAGCTATGTCTTCACAGCAGCTGGGAGTGTGGTTCCCAGTGCAGGTAGACAGACCTTCACTAGCTCTGCATGAGTAGCACACTCAAAATAGCAGTGTGGCTGTTGCAGCACTGCCCCAGTCCTAGCCTGCCTGATCCCCTGGGTCTAAGTTTGGGTGGCTAGCCAGAGCCATTGCCAGTGCCACAATTTCCACAGTGCTCTTTTTAGCTTTGTTGCTCAAGCTGAGATAGTGCAAGTTTGCCTACCTGCATTGGGAATCACACCTCCCAGCTGCAGTGTAGATATACCCAGTGATAAACCAGGGAGCAGAAATGTGTTAATACTTTGGCAGAGTGTAGGTCATGTTATCCTTTAGGATCTCATCCACTAAAGGATGATAACCTCTCTATTCTGTGCAGGGGAAGGATGGGCCAGTGGTTAGCTTGCTGGCCTGGGAACTCAGGATACCTGTGCTGAATTTCCCACTCTGCCGCAGACTTTGTCACTCAGTGCCTGAAGTCAATGGGAGCCTTCGCCTAGATTGCAGTGGGCACAGGATCAAGGTCTTAGTCTCTGTGGGTCTACATCTCAACTGCAATAACACACTTGTGACTCAGGCTTCCGGGGCTCGGGCTGCAGGGATATACTGTTGCAGTGTAAGCAGCAAAGAGTCCTGTGGCACCTTATAGACAAACAGATGTATTGGAGCATGAGCTTTCGTGGGTGAATACCCACTTCGTCGGATGCATGTAGTGGGTCGGATGAAGTGGGTATTCACCCACAAAAGCTCATGCTCCAATACGTCTGTTCATCTATAAGGTGCCACAGGACTCTTAGTCTGGATCTGTAAAAGCAGCAAACACAGCTACCCCTCTGATACTTGTTGCAGTGTAGATATTCAGGACCAGGCTGTAGCACGGCTCCTGAGACCGTATGGAGGAGGGAAGGAGTCCCAGAGCCCATGCTCCAGCTCAGTTTTATAGCCTCATAGTCTGAGCCCCAGAAGCCTGGGTCAGCTGACCCAGGCCAGTGGCGGATGTTTTATTGTAGTGTTGTTGTGTATCCTCTGTGTCTCAGTTTCCATCTGTACAATGGGGATAATAGCACTTTCCTACCTCACAGCGGTAGTATGAGGATTCATGCATGTATTCATGCTTATGTGACACCATAATAATGAGGACCATATAAGTATCTTAGATGGATAAGATAGTTAAAAGCTAGCTCTAGTGCTGCAGAGCTGAAAGTCTTGGGTTCAAATGCTGCTGATTATTCATGCATGGAAACATTACATTACTTTTCCCTTAGCTGTTTATTTAGTGGGGGTTCAAGGCCAAAACTTTTGGTGGAGCTCTGTAACTTACCTTAGTTACAAGTGCTTGTGAAAGTGCTCTATTGTAGCTGCCAGGTTATTCAGTGTAGTCCTGCATTTGAGCTGCCTTCTGGAACATGCACTATACTCCCTAGGCACTTGTCCGCAGATCCTTCATATGGCAGAGATGTGGATGGTGCATAGAATTGGGACCAATCATTTTACTCCGGCGTTGCTTTTTTTATTTTTATGAATGTACCAGAGCTTTATCTGCCTCACTGACAGAACCACCACCAGATTGATTATATATTATATCGCCCTTTGCGGCATGCTTCATAGCAACTGAAAAATGATCTCTTGAATGAGTGCCTGAATTTAATATGCACATCTAATGAAAGATTTTGGAACAGCTTCTTCTATTATCATCGATTAAGAATTATTATTAAATGTCTTTTAAGCTAAAGTTTTATAAAATCTATTAAATGATGTAGCTGAATGCTGGTTTTTGAACTTCAGTTTGGCTCACTTGCAGGGCCCTGAGCATTTCATTATATGCTAAGGCCTCTTGTAGTGACAAGGTGAGTATACAAAAAGTAGTATGTAATTACAGAATAACTGCATGTTGTGTCTTCCAAAACACTGAGCAGGCTACATAATTACTTTTGGAGCGACTAAATGAAAATACACAGCAGTATTCAGGAACATGTAATTACTCATAGGATTTGCTTATTAAATCTCTAGCTTTTGTGAAAATAAGAGTTCTTTTCACTCGTACAGTACTGTCTATTGGACGACCTCATAGCCCTTTACACATTTTGCTAAATGTATCCCCCATATAACTCCATTCACCTTAATGTTATAACATCAGAGGTTAAGCCTAGCCCATTAATTAAGCCTCACAACAGTCCTGTGCAGTAGAGGGGGAGTATTGTACTCATTTTTTCAGATGGGGATATTGAAGCACAGAGAAGTTAAGCAATTTGGACACAGTAAATCAGTGGTAGAGATGAAATCCTCACTCTAAGTCCCTTGCTGTAATCACCAGTCAACGTTCAGTTCTAATATGTAAATGATAGATAGCAGTGGTGAGTTATTTATGCATTGCAAAATATGGCAATACTAAACACACACTCAAACAATTTACAAGTGGAACTTGCACTGTACAGCATCACGTCTCTTTCTATTTATCAAGGCTTATATCCATTTCTCACATGCCTTCTTGCAATACAGCTGTTCATTCAGGGTTCACAATTCTGCGCACTTTCTTTCTGAAGAAAGAAAATCATGGCCTCAAAGTAGGCCGTTTTCTCGCTGAAGGACAAATATGTCTGTGGGGATTTCAGATGCTGTGCAGCACATCTTCTAGGAGGAATTCAGTCATGTAGACATTTTCAACATGTAGTCAGTGCTGAGCTGTACAAATACCAATATACATCCAAGAAATCCATTTGCATATTAAGACTTAGTTTCAATAGTGTCAGGTTCCATCTCATTCGTTGTTTTCTTTTTTGGTAAGATTTATGTTACAAAATACAGTTCTTTCACTTGTGGAAGCTACAAGAATGAAAATGAACTGAAAGTATCTGGATGTGCCTAATAATTTATAGTGGACAGGGAAGAGTATACATTATTGACACAACAAGCCACAAAACACTGAGACAATTGCATTTTACACTTTGTGTTGTAATGTTTCAAAAGATTGGTTTAATAATTGATCTGCTCTAAAGTCTTAAAAGAGAGAGAATCTACTATGCCGAATAGTTAACTCAGAGGTTAGGGCGGCAAATTTTAAAGGCACTTGTGCAATGGGGGGGTGGGGTCGTGGAGAGGGCAACTGTACCTAGGGATGTGAGGTTTAAAAGTGGCCCAAATCAATGTCCCAGATCTAGCAGATGGAAAAGTACCTGGAGCTCACATCACACAGGATTGCATTTTCAGTAGGTGATGCTCTGGGCACTCAGTACACGAAAGAGTCAGTACGTGGCAATACTAAACACAGTACATGGTCAGCTGTGCATATTCAATACTAAAATAAATTCACTGTAACTTGTTTGCACAACTAGCTCTTCAGCGCACACCTCCAGGAAACTATATCTATGTGGGAACTGTACTCATGCCTTTCTACTAATTTGTTCCATGTACAATATGTTGTTCTTTTAGGCACCTTTGCCAGGTGTTGGCAGAGAAAAATAGTGGGTTTGAAGTAGAAGGTGTGTGTGTGTGTAAGGGGGAAATGCCAATGCACCCAGATGAAAATCAGGTACCCAAAAGAGGGGAGACTTGAAATGTGGAGTGCTTTAAATTAGACCATTTCAACTAGGCGTACTCTGAAGATGTCTACTACCAGTAAAGTAGTAGACGCCGCCTGAGTCAGTGGCAATATCTGAATGATATTGGATGAAAAATAACAAATTGTGGTAAAGTGAGTGGGAAGATTGTTCACTTGCAGGGGGTACCCCAGGGGCAATTGCTTTCTTACACTTTAGCAGTGTCTATATGCTTCAGCAAGGTTGCTGAGCAGGTCTTTACCACTTTACCATACAGGCCCGAGAATGTGGGTATGGAATATGTGTATTAGTCCACATTAAGTCCTTTATTTCAATTTTGGATAAGACCTCAGACTGAATAATAATGGCAGACTGTTTAAGGAAAACAAATTTGTGATACATATTAATCATGAAAGGGGAAAGTGCAAGGCCTTAAACTGATTCCAGACTCCAGGAATAGGGACTTGTGAACTGTTTCCAGTGAGAACTTCATGTCTACAAAAAGCAGGGGTTCTCCCTTTACTTGCCATTGCCTTCAGATTGCTACACTGCTGGAAGGCATGGGAATAGCACACATGAGGTACTCCCCTCCTCTTGAGATTTGATCAATACTTTTGTAAAAGCAACTGGGCTTCTAATCAAAGAAACAAGATTCTTTACATTGGCCCCTGGACGTTATATTTCGAGCATTAACAGTATGCTTGGTGGCGTATAATATGTAGAGGCAGATGCCATCTCTGTCCCAATCTGTCAGGTGAATAGAATTCTATTCACAAGGGCAACATCAAATTACAGGGTTTGCTATATGATACATAACTCATGGGCCAATGGCAGATGGTCTGGATAATCTAACAGGCATTTTCCATCTCCAGCATTTGGTATCAGAAAATGCATGAGACCTCGCAGGTGATGTATTAACTGGGGTTCAAGTTTTATAGCAAGGTTCAAGACTTTGTTTGTTCTCTTGCCTGGCAGTGTTACACTGCATGCTGAAGAAGAATATTTGAGATGCTTTGCCACTCAGGGAGGATGGAATATTGCTGCAATTCTTAGTATACTTCAGCTGTTCCTTAAGTGCCTTTTTAATTCCTTGAGCAACTAGGTAAGCAATGTGCAATTTCTTGGAGAGGTAGGGATCTTTGTTCACCAGGAAATCTCTATTGCTATGTGCTCTGTGTACCATATTCTTGACAGACGTGGGGCCATGTATGAATGTACAGTGGGTTAGGATATCTTAAATTCTGGTGGGGGAAGAAAATCTACCAAGAGACAGGTTGTAGCAATACAAAGAAAGTTTAGGGCAGCAGTGACGGCTAAAGCAGCCCTAAATGTGGATGACACTGGCTGTGTTGGGGGCATAGTTCTGGCATTAGGGAGGAGGTTTCAGTGAGGCAGGATGTATTTCCCTGACCTGGAATTAGGCCATGACACTATGTTTAACCCTTCTGTTTCTTATTCAAAGTGCCACTTCAATGACTTCCCTTTTTACATCACATCCTGTGCCTAGAATGGTGGAAAGGTGAGTAAATCATCAGGAAACCTGTCCTTAATGTGCTGACTTAGCTATAATTTTTGCAGCTCACTGTATGGTGACAGGTGCTTGATAGAGCAGGCAGCACAGAGGTAGATGAAAGCCGCACTACATCCAGCACTGTCTGCTAACTGTCTTCTATTTATGAAACTGACCTCCCATGAGGCTTTTCCTAATTTTAGCAGGAGCTGCTCTGTTGAAGCTTACAAACTTCAGGCAGAGATACAATAGCAAGATGGATAATGTGTAATCAAAGAGTAGCACTTAGGAGGAACCTGTGGTGTCCTCATGCCAGCATAATGACCTTGCGTTTATTAAAATAAATATCCCCAAGCAAGGCAGTGCCAAGAAGTTTAACAGCAGAAATATTTTCCCCATCTTCCTGCTGGTGAGTGAGCTTAGTCTAAAGGTGTCATCTTCAACTGAGAGCAGTGTATGTGTTCATAACGGTTAAGGTTAATTTAGTTGCATATGATAAATAACTGCAGGCAGGAAAGTGGTGGTTTAAAGCAAAATTGAGAAATTCTCCAGCAGGCTGAGAAAAGCTAGCAAAGTCCCCTGCATTATTACAACTAGTGATGATGATAAAAATGTTAAAAAGTAAAAATGAGCCAAAGCAGTTGCAAACCTTGTCCTGGTTTATGTGTTCATAGGCTGCTCCAGTGATACTCTTATATGGCAGTCTAAAATGTCTCTAGGTCCAGTAGGAATAATGCAAAAATTGCAGACTGATCATGCGAGAACTGATGTCACTAAACCAGAAGTAATCTAAGCACCCAAAGGTCAGAATCTATTTAACTACTCTTGATACTAGAGCTGGTGGGAAATGTTTCATCACAATGATTTTACAGATGGGGGGAAATGGCCTTTTTCACAAAACTTCAATTTCCTGTGGTAACATTTCAGTTTTCCCAAACATTTTCAGGAATGTTGAAATGATGATAGCTCCCTGACTGCCTGCTTGGATCCTTTTTTGTCAATTTCACTTTTGGCCTGCAGCCAGGACAGGAAATTGGCAAAAGCTTTCCCTTAGGGCTGCCCAGGCTGAGTGCCCTGATGCTCTACCTTTCAGTATCCCCTGCCTCTCCCCAGCTCTGAGTCTGGAGAGGCAGAGAGCCCACTCTCCTCCCCAGCTCTTTGCCCCTCTGGGACCCAGAACTGGACAGGGAAGGCTAAGTATCGAGGCTCTGTGCCTCTTCAGTATAGCTATGTCTCTTAGGGGTGTGAAAAATCCGCACTCTGAGCAACACAGTTAAAATGACTTCACCCCCAGTGCAGATGAGTGCTAGGTCGACGGAAGAATTCTTCCATCAACTTAGCTTCTTCCTCTTGGGGAGGTGGATTACCTATGCCAATGGGAAAAGTTTTCCTATTAGCATAAGCAATGTGTACACTGAAGTGCTACATTTTAAGCGTAGACATAACCTGAGTGCCTCGCAATCATTAATGAACATATCCTTACGACATCCCTGCAAGGGAAGGGAGTATTATCCTCTCTTCATAGTGGAGACTGGAAGTATAGAGAGGTGCAGTGACTTGCCCAAGTTCACAAAGGAATTCTGTTGGCAGAGCTTGGAAATGAATCCACATCTTCTGAGTTTCAATCCAATCCCTTAACTTCAAGGCTTTCTTACCACCACCACGAAAGATCCATGTTATATATGGAAGCCAGCCAAGATAAGAATTGGTTAAATTATCTGATCAATAAACAAGGTCCTTCCAGGAAACCAGTTTCATTTGATTAATATGGCAGGTCAGGTAAGGGCTTTATTGAAATTCAGTACACATTTGTATTGCAAGAGCATTTTTTAATTTCAAACAGTCCTGAGTATGTGACTCAGTCAGTGAAAGATTTTATAGAAGAACCAATGCTAGACAGAGTTCAATTGCAGTCTGACAGTGACCCTGATTGCCTTGTGATCTATTACACCAACCTGCCAAGGATGCAAAGACTTAGCTGATTAGCACCATATGCGTTCAGATTTCCATATGAAATTAAAAGGTTAATTAAGCCAGAGAGAGAAAGAAAGGAATGTGATGAATGGGCCTTGAAGTGGAACTTAGGTTATGGAGCATAAATCCCGTTTCTTCCAAAGACAGATCAGAGAGAAAAGTGAACATTGTCAGATGGGTTTTACTAAAATGGGAAGAAAACAAAACTGACTGTGTTAATGTGCAACGATTGCCATGAAAATGTCAGCATTTACTCAGAGCTGGCAAAGAGTGATATTTGAGATACCATGTACCCCTCTTCCTCATATTTGCCATAGCATATAAGTGAGAGAACAGTGTTATTTTAATAGCAATGATTTTACTATGGATGTTAAAGTCTCTCAAATTTAGTTAACCGTAAATACAGAGAGGTTATTAATGGGGAAAAATAGATCATTTATATTACCTTTTGGATAATGGGCAGTATTAACAGAATTGGTTGATCATCAAAGTACAGAAGGTCCTAAATTGTCCAGAAAGAAGTGGAGGTGATAGAGATTGGAGAGGGATAGAATGGATTACAAATCGGTAAATTCAGTCCCTTCCCAGCAGCCAGTATGGAGACTTGCATTTTTGTGTGCACTTGTATGGTTGAATTTGGAACCTGGAATTGAAGGTCACATTTACGAGATGGAATATAGTATCCTGGAATTCAGCAACATGGAAAGGGATTTGGGGGTAATGTTTGATAACCAACTGAACATGAACTCCCAGTATGATGCTGTAGCTAAGAAGATAAAGGTAATCCTTGGATGTATAAGTAGGAGAATATCTAATAGTAGTAGGCAGGTGGTGTTTTGTCAATATAGGACATTAGTGAGACCATTACTGGAACACTGTGTCTAGTTCTGATGTCCACATTTCAAAAAAGATGCAGAAATATTGGAAAGGGTTCAGAAAAGAGCTACAAGAATGACTTGACATATAAAACCATGTCTTCTAGTGAGGGGCTAGAAAAGTTTAATCTATTAGTTTATCCAAGAGATGATTAAGTGCTTATCTGTGGCCCTACAGTTTGGACTATGGGGGTATGAATTACAACATGCACTGTAACTCCCCCTCGTGGATGATGCTGGCATGAAGTAAAAGGTAGTAGTTCATGTTACTATAGTCCTTTTTAAAGAAGACTGTTAGTGGGAACTAGCTACCTTTTACTTCATGCCAGCACACTGTACATGGGGGAATTACAGTGCAGCATGCTAGTGCACTCTACAATTCATACCCCCATAGTCTGATCTGGGGCCATGTAGACAACCCAAAGAGGTGAAATGATCATTGTTTACAAGTATGTGAACTCTTGTGAATAGATTTCTGATAGTAAATTACTCTTTAATCTAGGAGAAAAAAGGTATAATGAATGTGACTCAGAGGCCCATTGATGGCTCACTACTCTGTGTCAGCAACTCTTATCAGGCCTAACATACTCACTACACCCAACTCATTGTTGTCATAACTTTTAAAACAGTGTTTCCCAAACCTGGGATGCCGCTTGTGTAGGGAAAGACCCTGGCAGGCCAGGCCAGTTTGTTTACCTGCTGCTTCCACAGGTCCTGCCAATGGTGGCTCCCTCTGGCTGCGGTTCGCTGGTCCAGGCCAATGGGAGCTACGGGAAGCGGCGCGGGCCGAGGGACGTACCAGTTTTTTCCAGACAAAGGAAAGGGGTTGACAACTCAAGCCAGGTGTGGCCAAGGACATTGGGCTATTCATTTGTATCAGAGATTTAAATACGATCATTTGCTTTATAAAAAATCAAAAGTGTGAGAGAAGGCAGCATGGCATCAATACCAGACAGCCTGGCTTCTATACACAGCAGGGGAAAGGAGCTTTATCTGGGGATACACATCAAAAGAATACATTTCAAAGGTTTACGGGACTATGAAGAGAGGAGAAGAGAACCTCTAACTTTATCCTTCACCTGAGGGAGAAAAAGTAACCCAGCTTTTGGGCTCTGTGTTGGATCCTGGCTAAGAACCATCCAATCATGCTGGAAGAATAGCTATGGTGAAGAAACTTTGAACAAAAGACACTGGTTTGTTAAGCTGAGTTTTGGTTTTGGTAGCATATTTTCACTTTTGTTTGTCTGTAACCATTTCTACCCCTATTACTTCTACTTGGTATCACTGAAACCTATGTCCTTATGTCAATAAACTTGTTTTACTTTTAATGTAAACCAACTCAGTGCTGTGATTGAAGAGAATGATGTGTTATTTCAGTTAAGTTAATAAGTTGCTGGGCATTGACTCTTTAAATGAGCAGCAAACTTCATATAGTTTTGGGGGTGTTACAGCAAGAGGGGTTGGGCACTGCAAAAATATGTTTGTAGGGCTGGAAGTGTTGTTGAGGTCCCTCTGCAGAGCATTTAAAGCACCCAGAGTTGCAATACAGATGATGACTGAATACCTTACTGGCCTGGGTGAACTTCAAAGTGTCTCAATGACATCCAGTAATTGAAATCTGAAGCCAAAGTCAGAATAGAAATAAGGTACAATTGTTAAGTGAGGGTAATTGACCACTGGAACAATTTACTGAGGGGTGTTATGGATTCTCCATCAATTGAAGGTTTAAATTAAGGCTGGCTGTCTTTCAGAAAGAGATGCTGTAGCTCAACCGGAGATTATGGGTTTAAGAACATAGGCTTGATGCAGAAATTACTGGGTGAGTTTCTTTGCTCTGTGTTATGCAGGTGGTCAAACTATATTATCAAAAGGATCCCTTCAGACCTTAAAATCTATGACTATATGATCATACATAAACTTGGGGTGGAGGATTTCTCCCTAAAATGTCACAACAAATCTGAATTTATTTATTTATTTTAAATCTCAGTTTTATGATCTAATTTGGAACCTGACTCCCCAAGAGTTTTGGACACCTGAGTTTGTCAATACTGTCCTTAACTGCATAAAAAGGAGGAAATAAGCCCTGAAAGACAGCTTGAGCAGCCAGACTTAGAAGAGAAGAGCTGGCAGCTGCGGCTTGTTGAGCTGCTGGGAGGCAGAACTGACAGCTGTGCCTCCTAAGCAAAATAAACTGAGAAGAGAGAGAAGTTGCTCTTTTCCTAACCTAGAAGTCTCCAAAGCCAGACCACAGGTAAGGGAAAGGAGTAGCTGGGAATTCTTTGCCTTGTTTCTGCTGAAGATGACTATACTGGTGTGCAAAGAGTAATATTTACTTTTGTTTTCTCAACCTAGAACCTTGAAACGGCCTTGTGTAGTTTGCAGGCAGTAGGAGTAAGTAGAAAGAAAACACCATGCTTGGTTTGTTTCATTTGGACCTGTCTGTGATTATTTTATTCCCTCTGGAGGGGGGGACCTGACTTATAGGGGACTCCATGGGAAACTAGTTATCCTACTCCATGATCCCTTCTTAAATATCATCTTTTTAGATAGTGCCTTTCCTACAGGATCTCTAATTACCTCTCCCTATCCCTGTGCCCACACATGTACAGGAACTGTCTTATCAAACACTGAAATTAAGCCACCCCTTGGGTGAATCATGGTAGCTCTTTAAAAGTGTACAGCAACGCTATGTATAATCTAAGATAGGAAAAGAAAAGTAATATATGTGATTGCAGATTCCTCTGCAGCATTGGGAACAGAATACAATTGCTTAAACTGAGAATGTGGACAAGTGCAATTAAGTTACTAAAATTAAAAATACGAACATTACCCATAAAAGACCAGATACCCCCTTCAATTGACAGTCATTCAGAGAGTTATGGAGTGACCAGAAAATTCCACTGCAGTGTATTCTCCATATGGAATACCCTCCAAAGGGGGATGGTTTGGGAGCAAGAGCATGAAGGAAGATGGAAAGATTCCAACCTTCTAAATCTAGTGGATCATTGAGGAAGGACATACTATCACTCATGGAGACAGGATCTCTCCTTCACAAACTGCTCATTCTCCATGCTGCTTCAGGGATCAGAGTCCTGGACATGCCTCCTTTTGGTTTTCTGCTGCTATCAGTTGCTTTCTCCTGTGGTTGCTTATATGCAACAGGAGTCCAGGATGTTTTAAGAAGGAGTGCAGGTATTACAGCTAAGCTGCCATTTTGTCAGACACCAGACTGCTGTGTTGGACTCAACCTTTGGATCCCTTATGTTTTTAAGCTTAGTGGATCTGAGCAGCATCCAGGTACTGTCTCTATGGGTATGCTTACACTACAGACTGGGGGTGTGGCTTCCCCTGCTTGCATAAACATAGTAATGAATATAAACAGTACTGTAGCCATGATATCATGGGTAGCAGCAGTGGAGGTGTGGCTTAGTCATGCAGCATATGTATCCACCAGTTTAAGGTGGGTTGTTAGCCCCTTGCTAGGTGTAAGGATTCTACCCAACACCTCCTGAGTGTCCTGATCAAGAGGGGGCTATGATGCAAAAGTGATGGGTGTACAATCAAAATGGTGTTCACCACATGGAATAGAGTTTCCAGATTGATTATAGGCATTTTACAGATGTACTAAATACTCACACAGGGAATATAGAATGACACCATGGAAGTGGCTCTTCTGTCCCCACCTTTATATGCCAGTGAAAAGTTCAACCTCATTATGTTGCTTTTTTTCATGGACGTCAAGGGGACCATTTGAGCCCAGATCATGCCACCCTCCTATCTGTGGTATGTTAGTGACAAATTTATTAATTTTAGAAGCCCACTTTCAAAGATAGAGAAAACATTGTGATCCCTTTGAGCATGTGACTTGTAGCCCTTGCTGCCCATCTACCTCTTCAGCTGATATGCAGCTGTTTGAAATGTAGATTGTTTAATCAGAAGACAATCTTTGTGAAAACTAGGTTGGAATGACTGATAACATTGGGGATTTTAGTCTGTAACAACAGCCAAGTGCCTAGACAGCTTTATTGATGTGTTATCATGACGTGGAGTGAACAAACCTCAGCAGGAGAGGCAAGGACATGTTCCTTGTGTTTATTGATCTGCAGTCTCCTATGTAAAATACCACATTTCTGAATTTCTTGTTTGGTGTTATTGATGTAACTTCTGCCAGCATAAGATCTGAACTGCAGCCACCAAATTGATTTGTCTTGTCAGATTTGAAACTCCAATCTCCTTCACTAAAATAAATAAGCAAATAAAAAAAGAAAGAAATAAATTTGAAAGGTTTGTGCAATATCTCACTGCCCCATTCAGGTCTTGCTACTACTGTGAAGAGCTGAAAGAAAACAAATATCCAGGCAGCCAGCCAGTTGGCCCTGAATGCACTTAGAAAGCGTGTCGCATATACTCAGTGCAACATATGATTATGTTGAATAATGGAATCCTATGCGGGGGCTCAAAAGATGGTTGTTTATCATCATTACTTGGCCATCCTGTCAAGGGTAGAGCTGTCATCCAAAATGATCACCAAACTGCCACAGCAACTTCATGAAGGGCCAAAGTAATTTCATTCCCCAAAACATCAGGGGGTAACTTTCTTTAAACAGTGTGAATGACTGATTCAATCAAGCAGGCCAACAGTGTTTTCTTTCTGGAGTTATTCAGGTACTTTTTGTTTTTTGAGGGTGTGATTTTGTCTTACTGTAATGAAGAGTCTGTATTAGTGCCCTTTTGTTTGCTTTACATGGACATGCTCAGAAATACATCTTGACAGGAGCATGTACAGTTACAGTGAATTTTAAGCAAACATTAAAGAATATTCACAGAAAGCTTTTAACTTATAAATACGAGTATTGATTGGGAAGCTATAACTTCTAATCAGGGAGCTGAAACAAAATCATATATCCTATGCATGAATTCAAATGTACTGGGTGTGCTGACACTTGTATGTTTCACCCACAACATCCTTTTAGCCCCAGTGGGGTTTGTGGGCATACATTCTAGCACTTGCATGTCTTTGAGAGTTAGATGTCTCAAAGGGTTCTCGTGTAACTGTTAGCAGGAATTTGCACTTGTGAAGTGTAGGCACAAGCTATGGCTAACACAAGTGGAGGCTGAAGGCTGGAAATATGTCCCCTTAATGCCATATAGTACCTGTTAAATCAATGGAAGTGTGAAAAATGTTTCTCTTGCTGTTTCTTTGGAACAAAATTGTGCTTAGCTGTTTGGTTCATGGAAGAATAACCTCATCCCAATACTTGTGAGATTTCTATAACTTTTGCAGTACCGTTACCAAACAGACGTGTTCTTAGCTGCTAATTTGCAATGCAGATCAAAGAGCACTTCAGCAGCAAGACTTCAGTGTTTTGCCAATAACTTAAATGTTCATTTAAAACAATGTTTAAGAAGTGTTGAGAAGAGAACATAACAGAACTCATTAAGGGGGAACATCAGTGTTATATACAAGATATTCTAATCACCGCAACTAATTACAAAGAAGAATACATATGTAAAAAAGCTGTTTTCAAAAGTGTCTTAAATATATCGAAGCAGGATTAACAATAAAACAAGAAGATGACTATTTGACAGATGTAAAGAATGTCTCAGTGAATTGGTGTCACAACTAGAAAGCATTTGAAATAGAGAAACTTTACAACAAATTTTGAATTTCTCCATTCCAATCTCCCCTCAGACTGTAAGGTTGGAGATCCCACTTAAAGAGATGACTCCTATAGGCTGATGGAAATATTGAAACAGTGATAGTCATTTCTTAACATTCACTATTTTAATGTATATTTTTAATCTAAAAAAGATTTATCCCTTTAAAATATTCATACTGATGGATTTTACTTTGCCACTACATTGTCTATGATCCCTGCAGTCTCCCATTATAATCCCACAAATAATCCTTATTTGTCCATTTACAAATTCTTATGATTGTCACTGTCTGTTTCCAGCATCACCGGTTCCTATTCATTTTTCCTGCCTGCTGTATTATTAGTACAAGTAAAGAGGGACTGAAATCTAAATTTTCAAAATCTGGACTTGTGGTTTTAAATCCAGGTCCAGAGCCAAACATTCCCAAATTTCCTGAGTATTCAGCCCATTTTAGAAAGATTTCAGTCAGAAACTACCATCTGAATCTGGTATCATGAATCAACCTGAGGTCCAAGCCCATCTCTAAATAAAATAATTTTGCCAACTCTTGAAATATTTTGTGTTTTTGTTAGTGTAATATTTTATAATATTTTTTTAAATTATTCTAGTCCTTATGAGTTCAGATAAAACTTGAAAATGTGACTGAAAATCTCAAAAACCAGAAGAAAAAGAACACAACATAAAAAAAAATCTAATTTTTGAATGGTTTGGTTTGGCAATGCTGGTAAGAGATTCTCCCACCCCATTAATTCATGGCTTCATCCTACAACCATTTGCTACTCATCTTAGTTCTTATTAATATGAGTAATTGTTTTAGTCTACTCACAATAAGAGCCCCTCTGCTGGTGATAAGCATTTGCTTCTTTGGGTTTCTTGTCTCAAGAGGAGTCATCTTTAGTGAAACATAGTGTAAAATGGTTACTCTTTACATTAAATTTCCATGCTGACCAGAATAATTTTTGCTTTCTTTATTAAATGCATATAAATAAAAATATTCAGTCAAAACAATGTACTTGGAAGGGGTTGAAATACTCTTCCTACTCCAGCCAAACAAGCTGATTTGAAAATGGAAACAAAATAGTGAGGAGACAGAAATGAAACCATAACATGTTATGTCAGGAAATCTTTGCCTGTGCAGACAGGCCCTTTGCATAGAGTGTTAGGGGCTTGTCCATCATTCCACACCAATGATTTTCAGAAGCATTAAACATACTCAAGTGTGTGTTTTTCTGCAAGCAGTTTCACTTCAGCCTGATAGCTAATTTGATGATTTTGACATAAAAAGATTGTTAAAGGCAAACTGGAAAGCTTTATTTTATGTAAATTGTTTAAGGTCCCAAATCAGTAACCAAATACATGAGTATGGCTGAAAAAGTAACAAAGGATTACAATTTAAAACAAGAGGGTTGAAAATCCTGCCACAGCAGCAATTGATGGTACAACACTATAACGGCTCCAGTTGTTCCTCCCCCACTGAACTTGTTCATGTGAGGTAACGGTTCCTGCTCTATGAAGGCTCTCCACTGCAGGGTCCCAACTATCAACACTTCTCCTCAAGACCTACATGAGAACACTGGGAGAGACAGAGAGATGCCATGGGCTTGGCTGGCAACACATAGTACGCCAACTATGCTAACTATATGACTCATTCTCAAGTGATGCAACTATTGCCACTACTAAAATATCAAGCTGCATCTAGGAAATGAACTCTTGGATGGAGAGCAGCTGGCTCAAGCTGAACCCAGGCAAGACTGAAGTGATGATGGTGGAAAAGTGGAAATGTTTCAAAGAACTGGGCATGAGGCTTTTTCTGCCTCCCATCAAATCTATACACTTCCCATTCATCACAGGGGAGCAATATGTTAGCTCATATTTCCAAAAATGTCATCTTTCATCTCCAGCTGGCTAGGAAACTTCATCCTGTCCTCCTGGAGCAGGACCTAGCCATGGTAATCTATGAATTTGTCACCTCCAGGCTGGATCACACATAGGCTCTAGCTGGTACAGAATACAGCTGCCCACCATGTACATGGCTCAAGAGTAAATGGATCAATCCATAGCTACATCAAAGACCAAATTTTGTTGTATGAGCCATCACAGCAGATATAGACTTCTGAGATAATCAGACCCCTGGAGGAAACTTGTGAGAGCTGAGGACAAACCATTATCTGTCAAGGGGATCTAGATATGTGAACAATCTTCCAGAGAACTTCAGGCAAATTCAGAGTCTGACTATCTTTAAGAAATGCTGTAAAGCCCTTCTCTTTGAGAAAACCTTTCCACCATAAGTGATGCTCACAATTCCAACACCCCTTTTTATTACTAATTCTCTGCCAATGCCTTCACACACACCCTCCCAAGAAAAAACCCTCTCCCAAACAGAATTGACCCAAGAAGGAGAAGACTTAATGAAATCCACAAGGGGCTTCATTATTGCTATTAATTTTACAGGGAAGGCATTCAGATACCATGATGGGTGCGCCATACAAAATTCTGAAGAAAATAAATGAAGAGGAAAACTAGTTTGTACTTTAGTTGATTGATTGACTTTGTCTTGGTTTTGCATGAGAGATACAGAATTCTGACAAGTTTTGGGACTTTTAAAAACATATATTCTACAGAAATTGGCCCGATTATTGGCATGATGCTATATTTTTATGATATCTTTATACTCTGCTGCAGGCAGAATCCAGGGAAATCAACTATGACATGGAATCACTGAGAGAAAATACATGTAGAATCTTACAAGGTCATCTTTGTTTTTTGGGACTGTCTCCTTACTGGAGTGTGGTGTGAATAGTGACTCTCTGAAAGTGGCCTACCAGGCTTCTGATGTCCTCTCCATGAGTCAAAATCAAATTTGCCAATTTTTTAAAGATATTTCCTAGTTTTGTTGTTTTGTTTTTCCATAGCTGCAAAACTCCTACTTCAGCTTGGAGAATTGGGATGAATACTTTGGTTCTTGTGGATCATCAGCACCAATAATACAAGATATAGGCAAAATCATGCTTGTTACATTCTTCTATTATGCCCTCATTTACAAGTTTGCAACTCCATTATGCTTCATTGATGTAGCGCAGGATATAAATGAGAGACTAACTTGGACTTCAGAGTCTGTATTACTGATGATAACGTATGAAGAGGAAATAATCCACCTTGACTTTCAGATTCTCAGTAGAATTTTCAGGGCTGGCAGTTAGAAAAAACATCTTTAATTTTTAAATGGTGAGAACAGGGTATTAGTGAGGACACTGTAAACACCATGATGCCATTTTTACATAAGCACCCATCTCTCTAAAATGAATTCTTCTTTTAACCTGAAGTCTGCTCATGCAGAGGTGCAAAGAAGGGTCTTAAGGCATATCAGAGAATTAGCTGTTCTGGAGCTAAAAGCCTGAGGAAGGGCTAGAATTGAAATACTGAAAATCAAATGAGAAAATGTGAAGTTTTGCTGGGAAAGGAGATACCTGGCTAATTTTAATTAATAAGAATTAATCTCTGGTTTTCTTATGAAATTCATCTTCTAACTCCACTTGGAGAGACTTTGATTCCCTCTCCAGTTCTTATGGGAGCCATTGTTCCTCATTAAAGTAATAAGAATTACTGGAGTAAGGAACTGTCTTGGCAGCTTGCCTCTTCCCAGCAGTCTTGATGGGAGTTCTCAGAATGGGAGAATGTAATAAAGGATAACAGAAAAGACCCATAGTCCTCTCTACTGGAAATCTGACCATATGGTACAATCTTTTTTTAAGGGTTAAGACGTTTATTGCAGGGGTAAATTGGATCACAATCTTTATTTACTCAAGACTCCTCAGCAAACACACACTTACCATGATGCAACCAGTTACTGTCATTTCATCCATAAAAGCTGCAAGTCTAATTAAACATAATCCAGCAAATTGACTTTTATGCTATTCCAGGTTCTCTCTCTCTCTCTCTTTTTTTTTTATGACAAGTTGTTGACATCTAGGAGAGGAAGCCTAGTCCATGCTGAAAGTTAAGAGTCTGCAAAATGCAGGCTATGAGAAAAGAGAACAGAAAACACATCTTTGTTACTATAGTAACAATAAGGAACTTTCCCCACTCCTATTAACTTAAAAAACACTCAATCTTTCCCTTCTTCTCCCACCACCATTTCTGCAATAAATTAGCTATAAAACATTAGCCTTAAAAAAATTCCCCCATCTTGACTGAACTGACTAGTTCCTTTTTGAAAGTAAAACAACAAAAATCAGTGTGTTAGCCCAAGGGTATCATAATGATGATTTTAATTATCCTCAACACCATTTTAATTTACATCTAAATTATCAGGATTTTATAGAAAAAAATCAAAACTCCAATAATTTTAACTTTCTCTTTTTCTTAACCTTTTTTTTTTAAGAAACTAAACTAAAATCCTGCAAAGCTGGAGCAGTGTTAATGAGTGTCAGGTCCAGATCAGAGGCACATTTCATTACCATCCGAGGAACATCAGTTGTCATAGTGATTGGATACATTTCTTTATTACCGCCATTGCCTTTAAATACAACAGCCTCTCTTGATTCTGCTTTTCTGCACTGATCTTTTTCTGCCAAGGAGAGAGCCAGTGGCTTTCTGACTGCCCTGAAGTTTACCACAGGTTATGTACTACCCTTTATCTGCATGCAAAGCTTCCTTTAGTTCCTGTAGGAGTAGCATGCACATTCTGAGGGACTGTCTATGGTTGTAGACTGTTTTCTGGTATTAATTGGTATTAAAAATGTAAAAGGCTGCAACCATATTAAAATAAATGAAAAATTGCAAGCCTTCAAGTGCAAAGAGGTTGAAACTCATTCCAGTGGTTCCCAAACTTTAACAACCTGTGAACCCCTTTCACCAAAATGTCAACTCTCGCGAACCCCTCCTTAAAAAAAAAAGAATATTTCTAGGAATTTTCTCCTTTACCCGAGTATAAATTATAAAAGCAGTGATCTTGGAAATATAAAATTTGTTTTTATGACTTGCTTATTACACACTATTTATTATTAATTATTTATCATTACAGTACTTTTATTGCATTATGAAAATGGCAACACTCTTTCAAGATCTCACTTTCGTAGCTTGTATCACTTTGAGTAAGCCTGTTATAAGGCAAGGCTCCTGTGTTTCATCAGGGAGTATGACTTAGAATCATAGAATATTAGGGTTGGAAGGGACCTCAGGAGGTCATCTAGACCAACCCCCTGCTCAAAGCAGGACCAATCCCCAGATTTTTAC
This sequence comes from Mauremys reevesii, assembly GCF_016161935.1. Classification (NCBI taxonomy): domain Eukaryota; kingdom Metazoa; phylum Chordata; order Testudines; family Geoemydidae; genus Mauremys; species Mauremys reevesii. Next base: position 76,979,729 of record NC_052626.1, read on the forward strand.
CCCAGTTCCCCAAATGGCCCCCTCAAGGATTGAGCTCACAACCCTGGGTTTAGCAGGCCAATGTTCAAACCACTGAGCTATCCCAGATGTGAAACAGCATGAAGGTATCTAAGAAGACAACTCAAAAAGTTCCTCTTATACAAGCATTCAGGTCTTGAGCAGTTCAGGCAAACAACACAGGTTACAACAAAGCTTAAACTTGTTCTTCATAATAAGTTTAAAAACAATACTAGCTGCCTATTTAATTTTAAAAACAGCAAAAAATATCCATCTCCCTTTCCATTTTTTATGAGTCTTGAAGTTTAAATCTCCTCAGTATGATAGACATGCTTGCTTTGATCTGCTTAGCTCTGGGAAGTCCAGGGGTCCGGGCTGCTGGTCCATGCTGCCCGCGGTCCCTAGGGACAGCTCTGTCCACCGTTAGGGATTTTTTTCCTGAGAACCCTCTGTAACATTTCGCAAGCCCCCAGGGGTTCATGAACCCCAGTTTGGGAACCACAGATCTATGCAAAGCTTAAGACTCTGGTTTCATTGTGACGTACATTGCATCAGTCTTTACTGATCCTCTGTGCAGGACTGAAATTCACCTGGAAGCAGTGGTGAGCTGGAGCCGGTTCCCACAGGTTCCCAAGAACCGGTTGCTAAAATTAGACCTCCGTGGAAAACCGGTTGTTAAAGGGCCAGGAGGTGGGCAAAGAACTCCAGTCTGTGGGCCAGACCATCCTGTTGTTCCCAGGATTCCCAGCTGGGGAGGCTGAGGCTCCCTGGGCCCCTCCCCCGCTTCCCCCCAGCTGCAGGGTGGCCAGCAACTCGCACCAGCTGGGCAGCTCAGCTGAGCTCTGGAGTTGTCCTGCTGCCGCTTTTTGAGAAGCTCAGCAAGGTGTGTGTGTGTGTTTGTGTGTGTGCGGGGGCTGCTGCAAGCTCCAGGGCTGGCCGGAGGGGAGGGGGCAAGTGGGGCAATTTGCCTCAGGCCCTGCAGGGGCCCCCGGCCCCACGAGTATGTCTCCCCCGGCCCCTCCCCCGCTTCTGCCCCCCCTTAAATCAGAACTTTTTATAGGGAACCGATTGTTAAGTTTTGGCAGCTCATCACTGCCTGGAAGGACTATGAATAGGGAACATTAGATCATACATTGCATGTCTCCAGATCATTTTGAATCAATCACTGAACATATAATCCATATTAATACTGTACAGACAATCTAGCAGAACTATTTTGATTAAATCTGCAGCTAGATCACTGGAGTGTACAATACATCCAAGATTAATAATGTTTCACCTGAAGATTCTATTTTTTAAAAGAAGTCCCTCTAGCTCCCTCACTTAATTTGTCTGCCAGCTATGTTTTTGTTTCTTACATATGTCTAAAGATATCAGATTTAGTGGACACAATTGAATTTGTAAAATCATCTCTGTATCCACCCCCATTGTTTCCTCCTTCTGGTTTTTATTGTATACCTGATGTGCTTAGTGTACCAGTCAAAACAAGATACAATATCTATTGGCCCTGGCAGCACAGTCCATCATCTAGAAATCCAGTTGTGTTCTTTCTACTTTTAGAAATTATCACCAGTCATCGCTGAACAATAAAATCTTGGAATGGAACTAAACTGGCCAAATGGCATGCTTTGCTCTGGTTACATTGGCTCAGTAGTGCTGATTTCAATAAAAAAGTGTTTTTGTCAGTAAACTAAGCAGCTATGATGCGGAAGGGAGGTGAGGCCATCCACTACAGTTGATATATGTAATAACAAAGTGCCCCCCCCCTTTTTTTTTAACAGATTCAGTTTTCTAGCCATAACTGTTTTATGTACTGTATGCTGGGTAATAACATGAAGAGGATTCTATGCTTGTAAAATGAAACTTTCTTTATTAAGAGAACTATTTACAGAGCTGCTGCAACTGTAGCTAGCATTTCAGCCATTTGAATACACAATGACGTCCTGATACCTCCTCCAAACTCCTCCCTACATGTTCCATGCAGGCCGCTACTGTAATCATACTTTGTGGGGTTTTTTCTCATACCACATAGACTTTACAGTTATGAACATTTGACTTGCCACACCAGAATAGACTAAAGGTCCATGTACTGTGATAGTAACTCCCACCTCCAGCAGTCATGACAGTTACACATGGCCAGTTTTCCAATGGTGCCTGTGAGAAAAGAAAGATTGTAGCATAGTGTAACGTACCGGATATATGAGCACTACTGAACTTCACTGGATAGAGTATCAGAGGTGTGCATGACTTCTGATCCAGTGACTACAGTCTAGAGAAGATGTAAGATCTACTACAAAACAAATAATGTTCTTCTTTAGCTCAAATGGTAAACAAGTGATCTCTTGAACAAAATGCATCCTGAATTCTATCCTTGTTGGTAACTGATTTGTTTGTACAGTTATGGTATGCAGAATAGTTGATGTCCGTGAAGTGCTGTTTAGGCATGGTGTCACTACAGTAACTAGATTGGCTATACATTTTCTTGGCCAGTTCCCACACCCTCAGTTTGATAAGCTGGGTTGGGTTTGAATACTGGTGCTGAGAGGAAGAATGGTTTTGTGGTTAAGGGTCTGGACTTGATCTTAAGAGAGCTGGGTTCAGTTTCTGGATCTGCCACAACTTTCTAGGTGATCATGTAATCTCTCTGTACCGCCCTTCCCTATCTGTAAAATGGAGAATATAAAATGTCTGTTTTTATATTGCAAGTTATTTGGGGAGGTACCCCAGCTTATGTGTTTTGTACAGTTCTTAGCACCACACATCCCTGATTTCAGTTGGGAGCTTTCGAGCACTGTCAGAACCCATATAATGGTCTTAAACCAGAATTACCGGGGGGGCACCAAGTCAGTGGGAAGTTGCCAACTAATGGGACAATAGTTTAAATAACATTGTTAAGACTCAGAGTCCAGTGACACCTTGTGCTGACTGACAGCAGTGTGGAAAAGTAACTAGATTCTCCTGAGGGTGAAATAGAACACACCAGCTAAGCACACATTCCCCTCCAGCCTCCTACTCCCCATCTGGCGTTTGCGGTACAGGGAGGAGGTCAGGTAGAAAGACATGCACTGAATCTTGGTCTTTATTGCTAGCTCTTAGCACACATTTATCTCCTAACCCAAAAGTAGTGGAAGGGTGCTTTTCTCCCCTCTGGACAGAAATAGGGCTGGGCAGGAATGTTCACACTACATTTTGACTTTGACCAACTTTTGCAAAAACAGGCAAGTTTCCATCAGAAGCCTGGTGGGCTGGCAGGGAGACTGGGTTTCCATAGTTCCTGGCTCAGGGGCAGTCCCACCATGCAGGCTGCCCCAAAGCTGGGGACCCTGGTTCAATAACTGTTCCACATGACGGTTTCAGTTACATATTTTTTTTCCAAATGAAACTAACTCCTTGGGCTGCTCCTGTCTCTTAGGGACTTCCTGGGCTATTCCTGGTGAGACAGTGGTAGCCTATGGAATCATCGAGGGTGAGGGGAGTCCCACACAAGTAGGGACTCTAGAAGCCTTAAGAGTTCTGACTGCCGCTGGGGCTCTTGGTGCTTCCAGGCTCCCTTCTATGGAGCCAGGGGCCTAGACCCTGCAGCCCCAGACTGACACATGGCATTCAAGTTTCCTGCCAGAGAACTGGGAAGCCAAACAAATTGGAAACTGAAACTGTTTGGTTTTTTTCAGATTTTTTTTTTTTGCTTGGGGCGGCAAAAAAGCCAGAGCCAGCCCTAGGTGAGGCAACTTAGGCCCAGTATTCTCCTTTAACCCCTCTGACCCAGTGTGACATTTGTGTAACCCACCACAATCTCTTTATATCTATGCTTTAGAGTATATAGATTGCTAATGAAAACGGGTACAAATGATGTACTGAATAGATAAAACAATTCCTCACTTATCTTTTTTCTTATAGCACCATTTTGTTACTTAAATTGCAAAAGTTTTAAAAATTGAATGTGCTTTGACTTAAATATGCCTTTTCCTCACTTTTTTTTTTCTATCATGTAGCTTGGATAATAAAATGAGATGGGACAATGTCACTTTCTTAGTTTGTCTCCACTGTCTATGCCAGGTTCATAGTGGGGTGAATCCATTAACTACAATGGACTTACCCTAGCATAAAATCAGAGTAACACACTGTTCAATGTGTCCTCTGGTTCTCATGTACAAGCCTGATGATGATGTTTAAGTTCACAACACCATGGGGAATAGATAATTACAGGAAGGAAAATTAAAAAAAAAAAAAAATCAACAAAAAATACTTCTGTTCACATAGGGTTTAGTTACTATTAGATCTTTGTTCATATTCATTGGAATTATTCCCCCAACCCCACCAATAGTTATTAAAAGTGGAAGGAAAATATCATTCAACTACCTATGTTTGTCAGCTGCAGCCACCTTCATCAACCTTCTTTCAGTATTGCCCATTCTAATAAAAACAATATTTCCAAGTCAATGAGCACATAGTTCTGAAAGACATAAGAAGACATTTGTCTTTTACTTGAACATGTTACGATGGATGTTTTTTGTTAGATGAATTTGTTTCAATTAAACGAGGGTTGCAGATACTATGGTTTTATTACAATATACTGTACCCAGATGTTTCCTTTCTGTGTACCATCATCAGACTTCTGCTGCTGCTTCTTTCTCTCTGTCTCCTGAACCAGATTTTGGTGTGTTCCATTTGTCCTTTTAGGGGCTGCCATTGCCTTATGTGGACATGATGTCTTTGCAGTCATTGGGAAATAGCGTGACTTTTGCAGCATGTTTCCCTCAGTCCATTTCATATCTCTTGGGAAATAGTTTATGTGAAACATAAATAGTTAAATGTGAAACATAATTAAATATTACACATGAGCAAAATGTATGTACAGTTAAAATATTCACTCTGTAGATTGACTAAATATGAAAATACCTCTTGTAGCCTCAGAGGTGGGGGATGTGTTTTGTTTTTGTTTGTTTCACTTTTTTTTTTAAAGGAGAGAAGGACACAGGAAGGCAAATCCCCAGTCAAGCTGTGATTTAATCACGTCTCCGCTTCAGAAGCTAGCTGTGGTTCCTCAGCTGGGGTATTTTAGGTAGTCAGAATAAAAATACTCTGTCTCAGTGCCCTAGGCTAATTTTTAGTTTAACATTCCCATCTCTTACATAAAGTTCACCCATTGCTAAGGTCTCCCTATTGACTCAAATTGAGGTAATCTAATTTGAGCAGCTGACAAAGGTGGATGTTCCACAGCTTCTGGAGATTCATCTCCTATTGCCTTCGTAGAAGTCTAGGGTAGAGCTGGTTAGAACAGCTTTGATGGAACAGTTTTCTTTTTAAAATGCTGTTCTGTCAAAATGTAAACACTCTGCCAAATTATCTCTTTCACTGCAATTACATTTTGTATTTATTAAAAAAAAAAGTAGGGGGTGGGGGCAAAGTTCCAACAATGTCAAAACATCCTGTTTCAACATTTTCAGAATGAAATGTTTTAATTTCCCACCTACCCCTTTTTCCTAACGTTTTGTAAAATGCATAAGTAACTTAGGAGTCTCTCACGGAAAACTAATGGGACTTAGGATCCTCAGTCACTTAGGCACTTTTGACAATTTTACTCAAGGTCTTTTTTGGTTGGTAATTCCTAGGAACTTCTCTCTCTTTTCCCACAAGCTTTTAAAAAGTGCTGCTATTAATAGGTCAGAGAGCAGCAAGCTGGTTAAAATGTCTTCTGACAGATACACATACAGTAGATACACTGCTGACCTACCACATCACAAAGTACTCCCTGGTAACCGTGTTTGTTCTCCTTCTGATGCTTGTGCATAGGTAAACAAGAAAAATTAATTAACTAAAAAGTTAAACATCAGGAAGCAAATGGAGTTCTGGAGCAGGTGATTAAATTTAGGACTGTATGTTGTACCTCTCTGATAATGTATAAAACAAACATACACAAACACACAGGGAACAAAGGTTTGTGAAATATAGTAAGTCCATCTCCTTTAAATTTCAGCATTTACATATATTAATTATCCTATTGCAAGAGAAGAACATTCACTTAGATCTCATCAGAAGAAATTGTGAGTGCATACTCTTTATGATGAAGAGGTATATGACTGAAATGTGTGGAGGAGGTAACTAAGAGCTAAGCTGTGTGGATCTGCTCAATACCTGGATTGAGAAGGTCCCAGGGAGGGTTTCAGGTAGTGGTTTTGGTGACTCTGTAAGTAGTGCTCTTCCTTCTCTGTTAAAACTATACTGATGTTCTACCTGGGATAGCTGCTTGAAATTCAACCTTTTTATGTAAGATTTAAGCAGAATCTCTGGATACAGTTCATTTTTGTGTGGAGTACTTTAAAGATCTTGAATTGCCTCAGTTGCTTAATCTTAGAACTCCTTTAAAAGATGGCACCTTCAAAAGCAGTGTCCCTGATTCAGAGGGAAAACATTCACCAAAATAGCCAACTTCCTTTCCCAGCAGCTATTTGTGCCTGGTTCTAGAGACAGAAACTTTTTCAGATTCAGTATACTTATTTAAATCACATGTTTCCCCAAGTCAGAGCAGACTAGTGAAACTCTGCCTAGGTCAGCAAAAGGTAAGAAGGAAATGAATACAACCAAGCCATGCACATACAGCTGTAGAACCAAATGGACACATGTGACTGGTTGGATGGAAAAAGCACAGATTGGGTGAGTCTTTCATCAGATGAACCCAAATGTATTATGGGACACTAGAGAGCTATCCATTCTTTCCATAGAAATGACCCCTTCCAGCTTTAGCTCCAATATGTCGTATTCATTGTATCTTAGTTATTTCTGTAGCGCTTGTCACCTGTGTATCTAAATACCCCAAACATTACAGGTGGCTGCTGAATGATTTGGGCCTCCTAGATACTGCTGTGAAGTGGAGTGGTCAAACTTACTGTCCTAATTTTGGTATATCCACCATTAGAAATACTGGGAGCGCCACATATAACATGGAGTAGTACAAGTCATGGACCTCATTCTCCTGTCACAGGATATTAGTATTTCCCACTGGGAAATATAAAACCATGGAATAGGAACTCAAGATTTTTAAAGATATCCACTGTAGGTAAATTTTATTACCTCATTTCACAGCTGAAGAAACAAAGGGAGCAAAAGATACAGAAATTTGCACAAGGACACAAAAAGAGTGTGCAGCTCTTCTGATCCCCAGACTTGTGCCTTAGTCACTTTTCTAACTACAAATACTTTAATATATATATATATATATAATAAAGATGGCCCTATGATTCTCTTTAAAACTCAGTTCATACATCTATTCTGTAGTTAATCTCCCTTAATTGTTCCATAACAGTTTACCCAAGAGACTATTTGCTTTTTTGTTGCTTTTTTCAAATGATCAGTTCTGTGAACTCCACCTAGAATTTACACAAGCTGATTGTTTCATTCATGAAGAGTGATTCTGAATGCAGGTTAAACTGACCAGGTGGAATTTTATTAAACTCTGTGCACTGCTCTACCCACAGGCTGGAAGCAACTCAGCCACAACTCTCTCTGTTCCCTGTTCCACGGGTGTCCCGTGAATAACAGTTACTCTAAGGAACATGGACCCTCTGAATCTAGGACATTTCCCCTATTTTATAATAATTTAAACATAAACATTACAAGCTGATCATTGCTGCCCAGGCTGCTGCTCCCACCAGAGGTTGCTAACACAAAACTGAGTTGGACTCTCATCTTTACAACAGGCACCGTAAATAGTTTGCTCTCCTCAGCAAGCAACCACACACTGGGCGTCCTCTTCTCTTCCCTCTCTCTCTCAACTCTTCTTTTCTCTCACCTCTCCCCTCCCTTGGGGGGGGCATCAAAATTGTTGTGTATGTCTTTCTTCTCAGTCTGTGTGCCTCTGGCTCGTTATGCCTCCCTCCTCCTCCCTTCTCTCTCTCTCTCTCTCTTGTACCCTCACCTCGTATGACCTCTTCTCCTCCACTCCTTCTTTCTTCTTCTCCTCTCTGATGATAGATCCTTACTTGCCTGTCTCCATGAGTGTGTCTGGTCCTTGGTGGACCCCTGTGGCTACTGTGTCCTGCTTTGTCTGATTGTTGGTCTGATTGTCCTCCATGGTGTCCCCCTTCTGGAGGAGGATTCCTCATTGGTAACAGGGTTTTGGTCCTTCATCCCATCAGCACCTGAGCTGGACTATTTTGGCACTCCATGATGGGGTATTCCTATCTGCCAAAAATGCTAATAAGAGGTCTGATCCAGAAGAAATGGTCTTGTGTGAATTTCTTAACTGTTTTCACAGCTGATTTCACCTTTCCATTACTCTGTGGATATACCGGGGAGGAGGTGTAATGGTCAAGTTCCCATTTATGTGCAATTTTTTTGAATTCTTCTGAGGCAAATTGGGCTCTGTACTTGGTGAATGCAGTGTCTGGAATACCATATCTCACAAGATGGGCCTTCAATTTGCCAATCACTAACTTGCTTCTTGTATCAGACAGGATTCTGAGCTCCCAAAATTTGAATATTAGTCCACTGTAATCAAGTATTGCTTTTCACGGAAAGTAAATAAGTCCTCTCTCACCTTTTTCCTATGCTTGAAGGGGAAGCTCATGCGTTAAATCTCTTTCTGCTGGTGGTTATCACATGACAGGCAGGTGTCAGACCCTTCTATCAAGGAGCTGAGTTGTATATTCATTCCCACCAAGTCAACACACTCTTGAGCCTAAGTCAGCTCTCAATACCCAGGTGTGAGGCATGTATTATTTTCATATTTTACATATGGATGGAGAAAAAAGCTCTCTGTCCTCCAAATATGATTTCATCCTTCACATCCAGGTCATACATTAATAGATTCCAAAACCAGCTCAGACAATTGTGAACATGAAGTCTGACCTGTATAGCACACGCCATAGAATGTCCCCAAAATAATTCCTAGAACATATCTTTTAGAAAAAAATCATCCAATCTTTATTTTAAAATTGCCAGTGATGGAAAATCTACTAAGAACCTTGGTAAATTGTCCCAATGGTTAATTAGTCTAATTTAATTTCCAAAATAAGGTTCTGCCCCTACGGGTACTTGACTTTTGTCTTCTGGCCACCCTGCTAATATTGCTTTCTTGATTCTCTGCCACTGGATATACTCTTTCCATAGCCTCTATGATTTCCATCAGCCTTGCTGTTGAAACTGGGAGATAGTGGAGCATGTAAATGGATTCAGTGTCCTGATCCCCTTCCCCATACTCACTGATGCTGGATATAAGCCCTGCTAAGGGTCCTGGATAATACCTGATCTCTAACTGGTCTCACTGGAGGCACGTGACTATGTGCTGCAATGTCTGGGGAGCACTAAGAAAGGCTTTGTAATGATTGTCTCTAGGTTTGAAGTCTGATTGAATTATTACTGGGTGGCATATACTACAGCCAGAAGCTCTCCCTCCAACCCCTGGCATTTGGGCATATCCTTTATCAGTCTCTGACAAGGCTCAGCTGGCATAAGCAACCAGCTGCTCCTGCAAAAGGGTGATTTCCAACCCTTCTTCCAGTACATCTCACTTGAGTATCAGTGGCTCTTCTTGCTGGTAGTACTTCAGGACAGGGGTATCTATTTTTTAAGCATATCAAATTCTTGCTATTGGGGATCTGCCTGGTCCCACTCAGCATCCTGCCTTGTGAACTGACGTATAGGTTCTCCTGCTTCAGCCAGGTGTGGGCACAGGTTGGACAGAAAATTTGTCATTCCTATGAAGTGCTGTCCCCCTTTCACATCCAATACAGCTGACACGTCTGAGTGTCTTGATCCTGTTGAGATTCTGCTTTCCGTCCCTGTGCTATGAGCAGATGTTCAATGAATGTCATCTCACACTGTTTAAGTCACATTTTTCTGGGTTGAGATTTATGTTCTTGTCCCTGAATCACTATAGAAAAGCTTGTAGTTTTCTGCCATGAGCTTGTTCAGCTTTTGTATTATTCTCCCTCCATCTATAAGAAGGATATTTTCTGCAAATATTTTCACCTAGGATGAATCTTTTCTGGAACACCTCTGGTGCTGGGCTGATGCTTATTGATGTGTTCAGCCATCTTTATTGACCAAATGGTGTTGCAAAGGTTACCAGCATGCTGGACTCATTTTCCATGTTTATATGCCAAAACTCATTTTTCAAATCACAGACCATAAAGTTTCTGGCTTTGGAAAGTACTGGCAAGATGGTATCAATTGTGGACAGTGTATAGTGGCAGCTTTCCGATACCAGTGGCTTTAGGTCTATGCAGTTATGTAATTTGCCTGATGGCTTCTCTGCCACTATGATGCTGCTTACCCAGGCTGTACTGGCCTCTACAAGTGCTATCATAACACTGTTCTGCAGACTTTCAAGGTTCTTGAGTGCTGGATTACATAGTGCCACTGGAATTTTCCTTTGTGGTAAAAACACAGTTCCACTGTTGTCCTCTTGCATGACTAGGTATATGTACAACTAAAACGCCTCCTTCCATGGGGTCCATTGCTGAGCTGGGTTTGTTTCTGCAAATGCACGGCTCTGTGGGCTTCAGACCAAGTTCCCTGGCTTATGCTGACAGCTTCTGAACTTCACACACCTCACAGCTCAGATGCTGCTGTGATGGGTTCGGTCACAAAAACCCCCTTGGGACTGTAACCTGCCATGCTGGAATGACCTCTTAGCCCATTTTTCAATGCCAGCTTGGGACTCCAGAACCCTGCCTTGTTGAGCCAGACATGCAAGTCTGCTGCAACCACATCCCCAAAGCTGCAGACTTTAACCAAAAACTGCTCAGCAAGTCATTTATTTCCAGCACCCAGACACTCAGTTCCCATTGGGATCTAAACCCCAAATAAATCTGTTTTACTCTGTATAAAGCCTATACAGGATAAACTCATAAATTGTCCACCCTCTATAACACTGATAGAGAGAGATGCACAGCTGTTTGCTGCCCCAGGTATTAAACACTTACTCTGTGTTAATTAATATACAAAAGTGATTGTATTAACCCAGAGTAAGTGATTAATACCTGGGGGAGCAAACAGCTGTGCATCTCTCTCTATCAGTGTTATAGAGGGTGGACAATCACTTTTGTATGTTAATTAAGTATAAAAAGTAGGATTTGAGTGGTTTTAAGTAATAACAGACAGAACAAAGTAAGTTACCAAGCAAAATAAAACAAAACATGCAAGTCTAAGCCTAATACATTTAAGAAACTGAATACAGGTAAATCTCACCCTTTGAGATGTTCCAATAAACTTCTTTCACAGACTAGACTCCTCCTTACTCTGTGCCCAATCCTTTCCCCTGCTGTAGTTCTTGTTAGTTCCAGCAGGCATCTTAGGTGAAAAGCAGGGGATTTGACATGACTGGGACCCTGTTTCTTCTCTTCCACACCCTTTTATATCTTTGACACAATAATCCTTTGTCTCTCTCTGGGTTCCCACTATTCCTTCTAAATGGAAAAGTGCAACGTTTAATAGGACTTCAGAGTAATACTTCATATTTCTAGCTTCAGATACAAGAAACGATACATTCATACAGATAGGATGAACACACTCAGTAGTTCCTAAGCTTTGTAATGATACCTTACAAGAGACGTTTTGCATAAAGCATATTCCAGTTACATTATATTTACACTCATAAGCATAAAACACCATCATAGAATCAAGAAGGGATCTTGATGGGTCATCTAGGCCAGTCCCCTGCACTGATGCAGGACTAAGTATTATCTAGACCAGTGGTTCTTAACCTGGGGTGCACGAACCCCCAGGGGGTGCTAGATGCCCTTTCTGGGGGTGCAAGACATGCCAGATTTTTTTTGAAGGTAAATCATCAAAAACACAAATTAAGCACAGGCACATAAGTACAACTACTTTGTTTCATCAAACCTATGTATGTATTAACAATTTTTTTAACGATTACTGTAATATACAAACAAAAAATATATCTAGGTTTAAGGGTTGTGAGAACATATTTTTATTTTTGATAAGGAGTGCAAGAACATATTTTGAGAACCAAAGGGGTGCAGGCTGCAGTAAATGTTAAGAACCACTGATCTAAACCATCCCTGACAGGTGTTGTCTAACCTGTTCTTAAAAACCTACAATGATGGAGATTCCACCATCTCCCCAGATAAATTGTTCCAGTGCTTAACTACCCTGACAGTTAGGAAGTTTTTCTAAATGTCTAATCTAACTCTCCCTTGCTGTATTTAAGCCCATAACTTCTTGTCTTGACCTCTGTTTATAAGAACAATAATTTATCACCCTCCTCTTTATAACAACTTTCCAGTACTTGAAGACTGTGCCTGCTTAGTCCTCTCTTTTCCAGATTAAAGAAACCAATTTTTTAAATCTTGCCTCATGTTTTCTAGATCTTTTAATCATTTTTGTTGCTCTCCTCTGTACTTGCTCTAATTTGTCCACATTTTTCCCGAAGTGTGGTGCCCAGAACCAGACACGAGACTCTTGTTGAGGCCTTATCAGTGCTAAGTAGAGTGGAAGAATGACTTCTAACCTCTTGCTTACAACACTCCTGCTAACACATCCCAGAATGATTGCTTTTTTTTTTTTTTTTGGCAGAAGTATTACATTGTTGACTCATTTTTAGTTTGTGATCCACTATAACCCCCAGATCTTTTTCTGTAGTACTCCTTCCTAGGCAGTCATTTCCCATATTGTACTTGTGCAATTGATTATTCCTTTCTAAATGAGGTACTTATTGAATTACATCCTATTTATTTCATACCATTTCTCCAAGATCATTTTTAATTCTAATCCTGTCCTCCAGAGCATTTGCAACACCTCCAAGGTTAGTATTATCCACAAACTTTATAAGCGTACTGTTGAATAGATCTGGACTCAGGTCAGACCCCTGTGGGACCCCACTCAGTATGCCCTTCCAGCTCAACTGTGAACCATTGATAACTATGTTCTGAGTATGGTTTTCCACTGAGTTGTGCGCCCACCTTATAGTAGGTTCATCTAGGCTATATTTCCCTAATTTGCTTATGAGAAGTTCATGTGAATAAAACTTTTGATCCTGTTTAAAGTTGAGAAATATTACATCTACTGCTGTCGAAGCAGGATATTAGGATTGTTTGACATGATTTGTTCTTGACAAATCCATGTTGACTGTTACTTATCACTTTATTATCTTCTAGGTGTTTATAAAATGATTGTTTGATTATTTGCTGTATTATCTTTCCTGGTAATGAATTAAGCTGACTGGTCTATAATTCTTTGGGTAGTCTGTATTCCCCTTTTTATAGATAGGTACTATGCTTGCCCTTTTCCAGTCCTCTGGGATCTCTCCTATTCTCCATGAGTTCTCAAAAATAATCGCTAATGGCTCAGAGTACTCTTCAGCCAGTTCCTTAAGTATTCTAGGATACATTTCATCAGGCTCTGCCAACTTGAAGACATCTAACTAGTCTAAGTAATTCTTAACCTGTTCTTTCCCTATTTTAGCCTCTGATACTATTCCCCATTTATGCTGATGTTCACTATGTTAGTTGTGTGTCCATCGCTAACCTTTCTGGTGAAAAGTGAAACAAAAAAGGCATTTAACACTTTGATGATTGCTGCACTTTCTGTTGTTGTCTTCCCTCCTAATTGAGTAAATAGACCTACCTGGTCCTTGGTCTTTCTCTCGCTTCTAATGTATTTGTACAATATTATTACCCTGTATGTCCCTAACTAGTTTAATTTCATTTTGTGCTTTGACCTTTCTAATTTTGTGTCTGTGCTTGTTTTTGTTTTGTTTTGCTTTTTGAATATTCATCCTTTGTAATTTGACTTAATTTCCACTTTTTGTATGACTCTTTTTTGAATTTCAGTCACTGAAGAGCTCTTGGTTAAACCAGGATGGTCTCTTACCATATTTCCTATATTTCTTGTGCATCTGGATAATTTGATCTTGTGCCATTGAAATTGTCTCTTTAAAAAACTGCCAAACCTCTTAAACTATTTTTTCCCCTTGGATTTGCTTCCAATGGGATCTGTCTTACCAATTCTCTGAATTTGCAAGAGTCTGCCTTCTGAAATCTCATATTTTTTATTCTGCTATTGTCCCTCCTATCATTCCTTAGAAACATTAACTATCATTTCATGTTTACTTTCACCTAAGATGCCTTCCTCCTTCAAATTCTCAACCAGTTCCTCAGCAGAACCCCATGTTTCATTCACAAAAAGTGATCCTAAATGCAGGTTAAGTTGACCAAGTGGAACTTTATAAAGCCCTGTGCACTGTGCTGGCCATGTGACTGAATATCTTCTAGTGTAATTCGCTGTGTTCCCTGTACCCAAGGTGTCGCTTTGATAACTGTCCCTTCTGGTATCATGGACCCTCTAACTCTAGTGCCACTGATCATAGTCTGCTGGTGAGAGCCTTCTGCTTCTTACATAAGATCTGAAATTTGGAAGTTGGCCAACACTCTTGTTGACGATGGATGTGTCCCACTAGAATCTAGTTAATACTGCTGTAGCAGTAGTTACATTGGCTCGACAGGGCTAACTGTGTAAAAACATGTTTGTATAGGTAATGCAACTCAACTTGGCTAAAAGATGCACAGAGGGGAGCACATATATGAAATAAGAAAGTGCCATTTTTATAGTCTCTTTTTCTGCCCATAACTGCACTTCAAGTAATTATCAGGAAGACAGGCTGGATGCAGAGTGGAGCTCCTGAGCAGAGTCTATCTAGTCAGTCAGAGGGAAAGCAGTTCAGTGATACAGTTGTCATTCTTTACTTTAATAAAGTTCCTTGCTGTTTGCTGAAGAGTGACTGTGTTATTGTGTACCACAGAGACATGAAATACACTGTGCTATCTGTTACCACTATTTTTTTTTCGAGCCAGCACGTGGTTTTTTTCTTTTTAATTCAGAAATTCTCATATATCTAGAACCTCTGTAAGGATTCTGGCTTCTATCATGTACTTCTATGGGTCAGGTTTTCTTATTCATTCAATGTCACTAGAAAAATTCTGATCAGATGTAGCATCCAGTTTCAGAAAAATGAATAGCCAGGTTGTGAGACTGTCTGTTTCAAGAAATGTCCCTAATATAATAGTCTAATAGTGTTGTACCTGGCACTGTGCTGTGGATGTTTAGTGCCAAACATATAACTGATACCTATCCAGTGAAAACAAATGGGTTCAAGACTGACCAGAATATTCATGAGTGAGAGGTAGCCTTTATATTGTTGCTTGAGAGCATTGTGGAATAGCAGGGATTTGAGAAGTTTATTCAGCTTATCCTAGGTTGATAGAGAGGCTATTGCAATGCAATCAGCAGTCTCCTGTATATTAAAACCACTCCTTGACTGAATCAGAACTGTGTGTTATGTGCTCTATTCTTCTAACTACTTATAGTCTCCTTAGAGGAATGGTTGGAGCCTGTGCTGCTTGAGCAAGAAGATTGGAGTTTTATCCTTGCTGTCACCGTGAATCTCCAAGGCACAAGCCATAGTGACAACCATGAAGCTTTAGGTGACGGTGGTTTTATTACCTGTTACTACTCTTTCTCCTTTCCATCTTATAATTTCCCTCCATACTTCTGAAGTCCATATTATAGACCGGTGTGGCTAGTAATGTGACTAGTAATTTCCCGTGTGGCTAGTAATGCATATACTGGGGATTACACCATCCGTTGTTATATGGCAAACAGGTTTTTCAGCAGCTGTCACTCTGTTGGATTACACTTCTTTTCACTCTCTTTGACATACTCCAGATGCCAAATTGTTTTCAGGTTATTTATTTGTTTAGATGTTTTCTTCCTTCTCTCACTTTCAGCATTGATAATCTACTATCCTTAACTGGGGCTTCAGCCACATATTCCCCTCTGTGAGGTCTCCTTGCAGAGAGCTTTTATGTCTTTCTAATTCAGGTCACCTGTTCAAGATATCAGCACTTACAAAGTCCTGGAGACATTTCTGCTCGCAGTTTCATTACACCATTTTCTCCCTTTACGCTTCAAGGAGGGCTTTCATATTCCCTTGCTTGAAATTTTCTTGTAAGACTCTCTTAAAGCTGTAGCATGTCACAGAACTCTGCTACTAACATAGACATTTGGCATTATGTTGTGTTCATTCTACGGTGTATATTTTCACTGAGGTTAGTTTCCAATTCTTTACCTTTGTAATATTGACAAGCACCTGAATGGGATAGTGAAAGCTGTTTCTGCTTCATTTAATCTTTGCATCATAAGGTAAAATAAAACCAGTTACTGAAGTAAAAAAAAAAGGGGGGGGGGACACAGTGAGATTACAGGAACACTTGTCAATTAACAGTATCACTGTATCTTGATAAGATATTGCTCCTAGGATAATTTGATTCATGTGTAATTAAGCCATCGGGATCTTCTCTCTTATGTCAAAATGTTTAGGGCAGCTAGAGAACATGTACTGTACTTTCTTCTTACAAAATTTATGAGATACTTTTTAATAGGAAGAAATAAATGGTCAGTTGCAGATCGCAGGAAAATATTTACAATAGGTAGTTATTAGACTGCTGAACAGTGGAAGAGCATTGGATAATATACTGTAGAGGGGGCAGTCTTACACTGGGAAGTGGGAGGATAGATGGCTTCACAGAAGATGAACTAATAGGTCTTTCCTGTGTACAAATTCTGATCATAATATGGTGATAGCTGCATTATAAGGCCAACTGAGTTGGCTGATACCAGGCACAGTATGGTTTTTTGCATACAAGAAAAGTTCTTCAAATCAGTTTTCAATATCCTTGTTAATCTGGAATCATTTCCCCAAGATATTGAAAACAGCTGCTCCTCTAATAAGTATTAATTATCCTGACATATATCTTTCCTATATAAAATTTTCAAACTGTCATACTGTTTAATTACAACACAAATATGAAATACATTGATCAAAAAAAGAATATAGGATGTTCTGATCACTACTGAGGAGCACCTGCCCCTAATGATTCTAAAACCAATATTTATTCAGAATTTTAATGATGTTATAGTATGACGAATCAGAAGTAGTACTGTATGATATGACATATTGCACTACTGCTGACATGTAGTGAAATAATGTAAAAATAAGAGTAATAAACAAGAAAATTTTTGAAACAATTTCATTTTGAATTTTTTTTAAACGTTCTGAAATGATTTTTTCCAGATTTTTGTTTCAGAATTTCCATGTCACAGGAAATTATGAAAATATGTATTTTTGTTACAATTTGGAATTAAAGTAATTTTTTTAAATTTCCGGAAAAATGGAAATTCTGAGTTTAAACCAACTGTAGAAATAAGCCCTTTTTATTGAAAAGTAAGAGTTTTCTCTGCCTCTTTTGTCTTCTTCCCAAGCATGTACAGGGAACATTCATTCTATCACTGAGACTGTCTCCTTCTCATGTGTGTTGGGTATCCTCTTGCTGGGCTGAGGAAAGTGCGTGCCTGCTGTGACTAGGTAAGAGCACTTCTTTGCCCTTATGATCACTTTGAGTTTTTTAATGCTTGCTCAGCAGACCATCTTTGGAAGCTTGGGACTGAATTGACATTTCCTTGACTAGAGGCAGTGCATGCGAAGAGACACTTGGCAAATAATATTCAAAAGCAAGCAAGTCCTCAAACAGCACAGATATGCCCTCTGTTGATCACAAACTCTGTGCTTGGAGCATTGCACTGACAGAAAATTCATCAATTTTCCATGCAGTTGTCTGAAATTTCAAATAACATCTCCATCTTAAAAGAGAAGCTTTTTTTAAAGACTACAATGTAAGATGCTCAGGATATGTGGATAAAAAAATACATTCTGAGTCTTTGTAATGATAGAATATCAGGGTTGGAAGGGACCTCAGGAGGTTATCTAGTCCAACCCCCTTCTCAAAGCAGGACCAAACCCCAAGTAAATCATCCCAGCCAGGGCTTTGTCAAGCCTGACCTTAAAAACCTCTAAGGAAGGAGATCCCACCACCGCCCTAGGTAACCCATTCAGGTAATTGAAAGCAGCTATCAAATCCCTCCTCATTCTTCTCTTCTGCAGACTAAACAATCACAGTTCCCTCAGGCTCTCCTCATAAGTCATGTGCTCCAGCCCCCTAATCATTTTTATTGCCTTCCTCTGGATTCTTTCCAATTTTCCACATCCTTCTTTTAGTGTAGAGCCCAAAAACCAGATGAGGCTTCACCAGCGGGAGATAAGCTACTGAACTCTTAAGTTTCATGGGCTGGAATGGGGGATGGACCATATTACAAGGTATTTTTGGTACAAATGGAATGAAGAGAATTTGGCACTGGTCTATGTTATATAGGAGGTCAGACTAATTGTGTCTTCTGGCCTTAAATCTATGACTCTAGAGCCACACAGGAAAGCAGAGGTTGGGTGGGGTGGGATAGATTATGAAAAGTGAGGTAGCATACTATGTGTGTTTTATGTCTGGCTTCATATTGTGCCAATTTTCCATCCCAAACAAAATATTTCTCATGGTGGAGCTGCTGTATGAGGTAGTAGCAGGTGTCCATAGGGTGGTATTTAGTTTAATTAGGCAAAACTTGACCAGAGTCACCAGTCTGACATGCCAGAGTGTGGGACTTTCAGAGCCCATATCAGCCAATGTGTTGACACTGCTTTGATTCACCACAGGAAATCAGTATTAGTGTAACAGTTTGGGGGTTCTCTCTGTGTACCACTTCTTAATTGTATCATGAAATTACTATCATGGAAGTGTGGGTAGATCCACCAAAGGAAGGGTCAATTAGAAAGGGACAATGCATTTAGGAGGTTTTATTGTTTTGTATGTTCTATACTCTCCTGTGCTTTTACATGATTAAGGATAAACAAGCATAAATATCCCCCCTGCCCCAAGTCTAATGTGCGTCTTTCTGTGTGTGCTGATAGTGTCACAACTACTCCATGCGTGTCAGAGAGTACATCTTTTGGATGGAATTTTGGAAAAGGGGCATGATTCAAATAACCATGAGTCTGAAGGGTCATTGCTGAGTCTAAGAAGCTTGGCAGTAGATTCCAGCACCCATGGATTCCAACACTCAGAGGCTTGTGCCAAATGGAAGGTCTGTGACCAGAGAGTATGACTAGGGATCACAAGATTGGTGTAGTGTCTGGACTGCTTTTAAGCTCCAGGAGCTTGAAACATCCTGCAGATCCAGAGCACAGAGGCTTGGATTTCCCTCACAGCAGTCCTAGCAGGTGACTGGGAAGGGATGCCTGCTAGGATTCGAGACAAATGAGCATGATACATATTGAAATGTTCTTCAGATAGCAGCAGAATTACAGCAACACTCTTAGGGATTGACTAGGATCTAAGCCCCAGCATCTGCATCTCTGGCTCTATTCAGCATCTGATTCTCTGGTTTCTGGCTTCTACCACGGGAAGATATGCCAGGAGAGTGTGATGGTGGCTTTTATGGAGGACAGGAAGTATACTAAGACTATGTCCTGAGGGTGAATTCTGAAAGAGCTACGTGGCTGGGCTATAAAATGGACATGTCTGAATGCTAACCAATCTCTGTTTATCACTTGGTGGCTGAACACCCAAGGAGAATTAACTTACTAGCCAAACACCTATCTAGTAAATGTGTGTGCGTATTTATCTTGTGCATTGCTGCATATGAGAGTTGAATTTAGAACTCTCATGGTCAAAGCTCCTGAGTAGGACTGGAGCTGAGCTTGTCTCAGCTAGGCAGTCATATTTGTCTATAGCGGACCATTACTGCTGGAAATGTTAGTTGTTCACTGTAGCAAGGCCTTAAGGACCTTAGGCTATGTCTACACTACGGACCTGACAGGGGCACAGCTGTACTGCTGCAGCTGCACTGCTGTAAGGTCTCCTGAGTAGCTGTTTTATGCCGATGAAAGAGTTCTCCTCTCAAGTGTGATTGAAATATCAGGCCTTTGAACAATGATGGTATCTTTAACCATTGCCTGTGAGCTGTAGAAGTAGCCAGCATCAAAGAAGATGAATTACCACAATTCTAGGAAGGAGAACACCTGAAATAAACAGCTCATGTTAGATTGTAAGAGAAACACCATGGAATGAATGTGTTCTGGATACAAGACAGGACCACTCATTTGTCATCACTAACCACATTAGGGCTATAGTGCACACTGGTAATTTGTTGGCATGCTGCTTCCAGAACTGTTGGATGCTTTTTCTGGCCAAGCTAGTCTCTCCCCACCCCCTCAATCACAGTTATAAATATAGCTATGGAATCCTTGTCTTATAGTCCCCATTTGAAATTTGCTGATATAGTCCAGATACTCTATTGCTGAATAGCTTTAGGGGGAAAAAAAGAAATGTTTGGTTTTTGTATCTTCTTATGTGTAAAGCCAGCTATGTCAGAGGGAGAGAGAAATCAAAATTAATGCATGTAAAACACCTCCAAAATTGACCTAAAATAGCTTTTCTAGACCTAAAAATATTAATTTAAGGTCATTTATCTCAGGAACTTCCACATCTAGAAGTGAGTTCTGTCCCATTTCTAGTCTGGCAGGACTGCAAGATATCATACTTTCAAAAGAATGGCATCTCTGTCTAGAAAAAGCTGGCACTTCCCTTGAGGTGAATCTTAAACATCCTAAGCTTTGGACAGAAGCAAATCCAATATTTGAATGCAGCTGGGAGGAAACATTTCCCTTGCTGGTGGATTAAAACAAAGATGATAAAGCTCCTCAGGGTCTGGGAATGTTAAGATAAGTCCCAGATAGGGAATATGTGATGTGGTCAGCAGTATGGGTTAAATACTTGTATCACATGTATATTGCCATTCTATGTATGATATAAATTCTAAAAAGAGGTTTTGAAAAGAAGTCCCATATTTTTCATTCTCCTCTAAAACAAATAGTTATGTGCGTAACCCACTCCAGAATAAAAAAAAGAGCTATTTTGAGAGCTATTGATATTTGAGAGCTCTGAATTTCAACGGTGGATCTGTAGCAAATTTCCAATCACAGGTGTTTCAGTAATTATGGTACTCTTGAAATTTCACATTGTTCAATGGCTCTTGGTTCAAGGGTTCTCAGACTCTCATTCACCGTAATATAGTCTACTGTCAGTAAGCTGCACTGTAAAGAAAGAAATAAGATTATCAACTGGCTTGAGAGATCCAATACAGATTTCCCTCTACACTCTGTCTTTATCATCTAAAGTGTTTCTGTTTCGTATGCAAAAAAAGGAATGTTAAAGGGGGAGCAAGATAGATGTTATGAAACTGGTTTTGAAACAGGGAGTCTCCTGGTTTCTCAGGTGTATTGACACACAAACTGATGAAAATTTATTATAGTCACCTCAAACTGCTTTTCCACTATCAGTCTCAGGTGAACAAACCATTCAAAATGTCATATACTCTTTTAGCCTAGATTAATGCATTCAACTTTCATTGATATTTGAGTTCTGCTGCAGGATGCAAAACTATGGTCCTTGCAAACTTTCAACTGTTAAATTTAGGCTTTCTGTTTACTGGTTGCTATCACGATTAATGGTATCAAATTATAATCTGTTACACTAGTGTATTTTCATAGATTTCATGGCCAAAAATGATGATAGTTCTCATCTAGTCTGATCTCCTGTATAACACAGGCCAGAGAAACTTCTCTGAAATAATCCCTACAACATATGTTTTAGAAAAAAAGCAATCTTGATTTGAAAATGGTCAGTGATGGAGAATCCACCATCACCCTTTGTAAATTGCCTGAGTGGCTAATTATCATCACTAATAAGGCACATTTTTTTATTTCCAGTCAGAATTTGTAAAGTTTCAACTTGGATCTTGTTATACCTTTGTACACTAGACTGAAGAACCCATTATCAAAAATTTGTTCCTCGTGTATTTAGTTACTGACAGTGATCAAGTCATTCATTGACATTATCTTTAAGCTAAATAAAGCAAGCTCCTTGAGTCACTTCCACGGCTCTTCTCTGAACAGTCTCCAATTTATCAACATTTTTGTTGAATTGTGGACACCAGAACTGGACCCAGTATTCCAGCAGTGGTTGCACCAGTGCCACATATAGAGGTAATATAACCTCTTTTCTCCTACTTGAGAGTCCATTGTTTTTGCATCCAAGGATCACATTAGCCCTTTGGCAACAGCATCACACTGGAAACTCATGTGCAGCTGAGTATCCACTGTGACCCCCAAGTCACTGCTTCACAAGATTGAGTCTCCCATCCTGTAAATGTGGTTTACGTTCTTGTATACCCTTACATTTAGCTATATTAAAAAGCATATTATTTGCTTGCACTCAACTTACCAAACAATCCAGGTTGCTCTATATTGGTGATCTGTGATCTTCATTATTTACCATTCCCCAATCTCCATGTCATTTGCAATCTTCAGTGATTATTTTGTTTTCTTGTAGGTCACTGATAAAAATGTTATAGTGTAGGGCCAACAATCCTGCAGGACCCCACTAGAAACACACCTGCTTGATGATGATTCCCTGTTTACAGTTACATCAGTTAGCCAGTTTTAATCCATGTAATAGGTGCCATGCTAATTTTCTATCATTCTATTTTTTTTAATCAAAATGTCATGTGATACCAAATTAAGCATTGTATGAAAGTCTAAGTATATTACATTACAAGTTTCATAAATGTGTTAATCTCGTTAAAAAAAATTACACCAGGATCTATTGACAGGATCTATTTTCCGCAAACCCATGTTGATTGGCATTAATTATATTAGTCTCCTTTAATTCTTTATTAATAGCGTCCAATATGAGCCACTCCATTATAACTACACTGGTCGTCCCACTTACCCTTTTAAAATATTGACACAACATTAGTTTTCCTCTAGTCTTGTGGAACTTCCCCAGTGTTCCAACATTTATTGAAAATCAATATTAATGGTCCAGTGAACAACTCAACCAGTTCTTTTAGAACACCTGGATGCAATTTACAGGGGCATTTATATTAGCACCTCTTTAACATCCTCATGAGTTACTACAGGAGTGAAATGTGTCGCCATCATCATATATGACTATATCATCTGGCTTTTTTCCCAAGTATAGAATAGAAATACACACACACACACACACACACACACACACACACACACACATATTTATATATATATATATAATGCTTCTGCCTTCTCGACATTATCATTTATAATTCTACCCTTTCCTCCTTGTAATGAATCAATAACATTGTTGGGATTCTTTTGTTCATCGTATCTATTTTAACTATATCTCCTTGTGTCCCTTTACTTCCCTTATCAGTTTTCTGCACTTCCATGCTTCTGATTTATAATCATTACTGTTGACTTCCCCTTTTGTTATATATGCATATAAAAATAGCTGCCTTCACTTCCTCTCTAATCCAGGTCAATTTTTTTAATCAATATGGCCTTCTTCCTTGATTCTGTTTTTTGGAGCATCTAGTAAAGTATTCTTTAAGCAATTCCAAGTTATTCTCCTTCTTGTTTGATTAAATTCTTCCTCATAGTTGACATGGCTTACAAATCTTTTCAGCTTTATGAAAGAGGCCCTTTGAGAGCATCATATATGTATCACTGGTTTAGACTTTGCTCTGTTTTGCACATGACAAATGTGACCAGGTCATGATCACTTATACCTAAGCTACCAATAATTTTTAGTTCTCTTATCATTTTTTTTATCTGTCAAGACAAAATCTAATGTAGAATTTCTCCATGTTGGATACAACAGTTTTTGAGTTAAGAAATTTTCATCTATAATATTTAGAAATTCCAATTACGTTTAATACTGGCAGTGTGATCTCTCCAGTATACGTCACTCAGATTGAAGTCCCCCGTGATTACACAATTTTTTTTCCCCACACATTATAGATAGGTGTGTAACAAGCTAGTCATCCTGTTCTCTAGTGTAATTAGGCGGTCTGTAGCAGACACCAACTAATACCCCATATTGTGCTTTTTTTCTATTAGGATATTGAATCATAATATTTATATTTAATTAAATATTTAAGATTGTTTTCTTCTGAGTTGTTGGTGACTCGAACAGTTAATGGCATTTCTGACATAGAGTGCTGCTCCCTCTCCCCTCTTGCCCACTCAATCTTTTCTAAATAGGTTATAACCATTGATTTTAACATTCAAGTCATGTGAATCATCCCACCAGGTTTCAGTAATACCAATTAGATTGAATTTATGCTCTTAAATGAACTATTCCAATTCCTTTTGTTTGTTATTCAAGCTCTTAACATTGGCAATTAAAGCATTTCTTCTCATCACCTCCTTTATTTAGGTGATTAATTTTGTTCTCAATGTCTCAATTTTGTGCTACATGAGGGTTCACTTCTTCCCTCTTTTCACTCTTCCCTTTTGGTATTAATGTAATGCCCTCCTGACTAGTCTAGCCCACTTGTTCCAGAGAAGCATGGTTTCCTTTCTGCTTAGATGGGGCCATCTGAAGTATACAGCCCTCTCTCTCCCCATAGAAGATGGACCAATGTTCCACAAAACGAAAATCCTGTACCTTAAACCACTTACCTAGTCAGCAGCTCACTTCCAGAATCATCTGCCTTCTGTCTTCCTTCACTCACGGGAGAGAAAGTATCTTTGAGAAGATAACTTGGATGTTCTTCCTTAATATTTCTCTGAGTTCCCTGAAATCATTACACAGTGTCATTTATATCTCTGTGAACCATCATCAACCAACACTTGGCCATTGACTTCAGAAGCCTATCTTATCATAGAGTGATGTCTTGTGTACTGGCTCTGGAAAGACAGCATACCATCCTGTTTTCTGCCTCTCTCTTGCAGAATATTCTTTGTTATTTTTAATCTAGAATCATCAACAAGGATCATCTGTCTTTTTTTAGCTGATTAGAGGTCTTTGTAGGCAAGTTTGATTTTCTTACAGGTTTGGCCATGCAGCCATCTTCAGGTGTTTCCTGTGCATCTCTCCATTCCCCTAGACCACCTGGATCTCCAGAGAGATCTTCCACAGTTTCCATACTGAGGACTTAGTATGGATTGGAAACTTCTAGCTTTGTGGAATTCTTCCTGGTCCTCTTCTCTCTCTGGTGGCCACACACAGCCTGCCCATTCTCATCTGTGTCCAGTCAAATAGAATGCTGCCTTGATCTCTTGCCTCTGGTGTCTACAAACTGTCAAACCTCTTCTCTAAGTTCCTCTCTTTCCAAATTCTTTATGGCCAGTTCCATTCTTCCTTGAACCTGGGGTACTCATGTTTCCTGAAGCTGGTTGTCTAGGAAAACCTCATTCTTTTATTCTCTATTTTCTTCCAGCACAGCCACCAGCTTGCTGTCCATTAATAGAAGTATCTTCTGGCTTGAAGCAAAAACGCAAACATGGCACTTCCATTACAGATCACCACTATTGTTCCATCACTAGCCAGCCTAGAATTAAACATAGACCTTGAAGGAAAACCTCTCACAATCCCTCTTCAAACTCTTTCTGAAACGCTCCTGTTAGCTGTTCATGGCTTCTGACTTTTTATGCCAAGTATCTCTACTAAGCTCAGTTCAGTTCCACTCCTCATCATCAGGGAGTGATTAACCACTCAGGGACTTTGGCTAGTGAAGTTACTCCTCATTTACACAGGTATAACTGAGCTCAAAATTTACAGGTAGAAAAGTTGCATTATATTGTTTGGTCAACCTCTTTAGAAAAATAGGATCAGTCCCTGTTAAACATGGGCTTTGTCCATACCCAACACCAATCTCTCTATGTACCACAAGTGATGACTCCTGACAATTCAAATAGTCATTTATCATCTTTTTTGTTTGTTTTTTAAATGCAGGCCAAGTTAACTTAAATTACTTTAGAGAATAAGATTTCATGAGACAATGTACCAAATTATTTCCTAATATCTAGTTATTTTACAGCCACTGCTTTCTCTCCATTCACTAATTTAGTACTTCTATTAAAGAAGAAATCACTCAACTTTTTCTAGTAAAATCTATTCTGTAATAAGCCTCAGTGCTGCCTATTGTTTGTTTCTGTTATGCTCTAGAAATTGTGATTTATTTTCTCTTACTGTTTGTTCCAATATTTTTCTAGAGATAAAAGTTAGATTTTGGGATGGTGATTGCTGTCATAATGCATCTACTAGCCTTACAAGAAAGACAGTCCGCGGAAACTATTTACATTTGCATTGCTTAGTCAGCTATATTTATTTGCAAAGGCTGAAGTCAAATGAACAACTGGGGGAAAAAATAGGTGTGTTCAGAATGGGGTCATGACGCAGGAAAGATAACCTAAAGCCACATTAACTATTGTACTACAGCAAGTGAGATGGGGGGGGGGGGGCTGTGACTGAGCCTTGAAATTGCATTTTTAACACATCTGAATTGTGTAAAGGGTGTCTAATGGAATGACAAATGAGTGTTGATTGAAACTCAGAACAACATCTTTACATGCTGTTCTCGCTCCCAATAAGCTATTGCTCAGCCAGAACATGCACAAATAAATAGTCAACTTTGAGAAAGACCTTGGATGGAGGTAGCACGTTGGAAGACCATGGAGGCAGTCTCTCAAGAATACATTGGTGGAGCTATTACGCTTGCTGCTAAAGTTGTCTCCCTTTACTAATATTCTGACCACATCACCCCAAACCTACCACCTCAAATCTCTTCTGACATCCCACCTTTTATCACATTACGTTCAAGTTGTTTCCCCCCACCTTCAGAGCTCTTCACAATTCCTCTAATGCCCTTTTCATCTCACAAACTATTTCTTCTTAGTCTTACTCTTTACAGTCCTCTCAGTTCTATCTATTGTCTCCTTCATTCACTTTAAACTTTGCAACTTCTTTCATCCCTCCCCTGATGCTTGGAGTGACCTCCCACTTGTTCTGTTCAAAGTGTCCTTCCTCTCTCTGACCTTTCAAATCCTTCTTTAAGCACAGGTTTGGGGTTTTTTTGCAAAGACTTTCATAATTTTTTCCCCTCTAACCAAATTGTTTAGCAAGGAAAAAAATATCTATCCTGAACTTTAGATACTTTTCACACAATATTAAAAAGGTACAGTGCCATAACTACACCAGTAGGTTTCCCCAAATGATAACATGTCTGGAACTGTTACTGTGTTTACTATTTATTGGTCTTGATTGGATTATAAATTTCTTGAGGCAGAGCTCATGCCTTTTTATAGTGTCATGCTTTTTCATGGTGCTCTGTAATTAATATAATGATAATACACTGTGGGTCCTAAAACAAGGATGGAGTGAATAACTGGGGGAATAACTTGGTTAAAAAATGTATGTGGATTAACAAATTGTGAAACCCTCAAATGTATTTCATGTTTGAAATTATAGTGAATTTCATTAATCCATAAATGCTTATCTACAGACGATTCATAAAAAAAAATCTTGGTTCATAGTTGAATTTAATTTAGCACTGGTCAATTATATCAGTGACATGGCATTGTTTTTCTTTATTGAATGACTCTTGACTAACCAATACCAGTGCAAATTTTGAATTGAATATTTGAATACATTTTGCACTTTACATAGTTGTTAGCTTACTCTGCAATTTGAAATTTGCTGTTTGTGAACATTCAATGTCTAATATTTGCCTTTTTAAAAGTGTTCATGTTGGTAAGGCTCATTCACTAGAATACTCACGTAAAGCAAACTCCAAAAAGGTAGCAATGTGGTCAGAGCAAACCTGTTTAAAAATTCAAATGACTATTTGCAGAAAGTGATTGTTAGTATATTCCCAACTCTACTTGATCCCATGCTTTGGTTGTTATCTGCCTTAAATACTGGCATACAGCAAAAGGTTACCTCAAGTCACATGAGCACCACCATTCAAAGGACTACTGTGAATCTGTTTTCTTTCTATCTATGACCATGATTCATGAAAGCACCTAAACCCATAAGTAAGTACATCCCTATTTAGGACAGCATGTTAAGGCTGTGCTTATGTTGAGGAATGTGTTTAAGTCCCATTGACTTCAGTGGGATTTAGTCGCATATTTAAAGCTAAGCTTAAATGCTGTCCTGAATATGTATGCTTTCTTGAATTGAGGTCTAAGTATTTGGCACTCATCATCCACTGAGTTTGTCATTCTTAGTCTGCTTTTGAAAGACTGAAATTGGGGGAGGTTTTAAATAAAGCTCAATCTGGTGGAATTTTGCCTTACTCTGAACAGAATTTCAGAAGCAGGGTTTGAAAAATGGCATAAATCAAAGACCAGAACCTATTCTTCTGAAGATACACCTGCATATATTGTTTATTTTTATATATTTCACTCATTTCTATGTAGAACTCTATCTTTTCTCATTGATAAATGGGGAAATAGATGACAGGACAAGGTTGATGAGAGATATCAAAAATAGGAGGTCCTATCCTAGGAGTTGCTGTGTGCTTCTTTCGTGGTGGTGAGCATCCTTAACTCCCTTTGACTTCAGGTGGCACTCAATTGCTTGAAGGATTAGGTCCTAAATGCACTGTTTTGTTATCCTTGTTTATTTCCAGTGGGGCACACAGACCTATTGTGTTTTTGTTTTTTTAATAGATTAACATTCAGAAGGGCATGGTAAATTATGTGACTAAAATGGAAAAAAGACTAAATAGCACAGATATTAGAATAGAGTACTCTGTATATAGCTAGTGTACCAAATTGAAACAAACAACACACAGCAGCCCTTGTTTTATACTCTGAAGAGCTTCTGATGTCTTTTCTGTCCATGGTGATAAATTTTGGACGTAGGCACAATAAACTAGAAATTCTGTCACAGGGAAGTGTCTCACATTGTTGAATGCATTTTTGCAGGGAGAAGAGGGCAAAGGAGAGAGTGAAAGGCTATTGATTTGACAAAAGAACCAACTCATGAACTTTTGTATCTCACTTGTGAGAGAGATTACTGGCTTTAAACCCAAACCAGTGCTTCCCAACATCATTACCATACCCCTCTGCATAGCACTTTGTACAGTAATTTGAGTCAACTCTCACAACCTCCTCTACTCATGTAGAAGCTTAAAGTGGTCCAACATTCAACTGCTTAGCTTACTCTGACTGTTCCATATGCTGGTGCTGTAAGATGAGAGAAAGAGATGTACAACGAATTGTGTTAGTGAATCATTAGGTCCTTTAGGAAGTCTGCCTAAAGCTGACAACTGTCACCTCTGCTGCAGGGTTATATTAAAAAAAAATAAAAAAAATATGGAGATATACCTGTCTCATAGAACTGGAAGGGACCTTGAAAGGTGGGATTTTCAAACACTTTTAACACAGATCTAACTTTGCTCCCATTGAAGTTAATTTTAAAGCTACCTTTGCCTTCAGTAGGAAGGTGGGA
Organism: Mauremys reevesii; assembly: GCF_016161935.1. Taxonomy (NCBI): domain Eukaryota; kingdom Metazoa; phylum Chordata; order Testudines; family Geoemydidae; genus Mauremys; species Mauremys reevesii. The sequence goes on from NC_052626.1 coordinate 77,008,912, forward strand.
TTTTCAAACACTTTTAACACAGATCTAACTTTGCTCCCATTGAAGTTAATTTTAAAGCTACCTTTGCCTTCAGTAGGAGCAATTAGGCCAGTGCTAATCACTCTTGAAAATCCTATTGCACATACATACTTGCTAGTGCCTTATCCGGTATATTTGAAATGGTCAGGCTTACACCATTTCCCCAGGGAGACCATTCCAAAGTTAATTAGATTTCACTGATAGAAGTTTGGCTATTCTATTTCCCTATTCTTCATTTGCTCCTATTAGTAGCCATTTCAAAAATGTAGAAACAGGTGCTATTCTGGATTACCACCCAAGCAAATTCCTTCAAAATCCTTCTGTCCATATTGACCAAGGTGAAATGTCCTCATTTTCATCAGGCAATGACCTCTTGATGACAATAATGGCACAGATTAATGGCCCTCAGCAAACCTGTAAAATGGAGGTGTTTTGTCACAATAGAAAATTCACTCTTTTTTCCAGAAAAGCATAATTTTTTTCTCAGAGGAGAAAAGAGAGGGAGAAAAAAACAACAACCAAACAAAGAAAAACTACTCACCGTCAAAATTCCTTGTTTTCTACATATTAAAAAAGATTGTGTCAATTATTGTGCCACAATAATATCCTACTCTCTTTATTTCATTGTGATTTCCTCCCCACTCCCCCATAGATGTGTCAATTGGGAAGGTTTTGTTTTTCAGCACAATGCTGCTTGTCACTTATGTGCAATCTTCACTGGTCTAACGTAATGCCTTTTTTTTTATTTGTCTTCTCCAGAAATGAAATTCTCTCTTGCAAGAATTCAAGATAGTTTAGTGATGTGGCAGCCAAACAAGCTGACATTCAATTGGATAGTCTGAACATCATGTGAGTTCAATGGGTATATTTTAATGATGATTGCATGTGAGTTTAGGCTAATGGGTGTGACTGGTTTTAAGCAAAGAGCTAATGGTTAGAGATTTCAAAAAAAAGTTTGGCTAATAGTAGCACCCAAAATAATATGAGAAATTTTGTCAGAGGTCAGGCCTTTCTGTTGCCTTTACTGTAATTTTGTCTTATACCTTACGGTACAGTGTCTCTTCTAGGTGAGATAAGTCCAGAGAACATCTTGTAAGTGAAAACCTCAATTTTCCTTTAAAAAGAATTAAATTTTAAAAGGAATTAAAAGGTCCATCTGCAAGATAGACTTTGTTTGGAATCCTCCTTAATGATTCATTTTCTGTCTTCACTTAATTGAAATTAATGGGAATTGTTTTTCCTCAGGAATCAGGCCCATAGGTACAGGGGCGGCTCTAGCAATTTCGCCACCCCAAGCATGGCGGCACGCCGCGGGAGGTGCTCTGGCGGTCGCTGGTTCCGCGGCTCCGGTGGACCTCCTGCAGACGTGCCTGCGGAGGGTTCGCTGGTCCCGCGGCTCCGGTGGAGCATCCGCAGGCATGCCTGCGGGAGGTCCACAGGAGCCGCCTACCGCTCTCCCGGCGACAGGCAGAGTGCCCCCCGCGGCATGCCGCCCCAAGCGCGCGCTTGGCGCACTGGGGTCTGGAGCCGGCCCTGCATAGGTAAGCTGTATTAGGGAACATGTAGAGGCAGCAAGCCATGAAGCTAGCCCTCCTCTTCTGAACCTCTGGCGGTGTTACTGACTTGTGTGTCAACTGAAACATGAATGTAAGGCCATAACCTACTAGATGCATGGTCATCAAGGGGAATTCTGTCTCTGCTGAGGATGCTGTCTCTTAGCCTGGCTCATAAACATTTGTCTTCATCACATGCTACTATGCAATAGATAACTTCAGCTCAGGGAGAATCCATGACAACACAGGCCAGGATTTATGATAATTCATAAAACTAAGCACTAGAGAAAATTACACAGAGCCTGCCTGGCCAAAGTCTAGATAGACCTTGCTATTAGTTCTCTTGCCCCAAAATAGCATCATCTTGACCTTTATGTAGCAGGAATGCTACAAAGTAAGCTAAAGAGAGGCAGCCAGTGATGTAAACTTTGATTAAACTTTTCAGCTCTGAGAAGATCCTAAGTAATATTAATGACCTTCTCAGGTTTAATGTACTAATACACCAGGGAAGGACAAAAGGCCATTTATTCTAAGTCTCACTGCAATATGCACAAAGCACGGTCAGTCTGGAATAGCAAAATCATCTCTGATATTGCAGTTGGTGGGACTGTAATTCTTGATTTTTTTTCCCTATTTTTGTTGGACATCAACTGCTTAGAGCCCTTTTGGTCTGATATAGGTCCAGTGTAAGATTCCAGTGGAACACTCTGTTAGCTCTGTTTGGATTCTGCGTAAGAGTTTCTGTGAAATTTCATTTGAATTTTGAATGGTGGGTTGGTTCTACACTGTTCATAGTCTTGTTTACCTCCCTCCTGCCCCCCTTCCCCTCAACACTATTCATAAACATTTGTGAGAACAGGTTTTGCTCACCCAAATACTTGGGGATTGGATGTTTGTCCTGTAAATACCCAAATTCTCATGACTGCAAAGGATTTTGTGTGTAATCAAAAAGGTTCACTGTTTGATAGTTGCTGTTCACTGCTTATAATTCTTTATTAGTTATTCTTGTGCTTAAAAAGCTCCAGTGAGGGAGTGGAAATGATACTATGTGACTTAAATGACCAGTTACTATTCCAGAATAGTGAGTAGCCAAATTGTAAAGTTTTGTAAACAACCAATACGCTAACATTTGTTCACAAACATGTTTCAAACAATTATGAGTAATAAATGAAATAGTACAAGTTGATCTGTTCACAGATGACTTATGAAAAGAAATAAGGGCTAAATTCATTGAAGTTCTTTTGCAACTAGTCATTCAACTATCTATCTCTGGTATCCAAATTCATCCCTTTAACTAGGAAATTGACTACATTTATTGCAAGATTAGATTGCAGAGGAAAACAAATATTTTCATGAGTCTCATCTGTACATCAAAATGTTTCTGTTAAAAATGTGTTTAAAAGATCAACAGTAATGTGGTTTAAGTTCAAAATTTTCATTGTTTTGGAGAGAGAATAGATTTTTGAAACTTAGTATGTTCACTAAAAATGTCCTTAGCGTGTTTTTAAGTTAATTTTTTAAAAACTTATTACAATGCTGAGGTCTCAAACCCAATGCACTCTTGTTTTAGAATGAGTGAAACTGACCATAGAGCAATTTAAAAATAAAAATGAAACTACTGACTATATGATCTTGGGGTGGAGGGTTGAAAAAGAAGCGTCCCAATCCCCTTGCATACCTGCATACAGTAGCAGTCCATTCATCCTATGCCCTCTGGGCTGCACAGGGATTACTTGCTCCCACTCTCCTTTGAGGACCAGGAGAAAAAGAAGGATGCAGAGATAAAGAGGGGCATGCTCCACCTCTGTATCAGCATACACAGCAGAGCCAGGGCACCAGTGGGAGCAAGCGTAATGGGTGGAGCACATCATTCACATTCTATACGCAAAATTTCTGCCTCTGGCGGCACATGTAGACGTACTTGTGGTAGCTGTAATCTAGCGAGTTCAATCAAAATAGATGTGAGGATGCAGAGGTGTGGGTTTCAGCACAGGCTGAGAAACATATGTGTATCCCGAGGGGTCAGGCAGGATTGTGCAGTCTAGGCTGAAGCCTGTGTCCTCATGTCTGTTTTTTAGTGAGCTACCTAGAGTGCAGCTCATGTGGGTATGTCTATACAAACTACAATGTAGACAAACTGTAAGTGATGTCCAAAAAAAATGAACAAGATAATTAAACATGCACCAGTGTTGGGATTTTCCAAAACACCCTGCATTGGCTTGTCTTTATTCCCAGTTAAATAAAGGTTAAAACTCCCACTGACTTTCAGCAGTGGCCTAACCTTGCTGCCGTTGAGCATTTTAAAAATTCTTTCAGTTTTAATAATCTGGGTGGTGCTAGTGGGAACTCGTATAAGGAATATCTTCCAATGTTTTTTTTTTATGTTGACAGTTTCATTTTAAATTGAATGCATTGAGGGATGATAGCAGGGGGTGTCTCTCTTGTAAGAGAAATGACTTCTAATTACCGGTACAAGATGCACTACTATTTGCAATTTAATATAAAATAGACACAACACAAAACACAAAAATGAGCAACAATATGTTTAAGGGGACACATGCAAAAATAATCTCTGTTTACCAAGGCTCCAGCTTGCATGTGAAAATGCAATTTAGCTGTGATAATAGAAATTACACTTCAATCAATATGCTCTTTGCTATTAATCCATTTTTTCCTTTTTCCTCTGAAGAGCCCTTAATAATATGTTAGACAAATCATACTGTTTAAAAAGTAATTTGAAACAGAAGTGCCTTTGAATTCTTGTGATTCAGGCACTCATTTTGCAGGAATAATAATATGGTCTCATGCTGTTAATGTATGGATTCATACTCATATATGTGCATTAGCATCCTTTTTTTTTTTTTGGTCTGGTTATTATTATAAGCAATTGTTGCTGAAGATACAGAGTGAAACACTTCATCCACTTGCTCCCTCCGCAATCACACTTCCTAAATATCAGAGATGTAGCCAAGAAGGAAAGGCTCTGGAGTTGAACTTCCCCAATGTAAATGATTGTTTGGACAGAATGCTTTTGGTTAGAGTGAGAAGATAATCAAGGAGTTTGATACAATTGTAAATTATCCCCAAATTTCAGAGTGCTCAGATCCCAGTAACTTGGTTTGTCTTCATATAAATAAAAACAACCAAAGATTCCTACCTCTCTTGTATATTGGAAAGAGGCCATATTTTTATATCATTCCTGTTGTGTATGTATTTCTTGTGACTTGTTTTCTGTCTGGTATACCTTTTTACTATAGTAAATGGAGATAATCAGCTGACATTTTGTGTTCTGATACATCCAGCTACACACAAACACACACCAACTCCCACAGAGAATTTGCTTTTCCTCTCTTTTGTTTCTTCTTTTCTTTAATTCTCACTCAGACTGAGGCTATATTGGCAGCTGTTACCATTTTGCCACTGAGTTACAGTTTGCATCTGGCCATCTCAAAGTGCTATGTAAACAACAATTACTCTCCTCGCCCTCCCGAGGTAGATATTATTATTATTATTATTATTATTTGAGATTTTTCATATCCCTCTGCCTGTAAGTCAGATGCCTTCTCAACCTCAAATCCAACTGTAAAGATCTCAGTGTGTGTGTGTGTGTGTGTGTGTGTGTGGGTGGGTGGTTTGGGGGGGGGGGGAAGTAAACAAATGGATTTGATATGTTAGAGTAAGTCCTGGGGAGATGGGAAATGGAGTAGTAATTAGGTGATGTAGTCATAAATGTACGATAAAGAGTGTAGGCATTTGATAAATAAATTGAAGCATGCAATTGATTGCACAGGCATATAGTAAATATATTACACATTTCTTCAGTTAATCTTATTGAGACCACCTCCATAAACAGAGTGGATGGGCGTGTATATACACATTGCTGTATATAGAGAGTGAGTGTTCTGAATGGAAGCAGGAACTATGTGAAATGTTATGAGATCTCCAACCAAATATTGCAGAATTAAGTGGTTTGGGTAGTTCAGATAAACACTCCAGTTTCAGACACTTAGCAGAATGCGAACTCCAACTCTGCATGAGATTTGCCAATGTTTGCAATAATGAACTCCACATATGTAGTGTTTGTGCTTCTGAATTCCTGGCCGGGCTTGCCATTAGCTTTGACTTATGCTGTAACTTCTATCAAACACTGTAAAGACGAATATAGCTGTTGTCACACTAAAGACATTTGAGATTAATCAAACCAGCTATGTGGCTTCAGACGTTCTCGCTGTTGCACACAAAGAACCTGACAATGGATCACTTCCATTTGCTGAAATGTGTCTAAACCAATCTGGACAGAGAATCAGAGAGCTGCCACAAGCTGTCTCAGGGCAATAGTAGTAAAATACTTCAAATATCTCCTTGGCTAAGACTGGAAGTAGCTGATCTCAACATAGTTTCTTTTTAATCTGCAGCAAACTGTTGCAGTCAGGACACTGATCTTCAGTTTGAGTGAACCAAGTATCAAAGCAGTCACAGAAGGCATTTTTACATTGCCTTTACATTCAGAGTTTTAAAGCATATGGAGCTGAATGAACTATAAAGAAAGAAAGGCCTGGCCAGAAAACAAGAATTCCAATCTCCGGAAAATGTTGAGGTTTGATTATTTGTTTTCATTCCAGTGAGGAATGAAACTGAGACCACTTAAATGTATTTATGAGGAGGGAAAAAAAAACATGAGGGGAAGGGAGGAAGAGAAAGATATGGGGATGGGGGGAAGGAAAGAGAGACCCACCTATTTTGGAGTAGTCAATAGCTCCATGGGTAGGCCCTCATCTGGCAAGTGGAAGACCCAGGTTCAGGCAGAGCCTGGGAGTCTCTCATCCCAGGTGAACATCTCCCACCTAGCTCTTATGTGATGGGGTCTCTCCCTCCTGGACCTGAGACATTTTTATCAGACATGATACATTTCCACAAAAAGTTTCACTTTTGACAAATTGATATTTGCTGACCCCAAAAAGCTTTGTTCAAAAATTCCCTACTGGCTCAAGAAAAACGGGGTGGGGGGGGAAGGAGTTTCTGAAGTCTTAAGATTCTAAACAATCAGACTTAATTTAAAAGTTTGGGTACCTCTATGTCACCTGTTTTATACCCCTCATTCCACTGTGTGTGTGGGTGTTAGTCAGTCAGTCAGTCTGCAGTCATTGGTGGGGGTGGGGGGGAGAATAGGTAGGGAGTACACCTGGGAGGCATCAAAGAGTGTGAGAGAGTAGATCTTTGATGCCAGCTACAGGGTCTCTGGGCTGGAATCTACAGTAGAGGGAAGGCCTGGGTTCCCCTACCAGCCACCAAGGAAGGGGAGGGGAAACCCTCTGAAGAGGTATAAAGATAATGGAGCCCAGAGACTGATCGAAGACTTGCTGTAAGGCAGTGTTTCTCAAACTTTGTTTACCTGCCCCATCTGCAGGTCCAGCCGATCGTGGCTCCCACTGGCTGCGGTACACTGGTCCCGGCCAATGGGGGCTGCAGGAAGCGGCGGCCAGTATATCCCTCGGCCTGAGTTGTTGGAAGAGAGATCACAGCAGTGATGGAACAGCCATCAGTAGAGGGAGCTATATGGGGATACAGTTACTATGATATGCCAGGCCATGAGGAGGTTCTCTTGCAGTGAGTGGACCCCCTCTGCACTACCAAAATGGTAGTGTCACTATACCAGGTAGGTCAATGCCAAATATAGGCACTAAATCTAGGAATTCTGCTTCGGTGCTCTGCAGGATTGATGCTCTCCAAATGCCTGATTTTCACACAGGTGTCAGGAGCTCTTCAAGACCTTTTAAAAAAATACAAAGAATTTGTACAGTTGAAAATATGGTCTAGACCATACCGGCTGGCCACAGCAAAATACACATTTTGTCCAATATAGAGTGCAGGTAGCCTTTTATGAATATTTTGCCTTGATTTGAGGGTGATCTTTGTGTCTCTCTTTCATTGTAGGAAGTTCAGTCACAAACTGAAATGAATCTTAGATTAATAAAGCAACTTGCATAGGACCAGATGTTCATCTTGTGTAAATCAGTGTAGTTCCAATCACTTCCATGGAACTATAGTAGTTTACATCAGTTGAGGATCTGGTCCTAAACATTGCTAATTTTTTGTGGGGAATCTTACTGGGCGCTGTGAGAAGAACTCTCTGCTCTGTTTACTATATGCAGGTGTCTTCAAGTGGTGCATCATCTTAACGCTATGAGGCATAGTACTAGCTTTGTTGTCTGTGCTATAAGTTAAGTCCTGCTGAGATTCATCACAATGAACTCGTGTGAAAAGCACTGTCCAAATCTTGGTGCTCACCTCAGTTGTGTGAATGGAAGGAGAGGGATAGCTGAATAAAGAAGTTACTGTCTAAGAACAGTCCTGCACTGCTGGAGGCCAGCCCTGAGCACAGAAGAAAGAGAAGGCTGTTCCCCATTGGTCTACCATTGACTGCCACTGCTGCACTGCCTGGGTGATGTGCTCTAGGGCTGTGGGTGGTGAAGTGGATTCATGTTTGATGTACATTTGTGGTTGGTTCCGGAGTGTGAATATCTTGTATTCCTCTATCCAGCGCTTGCTCCTCAGCATTACACAGTTGTTAGGACACTGACTGGACTGAGTCACTGGCTCTAGGTTCTACTCTCAAATCTTTCACTGACTCACTGGGTAATAACACTTAATCAGTATGAGACCTATAGTTGAGAGAAGTGATATGTAAGTGAAAACGATTATTATTTGCTTTATGATTATTGGACAGAATGGTAAGGCGGGGAAAATGTCTTGTTTAAAAACAAAACACAAACTCTTCCCTCTTCCCCATTGACTATAATACCATTCAAAGTTATCTATCACCTTATCATGTTTCCACTTTCATTTCTCAAATTAAAGCATTCAGCTACTATAGGCTAGCAGGAGTCAAAAATATAAACAGCAGGTCTAGATTTCCTACACAAACAGATGCCCTTATTATCTGCCAAGCCAGGAGAGCTGTGTCTTTGCAATTGTCAGTCCACAGGTTGTTGTGAACAGGAAGCGACATGGAAGGAAGACATAGACAAACTTATTTCTGACTATACCATATTTTTTTATCTCCTTTAATTCCCAGTGTCCACATAACTCCTCAGGCATCTAAAAACACAGTGTAGAATAGCTTTGGATGATTGCTCCTGATATGAGGTCTTCCTCCTCAATAAACTGCCACAGAGTTTGGACATGATTTTTCTCTTTTGCTTTAGTCCTGTAACCTGATGTCTGAATCATTCACAATGTGCAATGTCCTTTAATTTCAATAGACATAACCGAGTTGCTCATAAACATAGATACGTAAAGCATCTGAGAGAGTTCATCTAGTCGTTATACGGTGGGTTGACCACTGTGTAGTTTAAGATGCTAGTTGGTACAACCCCAACTGGAGGGTGTTGCTTTTGCACTGTTTAGATGAAGAAAACAGTTTGATATTCCAACTGGTGATCTTTTACCTTCATAAAAAAAGTAGAATCTTGAAAATTATTATGGATTTAAAAAAAAAATGCTCAACCATGCGTTTTAGTGTCTTAGCCCCTGAGCCTGATGGCATTTTCTTTGTTATGGGGAATGTGTGCTCACATCTGACATGAAACATTTCATATTATAATGTATTCATCAAACACCAGTAGTGGGCTTGGCACTTTTCAAACAATTGAGACCTTATGGTTCCGATCCAAGGGGCTTACAATCTTGTGTCATGGTCTGTTTGATTCTGTCCAAATTACCCAAGTGGCTGTTATCAGCACTGGAGCAGAAGAACTGCTGTCAGGTGGAGTAAGCAATGTTCTGTATCAGTTCATATATCCTCTCAGAGTACAGGATATAGTGTTTGGGGTTTGATTCCCCCATGCCTCCAGCATCTGCTTGAGATCATACATCATCTTGTGCAGTTCATAGTATAAAGTGCTGCCATTAAGTCAAATGGGGTCATTACACAACAGTGTTCTATTTAAAGATCCAAGGTTGGGGAAGGCTGCTTCCTGAACCTTCTGACTGCTGCAGACTGCCAGTCCATCAGCCCTTCCTCACCTTCAGTTCTCTGGGCAAAAGAGAGTTGTGCAGCTGCCCTGAGCATTTGCTCATATGCAGTGTATGAGGAACAACCTCAAATCTAATAATGTTCATGTTCAGTCTCATTTGTAAAGTGCCTTATCATACAAACAACATCCCAAGGCGCTGAACACTTTGAAAGGGATTATACATGAATGCAGCTAAATGCAATATTAAAAAGAGAAAAAGAATCTTCATCTTCCCTTTTAAAAACACTGTAGCAAGTGAACTTCACTGACTGTGAGGAGTCGAGGTTGCTTTGCAGATAAAAATGGCAAGCTGTGCAAAAAGCCTCATTAACCAGTTGAACAACAAAGGTAGAAGAGCTTTGGAATAGCAAGTGACTGAGAACCCAAGAGAACTCTAACTGGCATAAGTTTAGGGGAGGGGTTAGGAAGCCTGTGAAATAGGACAATGCAAGGTAAACAGAGGTATTTCTGGGTGAGAATTAAGATTATACAATCAATATTTTGGCAAACTAGCACTGTAGCTCATCCAAAAAACAAAACCACCAGAAGAATGATATGACCAGATGATGGATTAATGGACAGGAGCATGTCTGGCATGATTGTCCCCTAAGTTGAAGGTACAGAACTAGAACCATTTAAAGGGGCCTTCTAAACATTCTCTGAACTGACAAATAAGACAGTGAGGAAGTGGAGAATAATTTGCATGGAAATACAGCACAAACAAAATTTAGGGTGGCGATCTGGGTTCTCAGAGTGAGGCTTGTAGAGTGGGCCTCTTTAACCCAGGAGACAGGATGTTGCTTTTCAAAATTAAAGGTTGAGGGTGTAGGGCACAACTGGGATGTTTCCTCCCATACTGAGGTTTGTTGGTACAAGACTTTTTCACAGAAGGAAGCGTCTCGGGGGATTTTTGGAAGTAGGGGCCTGATCTTCATAGGAGACGAGAGAGGCAAGTGCAGTCATTCTGGCTTTCTTGAGTGTTTTTTCCCCTGGGTTTCATTGCTAGGATTTTGCATGGTTTCTGAATGAAACAAGGTGGACATTTTTAGTGGAGAAGAGAAATATTCCAGGAAACTTTCCTGGCATTATTTTTGTCATGAACAATGTCAACTAGTCACTCCAAGAAAGGTCACTGAAAACTAGAAAACATGACCTGCAAAGTAGGAAATAGGGGTCCGGATAGTATTTTACACATATATTTATATGTTTTCAAAAGTAAAACAATTAAGAAGAGAGAGGGATTAAAAGTCATGCTGTTTTAGTTTTGTTGTTTTTTTAGTGTTTATTTTTAGGAAATATTTTGTTCATTTCTATTAATTTTTTTAGTTTGGAAAAAAGAAATTGGGTGTTTTTGTTTTATTTTTTAAATCTAAGGTTATGATTTCCCTCCTTGAATTATTTAATAAAATAAAAATTGTCCTTCCAAAGGCTTTCACTCCTAGATTTAATCAAGCATTTTTTAACGTTACAAACAAAATATAAGGTATTATTGGTGTATGTTTTCTTAAAAAAACAAAAAACAACCAAAAAACCCCTCAAATATTTGCTTTACTTGGGATTTCAAGGAAAAGGTTTGACCAGTTCAAATTGAATTTCTCAAATAAACAAGAAATTAACGGAAGGTAAATAGTTACTGAAGTTTTAAAAATTATCAAGTATCAGAGGGGTAGCCGTGTTAGTCTGGTTCTGTAGAAGCAGCAAAGAATCCTGTGGCACCTTATAGACTAACAGACGTTTTGCAGCATGAGCTTTCGTGGGTGAATACCCACTTCTTTGGATGCAAGCAGTGGCATTATCAATGAGCTTAAGAATTGGAAGAAATTAAAAATTATCAATGAGCTTAAGAATTGGAAGAGTTTAAATAATAGATAATCACAGGGAAGGAAACCAGCCAATTGAATTAACTTTAGGAAAGCGGGAGGCTTGCTGGGGCCAACAGTCATTCTCTTATTTTACAAAGTTCTTATTGTTGTCCGTGACATTTGACCATGATGTCACCTGCTGGGTTTCACTTTTCCATTGATTAGGCTATTGGTATAAATACAATAGGGAGAGCAGTATATTTAGTGGTTAGAACAGGAACTGAGAGTTTGAATTTTTGTCCTATGCTTGTTGTACTACTGACTTGCTGTGTGACCATTTAACCTCCTTGTTTTATCCTTTTATAAAAAGGAAATAGTCATATAAATGTTGCAGAGTTGTTGTGAGAAAGGTTTGTAAAATGCTTAGATTTCCTTAGATGAAAGGTGATCCAGTCGATATATGAGTGCAAAGTACTATTTTTGTTACTGGCTGACACTTGTGTACCCACTGCATTCTACTAGGCAGAGTCGAATTGATCAACTGTGTGTTAGACTGTATGTTGCTATAAATGAAAAGAGATTCTCCTTTAGCTGAAGAATTAGAGGCCTTCGCTTTCAGAGCAGGAAGATCACATTTCTATCTGTGCAATCACTGAGAATTTCTGGGTAAACACTGTGACTGATATTGCAACCCCATGCAGTATCTTTTTGGGGAACATATTGTATTACAGTTATGTATGGTTTAGGTATCACCATAGGCCAGGGATTATATGAAACACAGGGGAGAGGGTTGTCTTTAGATCCAGGAACTAAAATCAGCAGGGGTGATTATAGTGAACCACTCAGGTTATAAACACCTCTGCAGAGGTACTATGCCCTAGGGAGAATTGCATATACTGATTTAATCTGGGGTTTCCAGAGATCAACAGCCAATAAAGATCTTCTGGCATAAAAAGCTATACTGATTTGGGGCTTTTTTTCTGATCCAGCCAACAGACAGGATCTTCTTTCCAAGAGGGGCCCCAACCCTTGTGGAAGAGTTGGAAAGACTTTGGTCTATTAGGGTCTGTGATGGGGTGTGCATCCAGGGCTGCCCAGAGGGGGGGCAAATGGGGCAATTTGCCCCAGGCTGCGCAGGGCCCCCATGAGAATATAATATTCTATAGTTTTGCAACTTTTTTTGTGGAAGGGGCCCCCAAAATTGCTGTGCCCCAGGCCCCCTGACTCCTCTGGGCAGCCTGTGTGCATCCCTTAGCAACTCTGATAGGGTTAATGAGCCAATTAGGTCAGCCTCGGTGAGGAATGGCTAGGACAGCACTATAAAGCCAGAAAGTTCAAAGGGGTCTGCAGGGGAAGGATGCTGCAATTGCTCCTTGGGATGAGGGAGGTGCTGGGGATAAGCAAGAAGTCCAGGGAGAGAGTAAACCCTGAGATCCTGCCCTGCAGTAAGGGGATAAAGTAGCCGTTGGTAAAAGAAAATGCTCCTATGGTAAACCCAGAAACAGTCAACAGAAGAGAGAGATGCTGGATAGGAAGGTTCCCAGGAAAACAGCAACAGGGATGAGGAGTGAGCAGACCTGGATTGCTGGTTAGAGTTCCCGGGCCAGAACGTAGTACAGCAGGTGGGCTTGGGTTCTCCTGCCAGCCAGTGGTATAGTGGCAAAGAGCCCACGGCTGGGGCTGAACACTGTCCAGAGAAGCATTTTAAAGTGGTTCTTTTGGATTTTGTAACCCCAGAAGGGGTGGACTAAATGGAGTTCTGGTCAGAGGGCCAAGTTACCAGGAGAGACTTTTGTAGAGTGAGCAGAGAGCAGAAGGGGGCAACCAAGGCCATGAGACACTTTTCCAAATCTAAACACAAGGAGGTGCACTAGCAGTGAGTGAGAACCCTGTAACAGGGCCCCAGAAGACTGATTGGTGACTTCTGGTAAGGTTTTAGCCTGCATACAGGAACTTTTATTAATAATATTGTTTGTTTATTTTATTATATTTTTTTCTGAAATGCTTTTACCTTAAGAATAAATTTGCTTGCTTAGAAAGATCTGTGTGGTAACTGATAACTGCTAGCAATACACTGGTCATAGCTCCTGGTGAGAAAATAAACTACAGGCAGAGTGGTTTGCTGGGGATATCACATTATAAGGCAGAGAACTGTATAGCCCTAAAACCCTTGGTCAGAAGGGAGAGGGGTAGGGGCAGCTCTAGGTATTTTGCCGCCCCAAGCACGGCAGGCAGGCTGCCTTTGGCAGCTTGCCTGTGGGAGGTCCCCGGTCCCGCGGATTCGGCAGCACGCCTGCGGGAGGTCCGCCGAAGCTGCGGGACCAGCAGACTCTCCGCTGGTGCCCCAGGCACGTGCTTGGTGTGCTGGTGCCTGGAGCTGCCCCTGGAGAGAAGGGTACAGGTCTCTACTCAAGAGAGGTGACAGCTCGGAGCTGGAATCCTTAAAAGGTTCCTTTGAAGGACCAGGAAGGGGGAATACAGGTGCAGTTATCCTGAAACTGTGACAACTAGAGCATGCAACCTTGTTACAATATTCATGAAGTAAGACACTTTCTCTGCAGTGAATATTAGTCAACCTTTTAGACCTGGAATGGTGCCAACAATAATGAGATGTATATGTATGGTATATTACAGTAACTCATTAGCAAATGGTGTTAATAACAAGCCTGTTACCTTTGCAAGTACTCAGTCACCTTTACAGCATGTCAACCAGTGACACCATTTTAAAATCAACTGTTTCTAACGGTGGAAAATCTGCTTGACACGCTGTCAATATGTTGTGCATGAAATATTCTGAAACAAGAAGGGAAAGGAGCACATTCCATTCTAGAGATGGGTTAATACAGCAAAAAGTATTCACAGGAACAGCAGCTGATGGCAGGACTCAGGAGAATATTTTGTCAGTTTCCTAATTGCGTGCTTGTTTGCTTTTTTTGGTACTTAAAGGTTTAGTATTTGTGAGGAAAATATTGGCAATTATTTTTGTAGCTAGTCTCCATTTAACATTTTAATACCTCAGTGTGAATAGTTGCTCACAAATTCTGTATTTGCTGATTTTTATATTTATAGCTATTTATCATATGTTTAATCTAGTGAGCAGGAGATTTAAGATACTTGAAAACAAATAACTCTTCTGTAGTTAACTTCCCATAGTGGTACAAAATGGTTCCAGATATAAACATCACAAGCTTGTTGTACCAGCGGCTCAGAGACTGTATTCAACATTGTTCTATGGGATACATAACTGGACCCACAGAAAGGCCTTTATTTTCTGCATGCAGAAATGTGTAAATGGATAATTAGGGATCTAGTTAACTGAGAAGCATGTGCAAATGCCCAAAGGCTAGACTATGCATGAGCTAGTACTAGGACTCAGAAGATATAAATTCTTTCTTGGCTCTGCCATAGATTTCATTATGGCTTTGTGAAAATCCCTTAACCTCATCATGACTCAGTTTCCTCAAATGTAAAATGGGGATGATATTTACCTCAAAGTGGGGCTGTTGGGACACATTCATGAATGTTTTTCGATGCTTGGGGAGCATCAGAAGGAAAGTGCTATGGAAGCACAAAATGGTGTGGTGGTTATTTACCATTCCAAAGTAATTAGTATTAATGAAGTGTTTTAGATACTATTTCAAGTAGCTGTCACTTTAGGTGTGTGCATGCCCTTGTTGGCACTTGTTTGGATATTTTTGGTAACAGTGCCCATAGAGTCTTGCACCGTAATCTTCCTCGTGCTCTAACCCAAGGGCATACAGGGGAAGGCTGACCACTGCTCCAGTTCACCTCTAGCTGCAGGTAGTTGAGAAGGGAGTTTTGCAACCTCCATTAGCGTCAAGCATAGCTACCTTACTTATCTTTATCTTTTTTATTTTATTTCAATTTAATTTTATTTATTGATTTATTAATTCCTTGCACATGCTGTGTGTGTTTTGGGGGCTTGAGACACAAAGGCATCCTTGAGCAAAGGCTCCCCATTCTTTGCAAACAACTCTTATCTCAAACTTGACAAATTCACTGCATCAAATAAATTCTTAATAGGCTATTTTTCCATAAAGAGTAACATGTAAGGTCTCTATTGAAAGCTTGCAACTTACTGATGTTCATAATCTTGGCACGATCTGTGTATGGGTAGTATTTAATGCATAATATTACTATATTGAAATGTATGCCCTGGTCATTTAAAGGTTAAAAGGAGTCACCAGGGAGTGATATTACTTGATGATGGCCTATTCATGCAGGGGAGAGTTGCCACTCATCTCTTGTTAGCTCGTGATGTAACACAAGGCTCAATTGTCTACCATTGCCCCATCACAGACCAGTCAATGGAAAATCATAAAAGACAACTGCAAACAACTGAGACCACTTGGAGGTAAAAAAGAAACATAATTCATAGTCTATTATAAAGACAAAAGACTGATTCAGAATATCACGGTGGAGAAAGACACACTGCAGCCATTCATTGAGGAGACATGTTGTGAAATGGTGGTGTGTTTCATAAACATTTGGTTCCTGGCTCCCGTGAAGTCAGCCAACTCTGCAACAGACTGACATCTAGATGGAAAACCTTTTATTAGGAAAGGTAATTATTGATAAATGTAGCCCTAGTTTGTATCTTGTGATTTTTGTTTTATGTTGTAGCTATTTGTTCACATCACATCACTTTCTTGTTTCTAGTGGAGTTTTTCATTAAAAAAAATCTCTTGTTTTATTGTAAGTGCTCTCAAGTGCTGTGCATTATACAGGAGCAGTGCCTTCAGGTTAAACCAGGGTACACTGTTCCTCTGGGAGCAGGGAATCCATAATTTCTGTATGTAGCCCCTGTCAGAGCTAGATATCAGAGAGGAACACTTCAAAGAGACTTGGGAACTGGGGTTAACTTGTAAGGCAAAAATCAGGGCTGGCATTACCCGTGGCAGAATGATTGAGTGGCTGTCAAGCTGGTGATATTAAGGACCTAGACTCCATCTAAATGGAGGTAGGAAATAATAAGGTGATTCCCACTCCAGTGTACCCTGAGAAATGTCAAAGGGGACAGCAGTCCCTCCCACCTTTTTGTTTTTGTGTTTGTGATTCCCTCACATCCAACCTTGGCTGCCTCTCTTTGCCTGTGGCCTTCTATCTTCGGGGGTATGCCCAAACTCCAGGCTTCAAGGCCTGCCAAATCTGAAGTAGATCTTTTTCCCACAGAGTTGGACATTCCAGCTTCTTCTGCTGGGTTGGAGAGTTCCACAATCTATCTAAGTGCAAGGACTGCATTGGCTTTAAGAGCAGATCCAGAATGCTGAGGAAAGACAGGCTCAAGTTCCTCTTTTTGGAATGTTGCTTGAAACCTGCTACCATTTTGTGGCCCAATTCCTTCCCCTCTTTCCTCCACCCTGGTACATCACCCTCACACCTGTGTACCTGGGCAACTTCCATTTCTCCAGCTTCAATGAGAAGAGACTTGAGGCCACCTTGAGACAGTCTGAAATTTTCTAAGAACAGAACTAGATCCCACAATACAGAGATTCTGCAGGTTATGATGGAAGGAGCCCCACAATATTTGCAGGGGAGTTCTGTTCTTCTGTGCCTCCACTCCTCTCCCTCCCCCAAGATCATCACCACAGATGTCTCCTTAGCAGGCTGGGTAGCTCACCTTCGGAACCTCACAGTACAAGGCATGTGGGGTATCGGTAGTTTCCTCTTTACATCAGTCTACTTAAGCTCAGAGCAGTTCACTAAATGTGCAGTCACTTTCTACCCAAGATCAAGGGTCACGCAGACAGAGTCCCATTAGACAACAAAGCAACTGCCAAGGAGGAGCAAGATTCAAATCCTTGTGTGCAGAGGCAATAAAATTTTGGAACTGGAGCATAACCTACTGAATCAACATCTTGGCAGTACGTCTACCAGGTCTGGAAACCACCATAGCAGACACAGTGAGTAAACATTTTTGTCAGGACCATGAATTGGAGCTGAGTGATCCTATCCTATGGAAGATTTTGCTCACTTTGGGCTTCCCTGGGATAGACCTCTTTGTGACATTGTCTAACACAAAATATTGTTGATTAAGTGTGAGGAGAGAACATGGTTGAAACTCTTTAGGAGATGCCTTCCTTGTTTCTTGGCCTCAAACTATGGTATATGCATATCCCTCAACATCATTGTTCTTCAAGGTCCTGAATAAACTAATGCATGAGAGAACAGTAATCATCCTTCTAGTATAAGCATAGCCAGGGTGGGGATGGTTCCCAGAACTAATTCACCTATCTCTGTAGTCACCTCTTCACCTCCCTCTGACAGCAAGCCTACTGACCCAAAACTGGGCATAACTCACCCACAGTTTCTATATGCTATATCTCAAGGCTTGGATCCTCAATGGCTCTCAGGTGTAGAAAAAAATGTTCTTTATAAGTAATAATAAAAATAATAAAATATTATTAAGTGCAGAATGTGTTCTTGCATAGTAGAAACCATTCACAATAAAGATTAACCAGTAGAAGTGATTCCATTCCTAGCACACTCAGCAAGCATTATCTCCTCCCAAATCACATTTCACTCACATTTTCAAATATCTGCTGAATGTAAAAACCCTGGGTTTGTCAATGAGCTCCATTCAACTCCACTTGCCTCCTATTACAGCCTTTCACCTACCATTTGAAGAGTTTTCAGTATTTGCACATCCTAAGACTTGATGGCTTTCAGGGTTTGACCTACCTTTTTCCTCATGTCAGAGAGCCTGCTCCACCTTGAGACCTTGATCTAGTTCTCAATGCATTTGTGGCAACATCCTCTGAGTCCATGGATAGGTGTTCTCTTCTGCCTTTATCCTTCAAAACCTCATTCCTAATAGCCATTACTTCAGCCAGATGGGTAGCAGGGTTATCCCAGTAAAACAACCTTATGAGTGGTTTTACTGGGACAAGGTATCTCTACATCCCAGGCCTCACTTCCTGCTCAAGATCTCATTGGACTTCAACATCCACCAGGACATTCAGTTGACCATCTTCTACCCAAAACTTCATACTTCAAGGGAAGTTATTCTTTGTACTCTAGATGTGAGAAGAGCCCTTGCATTCTATCTTGGAAGGACAAGGCCCTTCAGAACATCTCCTAGACTCTGTCTCTTTCATAGACAGAATGAAAGGAGCTTATATTGCCACTCAAAGACCATTGGGTGGAATGTGTCTGTTCTTTTGACATATTAAGATGCTTCTGGAGTGAATCCCCCACCCACAGTGACTGCCCGTTCCATGATGGTACAATCCACTTCTATTGCCCTGATTAAGAACATACTCATTGCAAATGTTTGTAATGCTGTAGCCTGGTTATCTGTGCACATTTTTTCTCAGCACGATGTGATCATGGATACTTCTGGGGCAAGTGCAGCTTTTGGTGTGAATGTTCTGCAATCTGTAATGGATCAGTGTCCTCAGCACCCACTTCCATAGATGGAATGCTTCTCTGGAGTCACCTAAAGTGGAGCACCCATGGGGACAACTAATTATGCTTCAGGTTGTGTTCCTGTATATTAGCTGGAGGTCTTCAAGATGTTTTGTCCCTATGAGGTCTCCACTACCTGCCCACCACTGGAGAGAGGAAGGAGTCCTTCCCTTGACAAGATTTTGTAGTTGAGAAGGAACCAGAGTGGTAAGGTTGCCACCTGCACGGGTATTGGCTTCTGTGTCTGGGTGCCAGTTAGGATTGCCATGTACCTGTTTGTGTACCAGAAAGTCTGGTAGAAAAGGGGGCCTGTTAGTATCTAGTCAGATGTACTGACTGGATACCAAAAGTCCAGTTACCAAGGTACAGGGGGAGGCACCGGGTCATTAACCTGCACCAGCCCCTGCTTAGCCAGGGCTGCCTCCTACCTGCAGGCAGGCTCCTTGTGAGACTGCAGTAGCTCGTGTCCCAGTCCTGGAGCACAGGCAGCCAAGGGAGGAAGGAAGATAGAGACAATGGAACAGGTGGATTAGGGAGAAAAGTGAACAATAGGGGTCAGGGTCTTGGGAGAAAGGGGGGGCTTGGGGGAAGAGGCAGGACTGGGCTTCAGAGGTCTGGTTACCTCCAATTAGAAAGGCGGAAGCCCTACATAGTGGCAGTGTGTTTGCCCATCACTGTATGCCCTCAGATCAGAGCAAAAAGATGTATGGGCCAAGGCATGGATACTGCTACAAAAAATCTCCAACCAAATGTGCAGAAATGTGCGCGCACACCTAAAGTGGAGCACCCATAAGGAAAAACAACTCAAACTCCAATTACTATATACCTAAATTAACCTCTCCTTCCTCCACAGTCTCACTAATTGCTTTTAAAAGTAATTTTAATTGCATTTTCATTTTAATTTTACATTTAATTGCTACCACTTCTTTACATAATTTTTAGGGTGCAACTGATATATTCACTTTTCCCCCAAGCTCATTCTTGGTGCCCAGTCCTAGATGTTAGTCCTAACGGCTCCTTACATTTTGGATTAACTGCTCAGAATTTAAGCCCAAAACTCCAAGGCAAATCATTGCTTTGACAACTAGTAAATATGTGAAAATCCATGTTAAATCAAATATATACACTTTCATATTAACAAGGAAATTGACAGATCACTTAGTTTACATGCATTGTATGACCGCAGATTAAAATCTTGGTTTGCACACATTTTTGGAGTGTTTACAAATACATAAATTGGACACCTTTCAAATCAAAGTAATGTAAATCAGTATTTTATATACAAAATGCAAACTAAAATCTCATTTTCCATGCAGTAATGGAATACAAACTAATACATCCCTACTGGAAAGCTGACACAATGTTCCAAAATTGTTTTTCTCTGACATTATCTCAGGTAGACCTGGTTAGAAGTTTTCTGTTGGAACATTTTCCAATGGAAAATGCTTATTGTTGGAAGTGAAATGTTTCACAGAATCTGTCAATTTTGAATAAAATTCTGTTTTGAGGGGAAAGGAAAAATTGGCATTTCAATATGTCTGAAATGTTTTGCTTCAGCCTTTTTGTAATGGTGCATTTTGACTTTTCTGTTTTGAAATGGCTTTTCAATTCATGTTTTTAATTTTATATTATATTATATTATGAGAAAACTATCCCATTGTGTAGGAAAGATGGGAAGTATGGCAAGAGACCACCCTGGCTTAACAGGAGATTTTCAATGATCTAAAAATCAAAAAAGAGTCCTACAAAAAGTGGAAACTAGGTCAAATTACAAAGAATGAATATAAACAATATAGCACAAGTATGTAGGGACAAAATGAGAGAGGCCAAGGCACAAAACAAATCAAAGTAGCTTGAGACATAAAGGGTAACAAGAAAACATTCTACAAATACATTAGAAGTAAGAGGAAGACCAAAGACAGGGTAGGCCCGTTACTCAATGCGGGGGGGGGGGGGGGGGAATAACATAAAATGTGGAAATGGTGCTTAATGACTTCTTTGTTTCGGTTTTCACCAAGAAGGTTGGTGGTGATTGGATGTCTAACATAGTGAATGCCAGTGAAAATGAGGTAGGATAAGAGGCTAAAATAGAGAAAGAACAAGTTAAAAAATTAGATAAATTAGACATCTTCAAGTCACCAGGGCCTGGTGAAATGCAACCTAGAATACTCAAGGAGCTGACTGAGGAGATATCTGAGCCATTAGCTATTATCTTTGAAAAGTCATGGAAGATGGGAGAGATTCCATAAGACTGGAAAAGGGCAAATATAATGCCAATCTATAAAAAAGGAAATAAGGACAACCCAGGGAAGCTTAACTTCTGTACCCGGCAAGATAATGGAGCAAATAATTAAGCAATTAATTTGCAAGCATCTAGAAGATAAAGTGATAAGTAACAGCATGGATTTGTTAGAACAAATCATGTCAAACCAACCTGATAGCTTTCTTTGACAAGGTAACAAGACTTGTGGATGGGGGGAAGCAGTAGACGTAGAATATCTTCACTTTAGTTAAACTTTTGATATTGTATTGCATGAACTTCTCAGAAACAAACTAGGGAAATACAATCCAAATGCAGCTACTATGCGTGGGTGCAAAACTGGTTGAAAAACTATTCCCAGAGAGTAGTTATCAGTGGTTCACAGTCATGCTGGAAGGACATAAGGAGTGGGGTCCTACACGGATCAGTTCTGGGTCTGGTTCTGTTCAATATCTTCATCGTTGATTTAGAAAATGGTATAGATAGTACACTTATAAAGTTTGTGGACGATACTAAGCTGGAAGGGATTGCAAGTGCTTTGGAAGATAGGATTAAAATTCAAAATGATCTGGACAAACTGGAGAAATGGTCTGAAGTAAATAGGATGAAATTCACTAAGGACAAATGCAAAGTACTCCACTTAGAAAGGAGCAATCAGTTGCACACATACAAAATGGTAAATGACTGCCTAGGAAGGAGTACTGCAGAAAGGGATCTGGGAGGTCATAGTGGATCACAAGCTAACATCATTCTGGGATTTATTAGCATGAGTATTGTAAGCAAGACACAAGAAGTAATTCTTCTGCTCTACTCCATGCTGATTAGGCCTCAACTGGAGCATTGTGTCCAGTTCTGGGTGCCACATTTCCCTTCCAGTCGTATAGTTATATAATAGAACATGAAATATAAGTCAAAATGGAAACAAAATATTTTGATCAACCTGAAATGTTTTTAATTTTGTTTCCTGGGAGATTTTTTGGGGAAAAAATGGTTCTGGTTTGGAATGGGGAAAAAAAATCAAAATGGCGGAGTTTCCTGCAAAACATAAAATCAAGTATTCTCCAGTTGCTAATCTTGTGATTTGCTGATATTAAATCTCAAGATTTAAAAATAAATGTGTGTCACATCCTAAAAAAGCAGCTGAATTGACTTCTAAATCTCAGTTTACTTCAGGGCTCGTGCTAGGAACTCATCACTTCTGACTAGTTACTGAGGAGGCTAACTTGAGTTACGTGCTTTTGAAAGTCTTGGGCTGGGTGACTAAATATTTCTTCCTTGAACTGTTGCCTTCTCGCTTTGCCTACTTTTGATGTTCACTTTGACTCCATTACACAGGACATGATCAATCATAATTTTAATAGGATGTTTTTACATTGTTCTCCCCCCCCTCCACACAATTCTGCTGCCTTGAGTTTGACAGCTGCTCCCTTGATACCTTCCCAAACTGGTCAGACCTTATGAGTAAATGATGACAGGCAAACTGAGACACAGTGCGGGATTTGCCTCTTCACCCAGCTATCTTTCATGCTGACAATCATTTTTCATTCCCAGAAGAGACTGTCAGTTTCTTGGCTGACCGCTCAGGCTTGCTGCATTGCAGCTGCATTTGTTTTTTATTTTTGAGAAGTTCAGGAGATAGAAATATGAAATGAATGACCCTCTTCCTTCTTCACTTTGAAGAAGAATGAAATTGACAAACTTGTGTCACTTTCAGAGTTAGTTCAGCATTTTTTTCTTTTTCCTCCTTCTTAGATCTGGGGGCCGGAAAAGTTTTTCATTGTGCCATATTAGAAATGGGCAAATACAGCACAAAAAGTATTCATGAATATTCTTGGAAACACAGCCTGTCAGTTTGCAACACTCACATTCATAATCTCTTCAATTGAGAACTCTTGCAAAAATGGGAGTAAATGTATATAAAAAACAAAAATTAACATTAATATCCTGTTAATGAATAATTTATATACTGAAAACTGAATTATTCCTGTTTTTTGATTGGATGACGTATGAGCAATACCATGCGAATTATATGACCAATCACATGCAAGAATAAAAAAAAAATCTAAAAAAATCTTTAATATCAAATATTAAATGAGTTATCCATCAGTTAAATCATATTTTTCCCAGTAATTATCAATAATGGAAAAATCAGTTTAAAAAGAGAAAGACCTCTGAATATTTTGGAAAAAGGGAAAAACAACAACACTGGAATCAGGACATTCCGTGCATGAGCTTGGAGCCTGTTCTCATAAGGAACCCATCCCACTTACTGCAGACCCAAAAGTTAAGGATATTCAGAATCCACATTAGGCTTATTTGAAACAAGAAATTAACATTGTAGGATTTCCTATTGCTACATTTATGGCATATTTATGGTATATATTTGACAGCTTCTAGTTAACCAACATACATAGCAGTCTGTTTCAATGGCGAGATATTGACGGTGTCATTTTGGTTATCATACTGGGAGCATGATAGAATTTCAACTTTCTCACAAAGGAAGGTGGCCCCAACATCCCCCACAAAAGGCCTATACCTCAGAAAGCAGAACGTGCTGTGGTGCAAATGAATGTCCACTGAAAAGAGGAGAGAAAAGGGGAATGTGCCTTTCCATGATGTGTTACTGACATGTGCAGCTGTGTGATTATAAGATAATATTGAAGGGAAGGCTTCAGAAAAGGATTAGGCATTTGTAGGGGTAATGAACACATACACAATTCTATTAAATACGAAACAAAAATGTGTAAGGAATGTGATACCTTGTACTTATACAGAGATCTTGTACAGAGCATAAACCAACCCCTAGCAGCCTAGATGATGGGAAGAAACTTGCCATTAGCAAGTTATTCAATAATTGTGCATGTTCCAATGAAATATCTAGGAGTGTCCACTGTGGGGGCAGAATAATGGACCAGCTCTGATCTGATATGGCATTCCCAATATAGTGAATTTATACAGGCACTATCTACTGCCGAGAATAGGAGGTGGGAGAGGACATAAGTGGAAGGAGAGGAAAGGGAAAGCTAGAAAGAGAAAGTGTTCAACAGTGTGAACTGCAAAGGTGTTCTGTGATGGATGTCTTTGTCTTGGCATCACTGAGACTCATTCTGCATTCAGGTAGTCACAATACAATTTTTATAGCTTACAATTATCCTTTTATTGTAGGGATAAGTAACAACTCATTAAGCTAAAAGGAAGATAGTGGTTATGTACAATAAAACAACCTGTGAGTTCATACATACCCTGTACACTTTCTGCAAAATATTAAATATTTGTTTCTAGATGTTTCTTCTGTCCCTTATAGTGTAACTGCATATTTGAGTCTGTTCTCATTCATCACTCATTCAACAGGTCTAAAGCACTAGAGAAGTATTTTGGGGTGCAGAGAATCTGTATTTAATTGGCAAATATGTTAAAACTCTGCAACAGGCATATGTCCTTGCTGCAGCATTGCAAAAATAAATAAATAATAAATCCCCAATGCATAGTGGGAACGAGGCTGTGCTCCATCGGGGCAATTACTTTATTGAGGA
Organism: Mauremys reevesii; assembly: GCF_016161935.1. NCBI lineage: Eukaryota > Metazoa > Chordata > Testudines > Geoemydidae > Mauremys > Mauremys reevesii. Next base: position 77,033,521 of record NC_052626.1, read on the forward strand.
AGAAAACTGAGAAATACTGATAGTATTACACTATCTCTGTATTCAGAACTAGTGTTAGATACTTGGAGTGTTGGGACATCAGTAGAACAGAATACCTGTCTCATTGTCTTGCAATTGTTACTATGTGCACATCAAACAAATACTGCCTCTTCAGTCTAGCTGACTCCTAAATATAGTTATTAATCGAAAACATCTTAAAATTTCTAATAGTATTACACAATAATTAGTATTTTGAATATATGTCATTCAGATCTCAGTAGTGTAAATAAAAGGTTCTTTTGATTATTGATTGATTGAGTTAAGCTCAGGTTTGATTTAATAATCATAGATGAGATGTCTAAGATGAAACAGAAAAGGCTAATTTTCCAATTCCAGGGTACCAAGCTTACCTGCCCCAAAAAGTCTGAGGTGGAGTAGGACACAAAGGGTTTATATAGACTACTTCTCCCTTGTTTCTCTCATATTAGAGTTTGTGTGGTTACAGGGCCAGTGCAAGGATGTTTCACGCCCTAGGCGAAACTTCCACCTTGCGCCTTCCCTCGTCCCCGAGCCCCCGCCCTGAGGCGCCCTCCTCCCTGAGGCGCCCCCCCCCGTGGCAGCTCCCCACCCTCCTCTCCGTCCTGAGGCGCCCACCTCTGCCCACCTCCTCCCCGAGCACACAGTCACTGCTTTACTTCTCCCGCCTCCCAGGCTTGCGGCGCCAGTCAAGCCTGGGAAGCGGGAGAAGTGAAGCAGCCATGGCGTGCTCGGGGAGGAGGTGGGGCAGGGGCAAGCTGGGGCAGGGGGTTCCCCTACGTGCCCCCCCCCTTACTTGCTGCAGGCGGCTCTCCCCACGCTCCCCTGCCCCAGCTCCCTCCACCTAAATGCCGGCGGTGGCCGAAGATCCGGCCGCTTCGGTTGCTGCCGAAGAAAATGCTGCCCCCCAAATCCTAGCGTAGGCGATCGCCTAAATGGTTGCATTGGCCCTGTGTGGTTACTTCAATCATTATGCCCTAATACACTACCAATTTCTAGCATAAGTTTTGACCTATTTTAAGATGGGCTACATTCCATCATGTCTCCCTTTTCATTTTTTTTATGTTTTTACTCTATTTATCCCTTTCTTGTGGTTTCCATTTTAATCTATAACTTGTTATTCAAGTCTCTTAGGCAATCAGATTTTTCCTAGCAAGCACATATGCAATTAAAAACAACCGTATGCCGCTATAACGAAAGGTTATGGTTTAAAAGTATTTCAATTTGAAAAGCAGTTTAGTTCTTATTAATTAATAATTCTATACAATCTCTTTTTAGCATTACCTTTTGGCAATACATTATGGGTGCTCTTTAGCATAGCCATAATAAATACTTAGGGTTTAGGCCTTGTGTGCCAACAGTTGGAATTGGGGAAAACTTGTACAGAGAGCTATACAAAGACATGTAAAGAGAACCTCAACTCCGGAAAGCTGACTCTCTTAACAGATAAAGGGTTGTAGCTATGGAAATGATATATAAGCAAATTAATATTGAGGTGAGCTGCACAGTTACATGTTAGTTATATGTTTTACTGTTTTATTTTAAAATTGGGAGAAGAATTAGGGCAAATGACAGTGATGTGACATCTTAGATAACCCTTACATTAGATAATGTAAAAGGAGTATTTGTGTTCTCATCTAAAGCCTCACCAGCTTAAAATATATGTTCCTCACCATGTGCAAAAAGAACCGCTTGTGGTTAACTGTTTGTTTCACACTAGTTTCCAGAAGCCCCAGTTAAGATAAAAGTCTATTTGTGCAGGGCAAAAGAGTTACAATCTTTTTGGATGGAACAGTTTTCAGTTAAAAAAAAAATCATAAATTTGTGTGAACATGTTGACTTTTGTCAAAATATTTAATAGTATGAAAGATAAAACAAAGTGCTGACTTTTTTTATCTTTTTAATAAGGTCAAAACATCTCTAATTTCAGACAGTGGTGTTTTCACTCTATTGTTTTGATTCATTTTATTCTGATATTTTAAATAATATTTCAATAATATCAAAGTTAAAAAGACACATTTCTCTCAACATAAAATGAGTAGACATTTTGTTTCAATAATGTTTCAATAGACCCAAAAGAAACATTTTCATGATTATTGTTCCCTGGGAAATTTTGGCATTTTGGGTCTGATTAATAATATTGTGTAGAAGGAAAGTCTTCAAATGGAATTTCTATTGACAGTGTCCTTTAAGTTGATTGGTTCATGTCTTTGTGTCCAGGTGTGTAAATATAAATATATAAAAGTTGGAATTTCCTGATGAATAGAGAGTCATGTTCCCAACAAGCTCTAGTGCTGCATAATGAGAAAATGCATATTAAGGCACAGCTTGTACCAAAGACTTTATGGACTAGATTGACAAGATGCAACAGGTGGGTTTAGCAGATGACTCTATGTGTTGGCAAGGGTTGATGATAGGCAATGGCAGTGACACTGAGCAGGCTTGCATGGTGGTTAAAGCACCGCTGACTGACCCTGATGGTTTTATCAGCAATAAGAAGCAAATTCATTTCAGTAAGAAATTATGTCTCTTTTTCTGTTTGCAATATATCTTTCTAAGATGTCATTGGATGTTAAATGTGGAAATGGAATAAAAATTTCAATACAAAAAATATAACCAAGCCTAACTGAAAATATAACCCTCCAGTCAGGAGACTCAACTGTCAGTGAGCTAAACAAAATATAAAAATATAATTTCAAAGTTAGGCATTTGTGTGTCTGTGTGTATCTACTTTGTAGCTGTTATTTGTAGTTGACTCAACTACATTACATTTTTTTGCCCTGCACAATATGTGAACCCCTTTAGCCAGTTGTTAAGCAGATACCTTAGGGTTTTAGCTGCTCCTAATGATAAAGTTTAAAACTGATAAAATGTATTCTAAGCACACTGGCCTGTGTTGTAACGGGATGAATCTCAAAAGGATCAGAGTCAAAAAATGTGAATACTGATCAAAACTCGTTTAGAACCCAATCTTGTTCCCATCCAAGTAATTAGCAAATGTATAATTGTCTTTGATGCAAGGGAAAACAAATTATATAAAGTCAAAAATATTTTGGGTTTTTTTAAGAAACATTTTCCATGACAAGTCAGTGACTTTTTAAATGGTGATTCTCCATCCTATGTCATTTGAATGCTGTTGAAAGAATGCCCATTGATGTTTCTGGAGGCCCTACAACCACCCCAGAAAAAGGAAACTGCCTTCAGCAGTGGATTTGACTGTAGAAGCATGAAAAAGTATTGTGACTTCTGTTTTATTTATGTGCATCTCATTTTGCAGCTGAAGATAGGTTAACACTAACCGCCTTTGAAAGTGTCAGCAAATATTTGTCTCATCTGGTGTGTAAAAAATATAAATACTAAAAGAAGCGGGGGATTGGAATGGAAAACAAATGAAGCTGGAGTGCTAATGGAAATCTGATGAGACAAAGCTGTTTAATTATTCTCCAGGAGGAAAGGACTGACTATTTTTGTTTGATTAATCTTAGTCATCATGAATTCCATGGGACAAAAATGTGCAAAGTAAGATTTTAGGCCTACTGGTGAAAAATATCCCAATTCTACCAGGCTAGGGAATAATCTCCCAATGGAAGATGATTCTCTCAAGGAATGTAGTGGAACTGATCCTGTTTGGCTCTTGTAAAGTACTAGAGAATATACCATAGAAACCTGGGCGTAGACTACGGACCTGGTTCTCCAGTGCCCTTCATCTAGTGTAATAATTTACATATATACAAAGTGAGTGCAAATTGGAAGTAAAATGCTGCCACCAAAAGTAAGTCGGTGGAAACTTCATGATTGGGTAGTGTTGTATGTTTTGCTTAAAATGTAGAGAATCTGGCACCAGGTGACCTGATATGCTGCTGTTCTTGAGGAACTAGTTCATCATGAGAACAGGAAAAAAAATCTGTAAAATGAACCAATCCTGGGTTAGGATTGTGGAAGATAGTGAAGAAACTTTTCTACAACTTTTTTTCCTTCTCACAATCCATTCCAAGTGACTACTTTCTCCTGGGTCTCTGCAGGTCACTTCCATCCTGGGTGATGTCTGGGTGGCTCTTTAGTAGCTTGCTGGCAGGAGCTCCTTTCTCCAGCCTCCTCACTCCTCTAGTAGCCACCTCACCCCTCTGCTTCCCAGCCCTTTTATTCTACCAGATGCTGAGAGGCTTCCAGTCATCAGTGGCTGGCTGTGCCTTTAATACTTTGGCTGCTGGGGCATCGTGAGGCATGTACACCACATGACAACTTGTCACACAAGCTGGCTCTGTGCTATACACGTAAATATTTCCTTTTATTTGTTTTAGAGTTTCTGCTGTATTTTGAGTCCCGTTGTTTTATTATGGAGCAGCATGAAAAGGAATTATTCACTTTCCAGCATAGAGCTTCCATTATTTTAAATACAGGATAACCCTGATCAACCAAACCTTCAAGAAGACTGAATAATCAGGGCACCTTTCAAGCACAAACTTTTTTGAATAAGCACATTGTTCTGCTGGCAGACTAGGTGACAGCTCATGCCAAGGCCCCTAAGACTCACTGAACGCTGACACGTGTGCCTGGAACCAGTCCGGCTCACCTGTGTGTTAGCATTGTTTAAATAGATGTTAAATTGATAAGAATGTGTAGCACTTAGACTTTATGAAATGCTTGTAGGATTCTGTATGTGGAAATCTGACTTATAACATCTGTAGCCCATGGTATAAAGCTATATTACATTGCAAACTTCAGTAATTGGGTAGCTCACCAAACAGGAAAGAAGCATTAATTAGCGTAAAATGCTGGTTTCCTACACAAGGTATTAAGTCTTGCACACAAGCAGACCTACTGAAACCAAATGAGCCATTTTGAAACATTGAAGGGCAAAGATTTTGTTGATTGCTCCCACCCACACCCATGAAGTGGGGACCTGGGTGTAAACTCATCCCATCAGCTTGAACTCTGTGGGAAGAGAATAACAATGTCTGACCAGAAAGAACTGTATCACTGTGTTACTTTTAATTTGGAGAGGGTAAGATTTCTAAGTATAAGCAAGGGATCCCCAAGCTGCTTAGTTTGGGTTAGCCCTAAAGGACGTATAGAGCTTGCATATATAGCAGCAACTATCACCTTTTGGAACCTAAGACTGTAATTTGATTGTGTGTGTATGTTTACTTTCTTTAACCTTGTAGATAACTATTTCTTTTTCCTAGTTAACAAACCTTTAGTTAGTTTACTATAGGATTGGCTCCAAGCACTGTCTTTGTTTTGAGATCTTTGGTGCAATTGACCTGGGGTAACTGGTGCTTTTGGACTGGGAGTAACCTGAATATTGGTGTGATTTTTGGTGTAAGGGACCATCTGTCACAAAGGCAAGCTGACCATGGTGGCAAGATAGACCAGAGTACTCAACAGGACTGTTGTGACTCTATGTTAAGGCTGCTGTAGTGCTTGGAGAGTTCACACTTGATATTTGGTTGTTGAAATCTAAGTATAAAACACATAACCAATTTGGGGTTTCTGCTGTGTTTCTTCAGTCTGCCCTGATGTTAGTGTAACCCACACACCTCCTGAGTGTGGTGTTCTGTCCCATCTAGTGGCACTGAGACCAATTAGAGAAAAAGAAATTAATGAGTTTGTTCTATAGCCTTAGCTAAAAGCCATATGGCTTGTAGCTTATGCAGTAGAGGCTCCAAAGATCCCAAGTTCAATCCCACCCACTGATAACCAGGGTGTGTCAGTATTACATTAGCACCCATGGTCATGAGCTACTCTAGACAGCTTGACACACACACATCTTCCCAGTTACAGAAAGTAATCTAGATTTTCCCAAGACTCTCAAGCTTTTTAGCATCACTCCTGCTTAGGAACTTGGTAGGAATATCATTTTAGTCATATATTGCGGGGAGGGGGAAGGATAGATTTTATTTTTAAGATAATTATTGTATTTAGTAGGTACCCATCCTGTTGGTATCTGGCTGCCTCACAAGGCTCATGTTGGTACATTGAGATATCACCAAGGAAGACCGAACACTACCTGCAGCTTTAGCAATGAGATTAGAAACCCCGATTTAATAATTTGGGAAGGCCTGGACAAAATAGTGATAATTTCTTTCTGAAAGTGGGCATATCTAATATTATTTGTTCAGGGAAGCAATTTCCAGAAGCACAGACCCTGCTACCTGGAAAGGCTGAATAACAAAGGGGGTTTTTTTTGTTTCATTTTCTCTTCTTTTGTTTTCTGATTTGCATGATACTTTCATCAAATCCACTTTACAGCATAATACATCATTTTTACTATTTCAGTCAAATCCTTCCCAAGCTAAATAATCTTAGTTTTATCACCACATGTAACAACACAAATACCTATGACATGTAACCTACATTGATGAAGGTTAACACAGTATTAAGTTTCAGAAATTAATCTGATCACCTGTGTAATGCTTCACAGTTGGCATTTTTGTCTTTCTCTGAATTATGTATAATATTGGCTCCAGAAGCAGAATATTGGATGAGACAAACCAATGGCATCTTTCGCTTGAAAGCCAAAAATTCTCTATGCTGCTTTAAAATACTGCTGAGGTTATATCAAAAGAAGTAGTAGTGACCTCAGGAGACAATAAAACCCTTAATATTTTATAACTACTGATTCAGCTATGGATGAAAACAGTTTAGATCTTAAAAATATGAAGGTGTGGATGTTCATCAGAGTTGGAGAAATTGGATTAGGCAATTAAAGGAAGAAGAGGGATTAAAAAAAGAAACATTATGCTTTAAGTGACAGTCTGGTTTTTTGGGGAGGGGGGGGTTGCAAATGTAAAATCAATTTCAGCCCATATTTAATTCCTCTGCAGTCCGTGGACTTAAGCATCAATTGAATTTGATCTTGAAGCTTCGTTCACTCTTTGTAGCATAAAAATGCATCCCATATCACAAGTACAACTCCAGTGCCATAGCTTTGCTAACATAGTGGACTCATCAAAGATCTCTGGATCCTGCACCATGGAAGCAGCAGATTCCCAGCACTGCAGCTGTGCGCTGTCATTTTAATTTTCAGATTTCTGTTGCACTCCATGCAACATCTGTGGCTTTTAAAGTGACTGCCACATATAGGAGGGTATGTGAGTGGCTAAGGGGATAGGTGCTGCATGAATGGCAATTCAGCCACATTAAGGATAATGCTTGGGCGCGGGGCCGGCTCTAACTTTTTTGCCGCCCCAAGCAAAAAAAAAAGAGCACCGTGCCGCCCAAGTCCCCATCCACCACCCCGAGTGCCGTGCCGCCCAAAACAAAAACAAACAAACAAAAAAAAAACCAAGCACCGCCCTGCCCCAAGGTGCCGCCCCAAGCACGTGCTTGGTTGGCTGGTGCCTGGAGCCGGCCCTGCTTGGGGGAGCACACAGAGGAGGAGTAATCACTATATTTTTTACAAGACTAAAGAATGTACTTCTATGCTAGCCAGTGGTCTGGGCATAGTGGCAGGGAAGGAAGATACTCTTTGTGCTCTTTAGCACGAGGGTGATGCGAAATTTCTTGTCTTCACAAATTGCAAACAGTGCACAAGGCATTATATGGACCCCCTGCACCCTTTTCCCTGATCCAAGCTAGGGGACCGAATTGTAGCTTTGTTTTTATGTTCACAGCGTACAGATAGAAGTTAGATTTTAAAAAAGAAACCACATAAGTACTCTTGATGGTAGGTTCCAATGTAGCACTACCTTATTTCAGAGAATTCAGAATGTTTTGGGGTTCTTTCGTGTTATCAAAGAGAGAGAAGAATGAGATACAATTCACCTCCACCTCACTTTAAATGGGCTCTCCCCAGACTGCACCTGCTTGCACACTTTGCTGTAGATCCCTGTAGCCTGCAAGCAGGACCAGGGAACCGACTCCCCACCATATTGTACTCTTAAGCCATAGCTTGCAATTGCAAAACTGTCCTCAATACACAACACTATTTCATTTGAAAAACCTGGGTAAAGCGGTATCTGTGCCATATCACACACGCTCTAATAAGCTTTTTCAGGAAAAATTTAAAATGTTTAGAACAATTGAAAGCATCTGCATTTATTTTCTCCCTCGAGGAACAGGTCCCACATGATGGCTGGGATTTGGCAGTTCACCTAGGACCCTTCAGACTCCCATATCCTGTTCTGTTGGGTCAGTGTAGATTTCAAGGGATGGCCACTGTACTGTTTACATTACATAATACACAATATGCATGCGGGGTATAGATACGCATCAGGCACTGAATCTTGGCAGGCCTCTGAAAGATTAAATTTAGATTCTAGCTTGCAAATTGGGCATGCCTGTCAATTTGGATCTAAATCTGGTTTCAATTTCAGCTGTTGACATTCCTGCTATAGTATTGTATGAAGCCTGAATTAAAGCTGTTAACAAAACGATGAAATTATGAAGCTGAGAGATCCAGAAAAAACTATTTTCAAATTTGAGAATGGGATTTCTGTGGCATTTGATAAGCTTTATTCTTCTTTCATCACAATGGCAATATCTGTTGGAGAATAGATCTGCTTGTTCTCTTAATGGGCATATCGTTTGTAAGAGGTGTACCACTAACAGTCCTGGAGTCATGTATGGCACGCACAGTGCAACCTTCCTATGCTGATGCCCACTACAATAGCTTAACTCTGAGTTAGAGTGATCAGCTTTTGAATTAAAGCAAAGTTCACTCTTGTCTACTCAGTTCTTGGCCTCTATGCCTGGGGGGAAGGGTGAGCAAATTCATGCTACTCTTTTTCTCACGTGGATACCTGTCTTCTGTGAATATGGCTATGACTAGGAAACACATTCCTCCTAGGCAACTGAAAAGCCATAATAATTTTTGCTTGTTATTAACCTGGGCTGAAAGGATTCAGAGCAGCAGCCCAGAGAGTTAAGCATTCATATTGCATGACCCTTTGAATTACCCAATCTGTTTGTGCTTAAGTTGCAACCTGCTTGTGTGTAAGATTCATTTATAGGCCAACTTTCACATTTTTGGTAGGTAAAGCTTTTACTTTATAAATGTAACGGGGTTCGGTCACAGAGACCCCCTTGGGACTGTCACCTGATGTGCTGAAATGGCATCTGAGCCCGTTTTCCCTGTCAGCTTGGGACTCCAGAACCCTGCCTCGTGGAGCCAGACATGCAAGTCTGCTGCAACATAGAACCAGCATCTGAACCACATCCCCAAATCTGCAGGCTTTAACCGAAAACCATTCAACAGGTATTTCTGTCTCCAGCACCCAGACACCCAGCTCCCAATGGGATCCAAACCCCAAATAAATCTGATTTACTCTGCATAAAACTTATACAGGGTAAACTCATAAATTGTCCGCCCTCTATAACACTGATAGAGAGAGATGCACAGCTGTTTGCTGCCCCAGGTATTAATCACTTACTCTGTGTTAATTAATATACAAAAGTGATTGTATTAACCCAGAGTGAGTGATTAATACCTGGGGGAGCAAACAGCTGTGCATCTCTCTCTATCAGTGTTATAGAGGGTGGACAATCACTTTTGTATGTTAATTAAGTATAAAAAGTAGGATAACACTGATAGAGAGAGATGCACAACTGTTTGCTCCCCCAGGTATTAATCACTTACTCTGGGTTTAATAATAAAAGTGATTTTATTAAGAATAAAAAGTAGAATTTAAGTGGTTTAAAGTAATAACGGACTGAACAAAGGGTATGGCTACACTTGCAGCTGTACAGCGCTGGCAGTTAAAGCTGTCTTCGTACAGCTGTGTAGGGAAAGTGCTACAGTGTGGCCACACTGACAGCTACCAGTGCACTGTCATGGCCACATTTGCAGCATTTGCAGCGGTGTTGGGAGTGGTGCATTATGGGCAGGTATCCAAGCATTCAAGTGGCTGCAACGTGCTTTTCAAAAGAGGGGGGTGGGGTGGAGTGTGACAAGGAGCACGGGGGAGACAGAGAGTGGATTTTTGGAGCTGACACTGTGTCAGCAGCTGCCTTGCAAGTTGCGACCCCTTCCCCCACCTCTCTCTCATTCACTAAATGCAAATAGCCTTCTTTGTTTTTTTCCTCATAGACCAGATAAGCAGCTGCTCCGAAATGGACACACATACACCCCGCCCACCGTGCTGCTTCTCTCCTCAAGCAAACACTAGCTGTGGACCTTCCAAAGGGATCCCCCTGCCTGCCTCTGCTCGAGCAAACAGTAGCTGTGTTTGTTTTTTAGATAAGCAGCTCCAGGAGCCCCGAGTTCACAACAAAACAAAGAGTGTTATCTTTACTTAAAAGCATTATGGGAAGGTTCCGGAGGTCAGTTACAGCATAGTAAGATTAATCACTGTTTACACTGGCACCCCAGCGCTGCAACAGCAGCGCTGTTCTCTTTATTCCTCTCGTCGAGGTGGAGTACAACCATCGCTGTAGCCAGGGAGATATAGCGCTGTATGTGCCTTGCCAGTGTGGATGGGGAGTAAATTACAGCGCTGTAAAGCCACCACCAGCGCTGTAACTCTCCAGTGTAGCCAAAGCCAAAGTAAGTTACCAAAACAAAATAAAACAAAACATGCATGTCTAGGCCTGATACATTTAAGAAGAAACTGAATAGAGGTAAATCTGACGCTCAGAGATGTTCCAATAAATTCCTTTCACAGACGAGACTCCTCCTTAATCTGAGCCCAATCCTTTCCCCTGGTACTGTCCTGGTTCCAGCTCAGGTAGTAACAAAGGGATTTCTCATAACTGGCAGCCCCTTTTTTATAGCTTTGGCACAAGGAGAGAATCTTTTTTCTCTCTGGGTCCCCACCCCTCCTCCTAAATGGAAAAGATGGATTCCAGTACTAGGTGACATGATCACATGTCACTGTAAGTCCCCATTCTCCAGTCTTTCAGGAGAATGGCAGGTACCCAGGAAGGTTTGTGAGTAAACAGAGCCATTCACAATCAATTGTCCTAGTTAATGGGAGCCATCAAGATTCCAAGCCACCATTAATGGCTCACACTTTGTATAGTTACAATAGGACTTTAGAGTAATACTTCATTTTTCTAGCTTCAGATACAAGATACATTAATACAGATAGGACACAGTCAATTACAAGCTATGTAATGATACCTTACAAAAGACCTTTTGCATAAAGCATATTCCAGTTACATTATATTTACACTCATAAGCATATTTCCATAAACATATGGAGTGTAACATCACAATAACATCATACAATTTTCATAGGGTTATTTCAAAAAGTAGCCAGGTTTTTTAAATATTGGCAAAACTAGTGTGCCCTGCTGATTTTTCTTTCACCATATTTAATCATCTTACATTTTACAATAAACTCGCTGTCCCAATTGTGAATTTTGAAGTAAGAAAACAAGATATCAAATTATGGGGTGATTTTTTTAAAGGGATACTGCCAACCTGAAGATTACATTTCCACCTGAAAATGTTGTACTTACTAGTTACAAGTAAATTCTAAAAATGTTGACTGAAATATTAAATATTTAAAATCTTATTTGTTTACTTTTTACAGTTGATAACATTTTATGGGTAATCAGTTTGTTTTGTTGATGAGCTGTACTCTTCCCCAGGACCTGTGAGAGTCTTTACCAATACCAGTGGCAGCAAATCTGAAACTGAAGAGGCAATAGTCAGAAGTGTGCATAGAGAGAGGAGTGGGGAGAAGTATTTAGATCCAAGTACCAAGCAATGTTGCTCATGGGTCCACTGAAAAGATCCTGCTAAACATCAATAGAGAACAGAAAAAAAAAAAACCCAAAAAACCTCCCTCTTATAACAACTTTAAAAAGTAATTACAAACTATCAGTATCTGCTATCTAAAGGTTCTATATCATAAAACTTGTTTATTTCTTCAGACAGTTAAATAAAATAAAGTTGATAGTACTCCTTTAAACTTATCAGCCTGGAAAATAAATAATATTTAAAAAAATCCCAGCCAAATTTTGTTTCAGCTTTAAGGGCACAACCCAACTCCTTTGAAGTAATTGGAGTCTTTTCAAAGATTTTAGTGGTTGTTGTATTGCGTTCTTGGTGCAAATCTTTTCATAAGAACATAAGAATGGCTGTACCAGGTCAGACCAAAGGTCTATCTAGCACAGTATCTGTCTACTGACAGTGGCAAATGCCAGGTGCCCCAGAGAGAGTGAACCTAACAGGCAATGATCAAGTGATCTCTCTCCTGCAATCCATCTCCATCCTCTGACAGACAGAGGCCAGGGACACCATTCCTTACCCATCCTGGCTAATAGCCATTTATGGACCTAACCATCATGAATTTATCCAGTTCTCTCTTAAATGCTGTTATAGTCCTAGCCTTCACAACCTCCTCAGGTAAGGAGTTCCACAAGTTGACTGTGCGCTGTGTGAAGAAGAACTTCCTTTTATTTGTTTTAAACCTGCTACCTATTAATTTCATTTGGTGACCCCTAGTTCTTGTATTATGGGAATAAGTAAATAACTTTTCCTTATCCACTTTCTCCACATCACTCATGATTTTATATACCTCTGTCATATCTCCCGTTAGTCTCCTCTTTTCCAAGCTGAAGAGTCCTAGCCTCTTTAATCTTTCCTCATATGGGACCCTCTCCAAACCCCTAATCATTTTAGTTGCCCTTCTCTGAACCTTTTCTAGTGCCAGAATATCTTTTTTGAGGTGAGGAGACCACATCTGTACACAGTATTCGAGATGTGGGCGTACCATGGATTTGAATAAGGGCAATAAGATATTCTCAGTCTTATTCTCTATCCCCTTTTTAATGACTCCTAACATCCTGTTTGTTTTTTTGACCGCCTCTGCACACTGCATGGACATCTTCAGAGAACTGTCCACAATGACTCCAAGATCTTTTTCCTGACTCATTGTAGCTAAATTAGCCCCCATCATATTGTATGTATAGTTGGGGTTATTTTTTCCAATGTGCATTACTTTACATTTATCCACATTAAATTTCATTTGCCATTCCTACCATTCTAATACAGATCTGCTCCAATGAATCTGGCTTAGATAATAGCAGATAACATATATAACCTAATAATGATACATATATTCTTTAACTGTCATGTCATCATTCATCACTTGCTGATAAGTTATGCAAAAGTGATGTTACTAAATGAATAATGAAAGTGCAATTTAACATATGCACAAGTACACCATCCTGACCAAGAATACAGGCTGTTAAAAATACATGATCTAGGATAGTTCATGTGAAGAATTTAACTATCTACAACTTAAATTTGTTGTTAATGATGTTTTGCTTTTTTTTTTATTCATCATTTGGTATGAATCTATTAAATGATCTTATTGCTGTCCTCCATTCCCCTCCCTCTTATCCAATTATAAATTACCATGTGATGTCTTAACTCACATGATTAATGCAGTAGAAATCCCATGCAAATGTTTGTTGCTATGTAATAATGGTAGTTATTTTATCTGTGCTGTCTCCACTTCTCCATGCATTTTCCTTTATAAGCATCAGCTCACTCCAAGATTCTTTTCTTTTAACTCCCATTAGGCTTTTTGTTCAAATCCTACAAACAGATCTTTGCCTTGTCCATTTCTCACTCCTTCCCCCAGTCCCATAAATCCTAATAGGAAATCATTATCCCTTGTCTCTTCTCTTTGAATCTTTCCTATTTTTTTTCCTTGCACCAGCTGAATTTAAAAAAAAAACCGTTTAAAGGAAATGCTACAAAAACAAATAAAACCAGCTTCTTTCTTGGATTGCTTATACTGAAAATATCAAGAACACAATAGGGACCAACTATAAAAATGTTTATCCTGATTATATGAAAAGATCATGTAAAGTTCCTAATAGACAGACAATGGCCGAAGCTAAATAGGCGTACAACGTTCTGTGATTCCACCAATGAAGCTTAATTTGAAAAGAGAATGTGATGAAGCCAATGGAACAGAACAAAATGTATTGGATTATAGCTCTCTATTTTTTATTCGGTCGAGGCTGCATCCTGAAATTCACTTCATTTGCTGGTTTGTGCTCTTAATTCCAAGGATATTTACACTTGAGTTTAGTATTAGAGAGACAAATGATAACGGTTGTTATAATGAGTTAATAGTAAATTCTTTCATCTCAGAGGCTCTCAAAGAATTTTACAAAGTATGCCAATGGATGTATGGTTTTTTGTTTTGTTTTTTGTTTTTTAAATCAACATGCAGCAATTGCTTTTTCTATTACCACACTTCCTCAGGGAAATATGGCAGCTTTTCAGTGGTGCATATGAACTCTGTCATGGTTACAGGGCAAGTTGCACTTTAGACCTTGTTTATCAACTATGTTAAACAAACAGGCCCAACTGTGTTTGGCACAACTTAGCCTTTTTTCTTCAAGAGTCTGTGACAATGGCTGATTAAAGTGACTTGAAAACAGTTTATTCAAAGCAAAACATTATTTATTCTTTCACTGACAGGTACATAACAGGCAGAGCAAAGGCTTTTTAGAAAAAGTCTACATACACATTTCTCCTCAACCTAACCTTAATTTCTCCTTGCAAACCTTAGTAAATTCCATTCAGCCCATTTACGTCCATCTCTAGGTTGGCAGACAGCCTCCTTTCTGCACTTTCTCTGTGTGTCTTTCTCTCTGTCAGTGTCTCTCCCCTGGGAAGCTGCTGACAACCCAATCAACACCCTTTCTTCCCTAGTCTAACATATTTAAAGTTTTAGTGTCCTTTTTTATTCTAGGCTCACATGGGAAGAGTAAATTTTTGCCATCCTGGTTGGAATCAGGCAGGGTATTCCCCAATTAATAGCTTCCCCATTGTTTCCTCAAGGAGCCCTGATATTCTCTAGATTACACCATATTTCTGCCAATGTTTTGTTTCCCTCCATCAGTTTCCTTTGATTTAACTCTTTGCAGCCATAAAGGATAATATCACACAGGTGATAATATCAAACTCAGGTGCATATAATATTTATTAAAAAAACCCACATACCTTGCTCGTTGTCTACAAATATTATAGAACAGAAAAGGAATAATAGGACATGAAATGAATAATATTGTCACCAAATGGGGATATATAATGGGAAAATAATTTAATAACAATGCTTTATATTTCTGATGCCTTCCATCCATGGCAGCTTTTGATAAGCACTAACAAATGTCCACTCACAATACCCTTATTAGGTAGTATTGCATTATCCATATTTTATATCTGGGGAAATGGAGATACAGGAAATCAGTGGCAAAGTAAGGAATTAAAAAACAAATCCTCTTTATCGTGTTCTTTAGTCACAAGGGTATCCTTCCTTCTGCAGAAGGTACTACTGTTGAGCTTTTTGGAGTGGCTCAAGCATGTGAATACCAACATCAGGGCAGACTATTACACATAAAGGCACAAAGCCTAAACTAGTTTTGAGTTCTATACTTAGATTTCACCAACCAAGCTTGAAGTGTGAACTCCTCAGGCACTACAACAACCTTAATATGGAGTCACAGACAGTCTCCTTGAGTACTAGGTCTATCTTGCTAGCTAATCACATCAATATTCAGGTCACTGCCAGTTGGAAAAGACCAGTTGCTTACCCCAGGTCAACTGTACCTTAGATTGGACACCAAAGACAATGCTTGTATCCAATCCTATAATAAATTAACTAAAGCTCTATTAAGTGAGAAAAAAGAAATGAGTTTTTACAAGGTTAAAGCAAGTAATCATACACTTATAAGCTCTGTATATCATCTAGGGCTAACCGAGGCTAAGCAGCTGGGGATCCCTTGCTTGTGCTTAGCAATCTTGCCCTCTCCAAGTCCAAGGACTATAGAGATGCAGTTTCTTTCTGTCAGGGATTTTTATTCCCTTTCCTCAGAGTACAAGCTGATCAGACAAGTCCCCATGCACAACATCTCTTCATGGGTGCGAGGGGAGGAATTAACAACGACTTTTGTCCTCTGATGTTCTACAATGGTTTGTCGGGTGTCTCTATGTCTTTTGATTCTATGATTCTTTTGTTTGGCAGGAGATAACACCTCCTGTAGTAAACCAGTATTTCACATTTGATAATGCATCTCTACTGACTTTGGGGGTTTAGAGTTTCAGAGCAAACATTTAAATATTACCTTACAACATGAGATACAAATATTATAAGTGAGATTTTCATAAACATAATACCTATTTTAACAATTCTAACACAGAGGTGAGCCAGACTGGTTTCCAGCTATTTGTCAGTGTTCACTTAAGGCCTAGGGGCTTTGGCATGAGCTGGAACCTGGTCTGCCAGCATAACAACTAGCATTCAACCTGCTAAAGTACTCCCACCTGAAAGATATCAAATTCTTAGTGTACTCCTCAGGACAGAATTGTGATGATGACTCATACTATGAATTCTCAGGTTTATCAGGAACCATACTAGATCAGGCCAATGGACAATTGAGACTGATATCCTGTGACTAATAGTGCCTAATACCAGAAGCTTCAGGACAAGAAACCCTCAAGTGTGCAACTATGGAATAACCTGCCCATAAGAAAGTATGTCCTTTGCGAACGGTAAAATGGCAGCTTTACTTTATTATGGGTTAATTTTGGTTCAACATGTGTAAAAGATGTGAATGTTTATCGGAAGGCATGTTACATCTCAGTTTCCATTATCTACAATGGTTACCATTTAGAAAGTGGTTACTTAGACTGAGAAATAATTGTTATCATAGATAACCCTTCACAAATGATAACCTTTTAATGGTGACTTTTAGTTCCCTACTTCCAGTGTAGCTGTCTCAGGATTAGTAATAATAATTGTGTGGTCAATTTTGCATAATAATACTTCAGCTTTATATACCTACTATATTGAATTTGAGGATCAGGGTTTTTCCATCCTAATTGGACATCAAAACAAATGTCAAGGGTAGAGTGTAGTCACATTCAGGCTGATAAGATTAACTAAAATTAGTTAAAAAGAAACAAAATCTCAACTCGTTGCAAGAATTTCATATAGTATTATAGAACTGAACTAAGGAAAAGCCTGTATAAACCTTTTCCCTTGCAGTATGGAAGTTGCAGGAAGGGTGACCAGACAGCAAGTATGAAAAATCGGGACCGTGTGTGTGGGGGGAGAATAGGCGTCTATATAAGAAAAAAAAACCCAAATATCGGGACTGTCCCTATAAAATTGGGACATCTGGTCATGCTGGTTGCAGCTGTCGATTATATTAGCAGCTTCCAGAGCACATCAGATACCTGACATTTTAAATGGTTAGATGGATGAAGTCGTTAGGAAAAAAGATACTTAAGTCTTTGCCCACAATTCAAATCCTATCTTTCCTTCAGGTTCAAAACAGTCTGGTTGACTTACTTTTAACAAACCTCTGGAGTTCTGGGCTACAATCAAATACAAATTTGCTGAAATAGTTTGAGATTGGCTCTACCTGTGAAATTCAGATCTGGTTCCAAGTGCTGTCTAGATTTAGATCCTGTGTTTTGGATTAGCATATCCCAGAGATGGCAAAATTGAGACTGGCTCCAAACTCAATCAAATTTAATATCCTAGGCTTTCATCTCTAGAGAGAATCTGCTGTGGTAGTTCAATCCCAACTAGAAATACCAGAGATGTCAGGAGGGAACCCCTTTTCCTGACCTTTTCATCTCAGTTGTAAAGGCCAAAGAACATTAACTGCTCATGTGAATCATCTTGACATATGGGTCCTTCTGTGAACATGATATAAGTATCTTCGACATTCCCTTGTTAATTATTCACGTCATAATGTTTTGTTCTTTCTCTCATACTATCTTGGGTCTTTTAAGTTCAGCAGGTCTTCCACTGAATAACATTGAATTCTTGCCAAAAATAAACAATCCCCTCTTTCCCTTCCCCTACCCCCCCCCCCCCCGAAAAAAGCACTGCCTTCCTCAAGTATGAGAGAATTTTAAAGGGCCAAAATTGTATATATCAACTTTTTATCCCTCAGAAGAGTTCCTGCCTCATTCGTGATTGGTATACTCCAGCTGATCATGAAATCTGCAGCAAGTGCACTGGGAAAGAATTGAAGTATCTTCAAAACAACACTGTTTACATTCTTTTAAAACTGTTCTTCTTCTTCTTCACTAGGGCAAGACTGAAACCCAGAGAGTCATTAAGGCCATATACACCATTCTATTTTCTCCCTTAGCCTGTGTTAAGTACTTAATTTATTTTCCCTCTTATTCTCTTAAACATCTGTGTTGGTGAAAGTCTATTCGCTGACAGTCCTAGAGACTAACACCTTTTAATTATCTACAGACCAAGTACAGCATAGGCAACTGTTGTTCATGTTTCCTACACATTGCCAGCATCTTTCTAACCTGACCTGGAGAAATCTCCTCTGGATGGCAAAGACATTTCAGTCTCCATGTCCACTTTGCTGGATGGTTCATGATGAGGACATTTGCTAGGCAGTAAGTATACTAAGTAAAGCTGGTCAGAAAACAGATTTTTCTGTCCCGTGAAAATTTTGAGAGTGTTGTTTTTGTGGTAGCAGGGGAGAGGGGAATCTCAAATCAGGATGAATAATGAAAATGTTTATTTGTATTTTTGTTTCAAACAAAATACTGGCAGGTATGGGGGGATCAGATCAATCAAAATGTTTAGTTTCTATACATTCAAAGCATTTTTGTTTCAATTTCAACTATTCTTTTTATTTTTTTACATGAAATACATTTGAATTAAAAAAATGAAACTTTACATTCCAAAAGTATCAAAATGGGGGTGCTCAGGCAGTTACAAAACATTTTTTTCTATTTTTTTAAATAAAATTTCATTGAAATCAATACAATTTCACAACACAAAATCTGTTTAGGAGAAACAGCATTTTTTGACAAAAATCTGGTGTTACTAAATTTTTTTGACCACCTGTAATACTGACACCAACAGACACATTTCAGGGAAGAGGAACCTTCAAAAACTCACTGGATACTAAAAACTTGCTCGGTCACTACAGAGAACGTAGAGGTTAAAAGCCCAGTATCTGTCTGAGAGTCCCTAGAACTAGGCACGCCATCTTCTATGTGCTTTTTATTGCTAGTGTGTTAGATTATTTACATCTGGTCTTTCCGGGGGCTGGATTTGAGCTGACACTTACTTTTAAAGTTGGAATAATTATAAAGCAGAATTTATTAAATAGCAAAATCTCATCTGCATTTCCAATATGGTACTTACATTAAAAATTACATGTGGTCTCTGCCGTGAGTAATCAGTGCTGGAGTTCTGGATTTGATTCAAATTACATGTACAATATTTGCAGCTCTTCTTGGATATTTTTTTAATGAGGCATTAGATTCTAATTATAAGAAGTTAAAACTTGCTAAACAGAACTACTTAAAAATGGTAGTTCATTTAAACAAAAGACGCATTTTTCCTTTTTCTTTAAATGTCCATCACTTTTTTCATTTTTTAATATTCAGTAAAAATATTGAAAACATAAAAATGTTTTTTGAAAATTTTCCGTTATCTAAAGGTAGAACTTTCTGTCAATAAAAAAGTCAATAACAATTTTTTATAATTTTGATAGCAGTGCTGGGAAAAAATATATTCAGAGATGGCACTTTGTTTGCCAAACACCATTAATGTTGACTTTTTAAGGCAGTATTTCAACAAAAACCGTTGACCAGCTGCATTGCTTTGTAATCCTGTTGGTCCACCATGGCAGTAAGGGGTGCTGTTACCTGCTTTGCCCATTACTTTGGGGTATTTTCATTTATTAGGGTTACTCTTCTGGGGTGGATGTCTGTACTTCTGTCAATTTACTGCTTGTGTCACTTCTGTTCTCATATGGAGCTCTACTTCTCCCTGCTACAAGTTCCCTCCCAATGGACCTATCCTGCAGGACCTAGCTTCCCCAGGGCTGGATTCTTCCAGCCCCAGAATCAGACGAACAGACACGTTAACAGAGTGCATCTGAGAGGACCAGGTTCATCAGCGCACCCCTTGTATGTCCCTGGACTCAGCAGGCTGGGTCGAACAGCACCCCCAAGCTGTCACCCTCATATGCCAGGGGTACTGCACCAGAAGAGAGCACGCCTTAGCAGGCTGGGTGAATCAGCACTTCCAAGCTGCCACCCTCATATGTCCCAGGTTCAGCACATCTCTATCCCCACTTTCATATTACAATTGTTTTGGTAGCAACCCACTTGATGAGCAAACCCCACAGAATTTTTGGGTGCTGCAGGGATCTTTTAGCTTAGGTACGAGGAGCATTGCTGCTGAGTGAATGAGGAAACAAAAAAACACCCACGATGGGCAGAGGGGGAGAGAGAAAGAGAGATGCAACAAGCTTAATCATGAAAGTTATTTATTGCCAGGTAATAACCACAGGGCATCCAAACAAAACAGTTATAATATTAAATCTAACTTAAACTTGATTATAAAAGTCATGTTTAGAAAACTATAACTGATCACACAAGTCAGGGTCAAAAGGCTATACTTAGAGAGAGAGAGAGAGAGATGGGGTCTCACCACTCCGTGAAGCTTGAATCAGTTGGGGTTCCCAGGTGGTGGTGATAGCTGAGGGAGACAGGCAGAGCCCTCAGCATGATCAGTCAGGAGAAGATGAAGTCCCAATGGAACTGATGCGGAGTTTGGATCCAGGCATCAGAACACTTACTTGAGCATGGGTAGGAGTTTTTGTAGAGAAACACCCATAGTTCAAGATAGAACACTAGATTTGTTTATGGTTAAACAAGGGAATATATCAAAGTTGTTTTGTTCAGGCTTTACCATGGGAACTGATCATTCCTGGCTATGGGCGGTGTTCCTTGGTGGGAGCTCACAAAGCAATTAGGGAGCTTTCACTATTTTGGATACCAATAAAGGATTTATTATTAGAATTGGTCTGATAACTGCTGAGCTGGGTGTGTGCAGGCGTTGGTTCATTAACATCTGAAGCAGAGATCCCCCATCATGCACTGCTTCCCTCTTTTTTCTGGTCCCAGAGTTCTGTGTGGTTCTTGCATTGGAATCTCTGTTCTCCATTCTGTATGCTAATGGAGATGCCTCCTTGTCCCATTTTCGATGCAGATGAGACTAGGGGAGTTTCCTTAATCCTGTCACCCTTATCCCAGGGGTTAGATGTGTCTCTCTCTGCCTTTTAATTCCTTTTTCTAAGTCTTTCTTCTGATTGTTTTTGGTTCAAGCAGAGGCTGGGGGTGGGGGTTGGGAGGGAAGGTCTTTCATGAGTCAGACAGGCTGAGTTCTGTGCCTTGGTTCCCCAAGAACACAGAGCTGCTAGGTAACAGTATTATACAGTTAGAATATGACCTTTCTCAGGGGAAGTAACACCAAGGCCAAGACTCCTTGGTTGGGATCCAGTCCTGTGCTTATTTACAAGTATCTCCATTGATATCAGTATAACTGCCCGTGTGAGCCAGGACTGCTCAGGTGGATAAAGGTTTGCATAATGGAGCTCATAGTTTGAATTATGTATAGCACTTTTAGGCTTGTGAAATAATTTATTCAGAAAGTAGCCTTTTGTTTATTACCTGGAATTAGCATATTGAAAGTTGGGGGGCAAGGAGAGAAAATCATGAAGGTTAATCCGTGTAAGTCATAAAACTGTCTTTAAAAGAAATAAAACACTGGAAAGGGTCCACAGATTAACTATGACAAAAGGCCAAATAGTGATATTTCTAGACAAAAAAATCAGGCAAAAATAATTTCTATTGTAGGAGTAATTTTAATGAGATTTCCTTGGCACCAAAGGAAAAAAATGGATGAAATGGTTACCAAAACTCAAAGACAAAACAAAAATATTTCCATCAGGATCTATTTAGTTCTTGGGTAAATTCTTTTTAGTACTGAGTCAGAGTAAGTAATTGGAACAAGTATATTTTATCCTCTAGTCATAGCATACTTCTTCAATGTTTCTTTCTTTGGGGGTGGGGTGTGTATGAGAGAGACTTTTAAGGTAGCAGTGTTTGTGTAGAATACTCTTCTAAGCTGTTTGAGGCAGGGACTGTCATTTTGTTCTGTGTTTGCATAGTGCCTAGCACAATTGGGTCCTGGTCCAGGGATGAGCCTCCTTCATGGTACTCAATACAAATTGTTTTTGAGTGGTGGATGGTTTTGCTACTCTTGTATCACCTGCTCCACTTCAAACTTAACCTGAATTGGATAGTAGAGGACATAGAAAGTTTATCATTCACTGGAGGAAAAATCACTGTTATGAGCCAACATGGAACTTAGATTCAGTTCTCCCTGAACTCAACCTGCTACAAATACCAGCCCAAAAACTCTCATCACTTGGAACTGTTTAGTATTGTCAGAGGCAAGGACCAAGTGTGGCATACATTTAATCACGATGGTACTGAAGTACACATATCTGATACACAGATGAAGGCTCTGTTTATTGTACAGTCTATATGAGAATTAATACTTTTTAGCACATAAAAGGGCCTGTCTGAAGATCTCAATGTCGTTTCTAAAGATGGCTAAGCATTATTAATGGCTTCTCATTTTCAGATCAGGAAACCAAGACATAAAAGTTCAGTGACTTGACAAAGGTCACACAGTGGATCAGCAGAGTCAGAACACAGAGTATAGAATACTGGACTAATAGCCTAACATCAAATAAAATCCTGTGCTGACTCATTCATGTACTATACAAGTCTGTGCAAAGCCTTTGTCATTCGGGTATATATAAAATATATTTGAAAACAAGCCTGAAAACTCCTTCAGTTTTTATTTAAATATATAAAATCAAATCCATCAATTCAATTAGCAGTGGAACACACTATATTCTCAGACATTATTTTTAAAAAAGGGTATAATTTTAAACAGTTTTCTTTTCAAAAATTGTTTTACTAAAATTGATTTAAAATTTTTAATTTTGATACAAATTTTAGCCCATGGCAAAATTTTTAAGGCTCATCTATAAATCATTTAAAATTAGAGTTAGCAAGATAGTAGGCTGAATAAACTGTGATTATATACAAACCTTGTGACACTCTTTGCATAAAGTCTTCCCCATTTTTTTATTATTATTCATCCAGTTCTAGGCTATAAAGAATGTGCAAACCTGACTCAAATGCAGCAGTATGACGGATACCACTGAATTACATCATTTATTATATATGTAGAAATGGCTTCTTTGTTGCCTGTTTCTCTCTGATATAATAAAGCTTACAGGAAGATGACAAGTTTTGGTGACTAGAGACTGTATCTTCCTCTGTGTTTGCACAAAGGTCCCTCTGATCCGGGCATTTGGTCACTTTCTCAATACAAGAGATGTTAAAATAATAAACTTTTGATCTAGCTGGGGAAAACCAAATGCCAGGAACACTCAAACAGCTAGTAAAAGGGAAATGCTTTCTAGACTACCAAGAGAACATAAGTAGAGAAGTTCTTTATATGTTGTAAATCACTAGCAAAAAAATGTATGTATAAACACATGGTTGAAGCTTTCTCCAATAAAGCCATTTATTGGGTATTTTGCTCCATTAAATGACAACAGCTTTAAAACAAAAATACATATCAGAGGATTCAGTACAGTAGAAAAATCACCTCCAGGGTTTAGAAGGTAGTTTAGCCTTCTTGCTGATATTTCATTTAACGTTTATATTATGGTAGCATCTAATGCCCACAACCAGCTTGGATGCCATTGTGCTTGCTCCTATACAAATGTCATAACCAGCACTCATGTCCTATTCATTTTTGGGTCTGTCTGCTGAAGAAGCAAACAGGAGCCCAATTAAAGCCAACTTTGCTAGTGCTTTTTGTGGCATGGATTTGTGAAGTATGATCACTCACTGTTTCATATAGGAAAAGCCATAAGAACGTAACAACCAGAAATGGGCCTGAATCACAAAACCTAGATCGAGAATCAAATTTGAATTGTAATGTACCTACTGTTTGCAATGTATGTAGAGGTAGTGGTTTGAAACAGTAAACCTCTAGTTCTGAATCCCTTGAACTGTGATGAAATTCATATCCTAATCTGTATTTGAGGGCTCGGGCCTGCCTCCACCAGATAGCAACCTTCCACAGCCCCTTTGGCATTCCTAGTTTTGTCCCACAATATTAGGTCTATTTTGTAATAAAATATACACTGACCACATGTTTCAAAAGTGACTTGTGAATGTTGGTGCCTCAATTTTGGGGTGACTGTCTAGGCACATTTTTGAAAATCAGTCCCCTTTTTAAAGGCATCTTAAGTAATATATGCAACAATAGAGGTAAAAAAATCACTAGTCACACGACCCAGTTAACCATAGCACGAATCTAGGACAAACTAGAAGATAAGTCATTTACTGAATAACACAGTTGGAGGACACAGGAAATGATGATGATCTCAAGACACTGTAGAATGAGTTTGATTCAGATGATAACTTTGAACAGGAAAATAAAAGTGTAAGCTATTAAAAAAGAATTAACTCAGAAATGGTACTCACAACATTAACTTTGGACATCTTTTTCTTTTCACTGACATAAGTAAAGTTAGGCTCTGTCTTTTGAGAACATAGCCCAGTCTGACTTCAGGGGTATGTAATTCTGACACACAAGATGGATAAAAATCATTTTGCTAGCACTAGGAATTCTAACCAGTCAATCTAATATAAACAACGAAGTGCTTCCCTAAGCAAATTTGTTCTGCCTCATTAGTTAAATGAACTTAACATTTGATAAAGTAAATAACACTTTGTCCTTCTATGATGCCTTTTATCCAAGTGTCTCAAAGCATTTTGCAGACAATGAGTTACAGTACCCCTACAGCAGAGGTTCTCAAACTGTGGTCCACGAGCTCCATTCAGGTGGTCCACAGATAGTTCCCTCTAAGGTGTGTTCCTGGGCGGCTGCACACAAGAGAATGAAGGGCCACCCACCTAATTAGTGGAGCCGCGCAGGTGTAGCTCCACTTATTAGGTGCCTGGACCCTGGAAAAGACGTGCATGTCAGGTGAGGTGGTGGCCTTTGGGGGAAGAGGAGGTAAGTGGGAGGGGGCAGTGGGGTGAGAAGAGGGGGTTGGGGGAATTTGGGATGTGCAGGGCTGCAGCAGCCAGAGAAAGAGTCAACTTTCTCCAGCTCCAGGGCTGTGGCTGCCGGGGAGAAACACCCCCTCCTTCCAGCCTCAGCTCTGTGGCTGCTGTGGCAGAGGAGGAAGCCCCTCTCCTTCCCAGCCCCAACTTGGGGGCTGCCCTGGCAGGGGAGAGAGGGCACATCCATTGTATTAGAAAGGTAAGACTACTGATATTAAAAATGAGTTGTGTGCTTTTATTTGTAGAACAAAAAATGTTAATTATTTTAAAGGGTTTTTTTATATAGCACTTTTATCCAAAGCGCTTTACAATAGTTAGCTAACGGTACAAACAACATTTGGAAAGATCATTAAGTGGTCTGCCAAGACCCTCAGCAATTTTCAAGTGGTCTGCGGAAAAAAAAGTTTGAGAACCACTGCCCTACAGGATAGATATTAGTGCTAATTAACAGATGAGGAAACTGAGGCATGGGTAAGTGAAGTGACAGAGACCTGAAGAGCAGGTGCATCTGTAATGGAACACAGTTGTATAGGAGTTACACAAACAAGGGGGTTTCCGGTGTCTTTGGGAGCCCTCTAGAATGTTACATACATACAGTTTCTGAACTGGTTTAGTCTGGAGGCCCCAGTTGTTTTCCGGCGATCCTTCTTACCAAGATTTAAGCACCACAAGCAACAGACTTCCCTGCCTCTTTCACAGCAACTTACTCATTTATCACTACATAATTGTTCCTTCCTTACAAGCAGGCCTGTTCTGGATTTGCTCCCACCATCAGGCAGAGTTCTAGAACTTTGCCTTTTAAAAGCACAATTCTTGTACTATAAGAATTCAGCTTAGTGGTTTGACAATGCTTCCAGCTGCAGTTAAGGGGGTAAAAAAGGTCACAATTTGATTCTACTGCAGCTTTCTTCAATGTCCAATATAATTTAATTGAGGTTATTTATTTATTTAGACTTGCACTCAGTAAGAAGTGCCTATCTTTTGTGCTCGGAGCTACTTGACAATGCTTAAATATACAGCTGTAAAGAACTATTCTCTTGTTTTATGGGAGTCTCTTCAATGGTAATACTTCATATTATTAAATCCATCTCTCCTGTCTCTCTGAATATGTATCTTATCGCATACTTTATTCTAATACACAACATTCAAAGTGTGCAGCTCTTACATTACTTACCAAGACCAATATAAAATTGCTGTTTCCTGAATTTAATGTCCCTAAGGCTAAAGCTGTGTGCAAAAGCTGGTCGAATTAATCTGGTATAGAGCAGACTGCTTCCCTTTCTTCCCCCACAAGCAATCTTGTGTTTATAATCGGCTAGCACTGTTGCTAGATTCTTTTTTACTGAGATGACCATCCACCTGAATTATCACTATGGCTGAGAGTGGTGCTGGTTTTTACACATTTGGCAGAGAGACTGTACTTTGTCATTGGTTCTCTTGATATTGCTGACAATGTGATAGGACACAGGCAAAGAGACCTGCTGAAATTAGATAGGGGAGGAGGAGTGACCGAGAAAGCAAGATAAAATACAACACTGCTTCATTTGGCAAAGAGTCTTTCAAAAAAACTTAATTCCAACTTTATTTACCAAGTTTAAAAGTGGCAGAAATTAAGAGGCTTAGGCTATGGAGAAGTGAGCCTTTTTCAGACATATTTCAAAAAAAGAGATGGAGAAACTTGCTGCTGCAAAATCGGCAGGAGCTGCAGCGGAGAAGGTTGTTGTACCAACCGCAGCTAGATTATTATTATTTATTTTATTTGTATTGATTGTGGAGACACGGATGAGGGCTGATTTTTAACAGAGTTGGGACAGTGTTTTAAAAAGAACAGAGACAGTAGGTCTGCAGGAGAAAATGCAACCTAGTGTATAATCAGATCTAAAAAGGAGATCAGTATTGAAAACAATCTTAAACAAAATATAAATCCAGTGGAGCTTGTTGAACATGTATGTATTATGGTAAAACTCCTTTTTCTATGCAATGGACACAGAGAAGAAGGGCTAGATAATTTAAAAAGCAAATTCCACCATCAGCTTTTGCAGGACATTAAAAAAAAATCCTGGGTAAATAGAAACTGCTAATATACATTTTCTCCATCCCCCACTAGGAGATAAACTGCACATTTGTCATCTTCAGATTAGCAATGTTTAGCTCTTACACTATCATAAAATAGCAAAATATTAATTGTGTTTCCTGTAATAGCTACAATCCATTTTAGACTGTCTTTGAAGAATGATTAAATTCAAATGTTAGTCCTTGTGGCTATATTCAACTATATCTTCACTCTGGATCCACTCAGTTTTGACCGATGATGCCAGTTTACGAGCTAATGCTTGGAACATCTGTCATCCAACGACAAATACCTGTACAATATTAATCTGTTCCTACTAATATGACACTGTACCTGGCTAATTATAATGCAAAGGAGGATGTTGATGACTTAATTTGTCAAGGACACTTTTTTTAAACAGATTGCCAATGGAATTCTTGATTTATAATCAAGACAAATATACTTTAAAATGTATTTAGAAATACAGTGCGCTTAAGCTTCAGATTGGATAACCCAGCTCGGGAAGTGATTCCTAGGTAACATAAAAAAAAATCTATAATAAGTAATGTTGGGTTTGGGATCTTATGAAGTTCAATGGGTTAGGCCAGCCCTTGAATGGGAGACCTTTGTGGAATGGGAGACCTCTGTGGATGCTACATATGTTGACTTAATATGTGGTGTTCTGTCTTACTAAACCAGTATTCAATCCAGTGTTCCCATATGGTGAGGTGCTTGTGCAGATACCATATTTCTAGTGAGTTAAAATGATGGTCCTGAACACTTGTGATCACTAAAGATTCCACTGTACTATTTTTTGTAAGAATAGGGAATGGTTAGTTTTTATCTCCTAGTAAAATTGCAGTTTTGATAATACTAATCTAACTGTCTAAATCCACCCTGTAACTTTAAATGAATAAGGATTCTGTTCTAAAGAGTTCCCAGTGTTCCTGAGTGCTGTTAAACAATTGCTGTGTTATACTCCAGAGTTGGCTGCATTCTGGTAGTGAATGAAATGGCTAAATTTATTATCTAGTTTGTTACACTAGAATTTATGATGCCTTACCTCAACATCATCTGCCCCTAAAACAAAGAAAGAAATTAAAATAATTGGCATACATGTTGTTAATGGGTTGATACTTCATGAGCATTTTTTATTTATATTATCATATTAGAAACACACAAGTTCTGAGAAAGAACTGATGTATGCAGGACCCTCTTGCCAATTTCTTAGGAGCACACTGTAGAGGTCTGAACTCAGGAAAAACAAAATCACATTATCTGGGATGATCTTGTTCCCACTCTAAATGTTGGGCAGGTGGAGAATTTACATGGCATTGTATGCGTTTTCTCTGACATTCCCATTTCTAGAGTACACCGTTTGTAAGAGGAATTTCAGAAATGTTCTCTCCTTTTCTTTACAGGTAAGTAGAGGTGTTTTCAGCAATACATTTCCCATGGAACCCACAAAGCAAAACATAACTCTTAGTGTCCAGCAAAACCTTAACAGTGATCTCAGCAGTGTTAAGGCAGAATAACTTCCCAACTGCATGGACTATGTGACGGTCAGATGTCCTGATCTCTTCTTACAATTGATCTTAAAGCTTAAGAGGTCACTATTAAGGTTCCGCATTAGAGTGAAAGTAGGATGTATTACGTTTTTGTCTGTCTGTTAGAGAAAGAAGTAACAGCCTTATGTTATGTGGAGCACTGGAGTGCATTCCTGATAGCATTTTAGCCAATGTGGAGGTGGAAAGGAGTACACAAGTCTTTCTCCTTAACTACTTATTTTGTGTTTTTAAAGTTTTAGGTAGATGAAGTGCGTCCTGCCACAATCTTAACTGCCACTAAACCTACTTTTTCTTTGTAAAAAGAGATATCAATAAAGGAATAAAATAAAGCTACCAACATTTTAGGCTGACAATCAGGACATGTTTCCAGGAAGTGACCTTGAAACGATCTCCCAGGGGATTTGGTGGAAGCCCCATCAATTCAGTTATTCAAAGGGGCCTGGATAAAAGACTGGAGAATATCCTATACTGGCAGCAGGATGGAGTAAATAGTAAAGTCCTAATAGAACTTCACTGTCTTTAATTTCTGTAGTTCTGTGAACACTGTCAAGAGGGGACAGAGTAAAATGGTGAACATTTTCAATTTCAAACTGCAGGCAGAGAGACAATATCCAAAACAGAAATAAGTAAAACAAAATGATTCAAGAAATAGATGTAAAAGGACACTTAGGGAGCAACAGTCAGGTTTTCCCCCCCGCTTTTCACTGTTATTTTATGTTAAACAGTTGGCACCTTTAAAACTGAAAGCTGCTTCAATACTGAAACAATCCAAACGCATTTGCTAGGCAAAACAGGGCAGCCAAAGAAGTTGGAATATGGTCTTGACTATGAAAAAGTGCTGGAAAAGGATCACATTGTTTACTGTTGTAGAAAAACCAAGGGCAGAGATAAATCACCAGATGGTAAACAGATTAACATTGCTTCTAATGATGTTTGTTATAGTCAACTCTATGTTGTTTGCAATTTTATGGTATTTGGCTTTCAAACAACTATTTCATTCATGTGAAGAATCCATTATGAGCCCATATAAAATACTTCTTTTGATGTTCAAGTCGTAGCAGTGAGAATGTACATGAGTTGCAAAAACAAGGCTTGCATTTAAGGTACAAAGAGTTTGAAGGACATTCTGTGATGTATTTATAGGAGAAACCTCTTGCTCTGTGGCTGCTTGTGATTTATGCTAGAGGTGAATTGATGGGGCAGAATTTGGGGAAGATCAGTGTAGGTGTTTTTTGGATGGAGGACTTTCATTTCCAGGACTGTAGATGTCCATCACTTTTCACTAGCACTAACATTTATAAAACAAACAAAGTAATAAGTAATTAAAAAAAAAAAAAAGAATGTGCTGTTCTAAGTAGGTTAAGAAACTCCAGTGGAGTCACAGTCAGATGGCATATATTGACAAAATCCAGTCTCTTTCTGCATTACATAGCTCCAATATGCAGCATGTTGGGAAAGAAACACATGGGCTTCTCTGCACAGCAGATACAGAAATTATGATTCATGTTGGTGGCAAGGCTAAGTTGCATCAGGGACCAAGAGGAGAAGCAGCATCAGTTGTGTTTGAATAAATAGATTCCAGGTGGTATTATCTCCAAATATTGGCTGCTAGAGGGAACGTAAATTTTTCATGGTCCCAGTGGAAGACAGTCTGAGATGAAACATTTTCATCAAGGCTGCAAATATTGAAAAGTTAAATGCAATGCCAAGTACATTTTCAGCAGTTGTTTCAATTAGCAAAAGCCATCTGAAAAATCTCTTAACAAATGCAGAAAGAAAAGCACATGTACACTCCTCCCCCTGCCTCTGTCTGAAATGTTCCCTTTTCTGTCTGTCATTGTAAGTCCTGAGGGATCCTGATTATGAAGGGATTTGAATGCCATATAAAAGTAAAGGTCACAGTTCAATTACAACACTGAGAATAGTACAGAAAAACAAGGACTTTTCTGGCTATAAAGCCCTAAAGCATCCCAGCTGATTTGTGATTACTCTGGTACTAGTGGAAATACTCGAATGTGCACTTTTGGCTTTTTTTGATTTCCTGAAAATTTGTTGGTACACAGTGTCTTTTCAGAACAACAAGGGGCAATTGAACTAATAGCCTCGGGGTTCTGGAAGCCTGTTTCCTGGACACCTGGGTCAAGAATCTGATCTTAATGTAAATTGGGAGTAACCCCACTGAACATATTTCCATAGGTGTAAATAAGATTAGAATCTGAATTGTGTAGTCTGCCTGGATTTGGGGATCTTTGAGATTCTCAAGTCATCTCAGACATTATTTTGGCTTTACTTGAGGAAACCTGTTCCTCACCTGTCCTTCACAAGAACAAACCTCCAACTCCCTCCCCCCCGCCCGCAACTACTCACAAGCTAAAAACTAATTTACATTATCCTGAAGCAAACTTATACTTGTTTTAATAGCAGTTCTGCATTAAAGATTTGCTGAGTAGGTTTGGGCAGGTTCACCCCTTAACTCTGCTAGTGTCTCCCACTAACCCTAGTATGTCCTACGCATTGAAAGGAGCAAAGATGCCATTATTTGTCAAGGAGTGATAGGAAATTATGTGGGATAATTCATAGAATCATAGGACTGGAAATCTCTGGCAGGCAGGACTAATGTATGGCAGGACTAAATATTATCTAGACCATCCCTGACAGGTGTTTGTCTACCCTCCTCTTAAAAATCTCCAATAATGGAGACTCCACAACCTCCCTAGGCAATTTATTCCAGTGCTTAACCACCCTGACAGGAAGTTTTTCTTAATGTCCAACCTACACTTCCCTTGCTGCAATTTAAGACCATTGCTTCTTGTCCTATCTTCAGAGGTTGAGAACATTTTTTCTCCTTCCTCCTTGTAACAACCTTTTATGTATTTGAAAACTGTTATCATGTACCCCCTCAGTCTTCTCTTTTCCAGATTAAACAAACCCAGTTTTTTTCAACCTTCACTCATAGGTCATGTTTTCTAGACCTTTAATCTAGACTGTATTATGATTATTAAAATCTGAGCTACCAAAAAGAAGAGCAGATCTTTTAATTTAAATCTCCTAATAGTACAATTGATATATCTGTAATGGACCAAATTCACCAGTGGCATAAATGCAGCCAGAATGTCTTATGTCACTTTATGCTGACATAAACAATGGTAGAGAGGGCTAGAATTCACTGTCAGAAAGTGGCCATGTTGGCTTTATAGAGTGTGGAGCCATAAACTGTCAGTGCAACAGCAAAGTTAGGTGGAGTTTTGTGCTAAAAGAGACATAGGCAGATCAGCAGAATGTCCATGATACAGTGACCCTGGCTAGAACTCTTACAATGGAGTGCGTAGTGCAGGGTTTCTCAAACAGGGGTCGCTGCTTGTGTAGGGAAAGCCCCTGGCGGGCTGGGCTGGTGTGTTTACCTGCCCCCTCCACACCTCTGGGCGATCGTGGCTCCCACTGGCTGCAGATCGCTGCTCCAGGCTAATGGGAGCTGCTGGAAGCAGTGGCCAGTAAGTCCCTCGGCCCGTGCTGCTTCCCGCAGCTCCCATTGGCCCGGAGCAGCGATCCGCGGACAGGAGGCGCCGCAATCGGCCAGACCTGCGGATGGGGCAGGTAAACACACCGTCCTGGCCTGCCCCGCCAGAAGCTTTCCCTACACAAGCGGCGACCCATGTATGAGAAACCCTGGCCTAGTGCAAGTCAAAGCTGCCTATCTATACCTCTTGTTATACCCATGTAGGACACAGATCGGATTATGGTCTGCTAGAAATATAGGAATTCTAGGATAATCATTTGATTGGGGAAATAAAATACTGAAGTTCTCAACAAATCACGCTGACAAGAAACTCTTTAATCAGCTTTATTGCCCATCTCCTACAAAGATTAATTTGGCCCCTGCTACAGAGGACTTTGCTCAAGAGGTTAGCTATACCAGTAGCTCTCAACCTTTTCACATTACTGTACCCCTTTCACGAGACTGATTTGTTTTGTGCACCCCCAATTTTCACCTTACGTAAAAACTACTGGCTTACAAAATCATACATTCACACTACTGAAAAATTGGTTACTTTCTCATTTTTACCATATAATTATAAAATAAATCAATTGGAATATAAATATTGTACTTACATTTCAGTGTATAGTATATAGAGCAGAATAAACAAATTATTGTCTGTATGAAATTTTAGTTTGTACTAACCTTGCTAGTGCTTTTTATGTAGCTTGTTGTAAAACTAGGCAAATGAGTTGATATACCTCCAGGAAGACCTCCACCTACCCCCAGGGGTACACATACTCCTGGTTGAGAATCACTGAGCTATACAACTCTCTGCTCCAATGTTGCTGAATTTGGTCCATCAGACATTTTATTTGAAAATAATTAGCCATGTTCAAAAGCATATTTCTACAGAGACATTTCTGCGACTATATGCGGATCTGCTGCATTTTATATTCTACACTTTGGCACATTTCAACAAATGGTACATTTTTTAAACCTACAGTCTGCCTTTATGTATTGACATTTATTGACTCACGTCCCAACCCTGCAAACACTTACCCCTAGTTTAATTTTACAGGTTAGTCACCTTGTTGATTTAAATGGAGCTGCGCAAATGAGTGTGTGTGTGTGTGTGTGGATTCAAGGATTCAAAAGGGTGGGAGTTATGTAGAGGGATATTTGGCTGCAGCATGTTGGAAAGATTTGCTGGGAGTGATAAGAGACAGAGGGAGACAAGGAATAAGGATGTCACAGTAGTTACAGTGGGAGGGCTTTAGCATTAGGAGCAGACACATTTTGAAGTTGTCTTAGGGGAAAACAATAATAAGGTAGCTTAAATCAGAGAGTCTTAAACTGTTTGATAGTGTGGCCACGTCTTAAAAGGCAAATGGTGTTATTAACACCTCCTTTCCTCTGCATAATCATGTATGACCCATCTCTTCTCCTATTTGTGATTGCATGCAATCTCTGGAGCACTGTAAACGTGCAGGACTCACCCCTGTGGCATCTCCTGCTCGTCATCTAGGGGAATTAGCTCTTTTCCAGCCTGGGCGCCCTCTGCAGGCCGGTGTCCCGCTTGTCCCCATGTCCCTCCCGGAACCCAGTGCCCCTATCAGGCTGCAGTGCTGCCCCCTGACAGTACCCCCACAGATCTGGGTCTCCCTTCTCCAGGGAACCCCCAACCCTCTTATCTCCACCTTGTCTCTGTCTGGGCTACTGCCAGTCATCACTGAGCCCCCGCTCACTGAGGCAGACTGCAGTATCAGGGGCAGCTCCAGGCCCCAGCACGCCAAGCGCGTGCTTGGGGCGGTAAGCCACGGGGGGCGCTCTGCCGGCGCTGCGAGGGCGGCAGGCAGGCTGCCTCCCGTGGTTTGCCCGCGCCCGAGGACTTCCGCAGGCACGCCTGCAGCAGGTCCGCCGAAGCCACAGAACCAGCGGACCCTCCGCAGGCAAACCACCGGAGGCAGCCTGCCTGCCGTGCTTGGGGTGGTAAAATCCCTAGAGCCGCCCCTGTGCAGTATAAAAGCCACTCACCATGGGCAAGGGGGTTTGGACCCGTTGCCTTCCTCTGCCTCCCAGTACCTCTATGGGCCTTGGACCAGGTCCTGCAGCCTGGGGAGTTGCCAGCCTGGAGCTCTCCTGCTCCTCTGGCTCTCCCCAGCCCTGCCTCACTCCCAGTACCCTTTCTGCAGGCAGCCAGGCCTTACTCTCTCCCAGCCTAGAGAGAGACTTCTGGGCCTCTGGCTCACAGCCTTTTTATACAGGCCAGCTGTGGCTTGATTGGGGTGTGGCCTAGCTGCAGCACTTCCCCAGTCAGCCCAGCTGAGCAGCTCTCAGCCACAACCTTCTCCCCGGGCTGACTTTAACCCTTTTTCTGCTGGAGTGGGGGGAGCCACCCCACTACAAGCACCAACAGCATTTCCTTACATGGAAAAGTAAAGATTAAGAAATAATGTTGTGTACAACTGACCTTTTAATGTGTGATTCAGTAGCTGGAAACAAGGAATAGGAGACAGCATGGGACCAGCTGGTTCTCCACAGACTAGCTGTACAGCACCGCTTCTCACCTGATGCTATGAAATTAGCAGGCGGTGCCTCTTTTGAAAAATATGGTTCTTGCTTTAAAATGTGGGGAAATGAAAACCCACAGAGACTCCTGGTTTGAAACCTCAGAAGAAACTAAAGATGCTGCCTATGTTTTGTGGGGGTGAATGGAACAAACTAATCATTTGGATTAGTCACTGAACTCCCAGCCTTTATCAGCTGGGCATTCAGATTTCAGCAGGTAAATTCACATAAACACCAAAGAGCCTTGCAAATGTGGATTTGTTTTGAAGTGGAACCCTGCTGCTACTTCACTAACATCCTGTGGTATTATTCTGGGAAGTGAGGAAGAGTCTCTTTAAAGCAGCAAAACAATCAGGTTAAAGGAGTTTAGTATTGGGATTTCTCCTGAGCTTCATTTTCTCATGCTCAAATTATTAAAGAGCTACTGAAGCCTCAAAACAAATCTAGTGTAGAAGCAATTCTTCCAACCTACCACTGAGCTGTTTATTTCTGTATCCCAGTATTTTTTTCCATTCAAGTATCGAATTGCAAAGATAAATAGGTACGGATATTTTCTTGGGTGGGGCAGGATTCCTAAGCACAGAAATACTGGGAGAAGGGAAGATGAACCATAGAAATTCCACAGGGCTGTGAGACAAGCCAGACCAGGGACCCTTGGGGAACTCAGAAACCATAAAGGGTTGGCAGGACCATTAGTCTGGGAGCAGGATTTAAAAGCTGCAGGATTTAAAAGCTCTGCATGAGAGGTGCTGGACTGGGAGAAGACCGGGAGCCTAGAAACTCCTCTTAGTCTGGGGCCTAAATGGATAACCAGGCCTAAATTTGAAATTCATAGCATCTCCCTTTCAGAAAAGCTTTAACAAATTTTTATGAAGGAGTAACCCTATGATAGATTTTAGGGGATGTGGCATTATGCGGTGTTAACTTTTAGAATTATGGATGGTTTTGTAAAGCGTGTCAAGTTGCTCTCATGAATTTCTTGAAAAAGTCAAAGTAATTACTCTCCTTTAACACGTCTGCAATTATACATTGATTTCATACTATATTGATTTCATGATGGCAAATGTAACTTTAAATATGTTCTCTGCTTGTTGGTTTGTCTATATATGTAATTTATGATCTGCTTACACAATGTAATTTCTAAGAAAATAACAGCTAATTCTCAGTATGTTTTAATAGCAATAGAACATTGACAAAGCGTGTCTTCATACTGGCTAGACAGACACCCTATACCTAACTTTGTGGGCAAAGTAAAAAGTAACTGGTATACAAATACTGAGGCTTGCCAACAAACCGCCAGCCTTCATCTGCAATCGATAATTGCAAGATACTGCCCAACCACTTTATTTGAGGTTGAGCTTGAAACGGTGAATGCTCAGCAAGTAGTAGGATGGACAGCTTTTAATGTGATGATTTCATCTGCCATACCAACAGTAATGGCTACTGTCCAGTGCTGCTACATCTCCCATTGAAAAGAGTACAGTGTTCCCTGTAATGAAGAACGTCAGCAAGATGTCTAGGACACTTGGCCAAGATTATAGTGTCTTGATATTTGATGAGGCTATCTATTTTAAGGTCAAAGAGATTCAATGGAGGTGTACAGAGGAATTTCAGGGGGTGGTGGTGCAAGGGAAATCTACAGAATGGCGGTTTCCACATAGCACAGACATTTCTGGCTGTAACTGGAAAGAACTATGAAGACAGTGGTCCGGAAGACAGCCTCATAGAATCACAGATGTATGGTAGAAACACAGCAAGCACTCTACTTCAAGGCAAATAATCCAACCATGGAATGAGGGCTCTCAAGCTGGTAATGGAGACACTGTCCAGGCTGCAGTGGCAAGCATTTTGTAAATGGGTAGAAGAAAATGAGATTGACTATGATGTAGACCTCACCAACAGCAAGCTCCAGGAATGTCAAAATGCAATTTCTAACAATGACACAACAAGTCTAACACCAACACTCAGTGATGCCTTCCAGAAAGTACAAGATGTGTTCCACAGATTCCGGACTGGAACAGCAACTTCCCAAGCCTTTGCCTCCTGGGTTGCTTACATAGAAATGGTTAGCATCCTAATGCGTTTCATTAGAGCAGAACATGAAAGCAACTAGAACCTGCATCTTGCAGTGTTTTCACAGATACTACTGCTATTTATTGCCTTTCACTGCACCAGTTATGCCTGCTGGGTATTTGTGCACATGAGTGATATGAAGCTTCTGCCAAATTATGCCCCTGAAATTCATGAGCAGTTTGTGCAAGGAAATCATGCTGTGGCTCAGTCTAGTTAAAACTTCAGCAAAGTCTGGGGAGATATGGCACTTGACCAAATAGTACACTGTGATAGTAAGGTAAAAATGAGTACTAGTGGGTTTCACTTTGAAACCAGAAGCTTTGGCTAGAAGTTTCATCACTTCCATTAAGGCAACGTGTGATATGGTAGACTCAGCTGTTTCACAATGAAAACACAAGGATACTGCATCACAACACGTGCAACTTGATGAAGGAAATGTAAATAAGTTTGTTCATGCTATCACCAACCCCTTGACAAAACCATTTGATCTGAATGCTGACTTGATAGCACTCACTCAACATTGCAATTGGTATTGTTTCACCCACAGAGGTTTCTACCAAGCTTGTTACTGAAAATAATACAGGAATCAAAACAATGAAACAGTTTGTGGAAGACATTGTCAAGCTGTCCTGCAGTCGTTCATGACCATTAATGCAAACCTCAGGAGACACTCTTAAGAAATAGGGCACAAATCCCAAATTAGTTGTGAGTTCTATACTTAGATTTTACCAACCAAGTATCAAGTGTGAACTCCTCAGGCACTATTATCAGTGTAAACAGGAAGTCACAGAGAGTCCCTTGGGTACTCCAGTCTATCTTGTCATCTTGGGAAGTTTGCCTTTGAGATAGTGTGATGGATTCCCCCCATTTGGGGTGCCAGTTGGAACTGGGTTACCTCTGAGCATGCTTGACCCACCAGCCTGGGCTCCCTTCACACTATATTGCTGAGGCAAGCAAGCCAAGCCCTCCCTCAGGCTTCAGACTGCACTTTACCAGCTCACATACAGGTAGAGACACACCCAGCTGCAGCTTTACACACACAGATGCTGAGATCAGCTCCACATGGGCAGGGGCGGCTCCAGGTTTTCTGCCTCACAAAGTGGGAAAAAAAGAGCCGCGGCAGCGCAACTGCGCTGCTCCACTCTTTGGCAGCAATTCGGCGGCAGGTCCTTTGTTCTGACAGGGACTGAGGGACCCACTGTTGAATTGCCACCGAAGACCCGGACGTGCCACCCCAGTAGCGGCCGGAGTGCCGCCCCTTGATTTTGGCCGCCCCAAGCACTTGCTTCCTTAGCTGGTGCCTGGAGCTGGCCCTGCACATGGGAAGACTCCGCCCCGTACTCAAGTGCATGCCCTCCCTCTAGAGGGTAGACTCAAAATTGTACCATCTTGTGCTGTACAGAGAACTATACAGTGTAAGCTCATGAAATTCGCACCCTACCTCAATGTGGAGAGAGATATGCAACACTTTCCCCTGCCCCCTCCCAGTTATGAATTCCACATACTGAGTTTTAGAGAAAATGAAAACAAGTGCATTAAATACAAAAGATAGATTTTAAGTGATTATAAGGGACAGCAAACAGATCAAAACAGATTACCCAGCAAATAAAACAAAAACACAATCTAAGCTTAAGATACTAAAGAAACTGCTTACAAGTAGTATTTTCTCACCCTAAATGTTGTTTCAGGAAGATTGCAGAGATTCTTGAAAACCAGCTGCACTTGCCTGCAGCTTAAATCATCAGATACTTCATTCACAGGCTAGACAACTTTCTCCCCTCATTCAGTCTTTGTTTTTTAGATGTTTACAGCAGTCACCTTGGGTGGGGATGCAGTGAAGAACCCTCATTATGTAACTCCCCTGCCTAAATAGGTTTTATATAGGGCAGGAATCCTAGTGTGATTCCCACCCCTAGCCAGTGGAAAAATATTATCATGGTGTCCAGTATTAAGCGACTTGATTACAAGACCCTACAGCCATAACTCAGAGTCTGTTTGTAACATCCCCAGGAAAGCTTTCCAGATGAAAGATTAGCATCTTCTAAGATCTATTGTTCTTCCTAATGACCATTTCCAGGCAGCAATCTAGACAGTTTCCATCCTGTCTAGTGGGCGTTCCCCAGGTGTAAACACATTTGTAATAGGTGAAGACAATATTCCTAACTTTGGATACAAAAACGATACAATATTTTTTATGAAGAATACGGGGTGTAGTGTCCAGATAGATGGTCTCTTACACCAAAAAAATCGCAACGGGCCTGTGCCTCACCCCAGGTCAATTTCACTTTAGATCTCATGCTAAAGAAAACACTGATAGCCAGTCCTATAATAAGCTAACTGTAAAAAGGAAATAAGAGTTTTTTACAAGGTTAAAGCTGGTACGCACACATACTCACAAATGAATTCCAGTCTTAAATTTCATATATTAATAAAAGCTTCTATAATAAGCAAGGTCTCTGTCTCTTTTCTGGCTAAACCAGGCCAAACACTGGGGATCTTTGCTTATGAGAAGCAAATCTTGCCCCTCAGTTCCAAGTACCATAAAAGTTCTTATTGTTCGAGCTTTTTATTCCTTCCCTCTTTCTACTCTGAGTTGCAAGTTCAGCTGTTGGGAGAAATTCAGTTGCAAGTCTCCTCTTCATGGAGAGGGGTGGGTCGGGGAGGTGAGAACAAAGTCTTTGTCCTCTGATGTTTCACAATGATTCATCTGGTGTTGATGGGCCTTCTTTTGTTAGGCAGGAGATACCACCTCGTGTAGCAAACTAGTATTAATGTTCCTCTCCTGTCTGGTGATTTACAGTTACAGAGCAAACACTTAAATATTGCCTTCATAACATGGGACACAGATATAATAAATGAGATTGATGCATGCAGCGACTTACTAGCATTCCATAAAGTCCAAACACTAAGCACATTTTTATCACTCTAATACCTAATTTAACCATACTGACACTCTGGTGAGCCAGACTGGTTCCAGCTATGCAATTGTCAGTGTTCATCTGAGGCCTAGGGGCTTTGGCTTGAGCTGGCAAGTGGTCTGCCCCACTCTGATGCGATCCAGAACAAAACTACAAAGAGTAAGCTATTGCCTAAATTAGAAAAAGACACAGAGTCAATGTATCAACTGTCACCATCACAGACATAAATACACACATTCAAAATACCACTAGATTCTTTGATCAACAGCACAAGTTCAAGATCAAGACATTTGTGTCTCTAAGCAAGAAGATTAAATCTAAAGGTAATATTGATAAGACAGTGACTATAAGAGCAGACATGTCGTTGTTTGGCAATCTTGTAGTAACTACAAAAACAAGAGATTGGTCTGAAGGAATTTTTCACATATGAGCTTGCCACAGTTCCATATTCTCCACTCTGATGCTACCCAGAACAAAACTGCAAAAGTAAGCTATTGCCTACATTAGAAAAAACCACAAAGTCAATGTATCAGCTGTCAGCAGCCAACATACCCATAGCTTGGATAATGAATGTGAATGGCATGGCTGTTCTGTAAATAGTCAGGCAAAGAAGTGCAACTAAATTTGCAGAACTTGCTGGACTTGTTTTCAGAATTGTACACTGACTTTACGGAGTTATGTGAACTGCAAAAGCGTACATATAATCTTTGATATGATGTTAAAGATTCAATTAAAGCTTCTGAGAGTGCACACAGGCTATGCTCACAAAGAAATGAAGTCCAAATCCATGGTCCCAAAACACCTACCCCAATGCCATGGACTAAGTTCACTGAAAATCTCCAAAATAAAACATCTAATCAATTTTGTCTGAATCATGGTGCAATATGGCAGAAACTTTATTTGGCCATAATCAGAAAATAGCTATTGTAGGTCAATTCAAGGATGGTCTTATTTCTCACATGGTAACTTCATATGGTGCTGTAGAACAAAAAGATCTATTGCCATTGGATGAAGAAGCAGATACTTATACTTCATGTTGCATATGCTTTCCAAGTATACCCTCATGCAGTAGTGTGTCTCCAGACACAGACATTGCAATTCTCTGCATACATTTTATTCACAAGTTGGAAACAAGTCAAGAGATGTGGGTTTTATCGGTGTGAAAGATAAAGCCGATTTTATACCAATCCACACCATAGCAACTGAACTTGGCCAACAACTATTCAGAATGTTGCCAGCAAAACACACACTGACTGGGTTTGATTCGACCAACAGACTGACAAAAGTTGGCAAACTAAAGCCATGGAAGCTTGTCAGTAAGAATCCACACAAGTTTAGAAGCCTTGCCAATTTGCTACTCCTGCACAGCTGAAATCAGCAGAACTTCTGATAACTCTTCTCGATTACTCAACTGCTAACTCAGCAGATGTAAATGGTGTGAAATATAAGCTTTTCTGTCATAAACAGGCCTGAATGAGGCCCTTCCTACAACAGACCAAGCACAAAGGTTGCCAGACCCTTACCAGGACACATGCTATGGAGGGTCAGCCTGACATCCCTTTCCCAGTTAGAGATGGCTGGCATCATGACAAGGACAAACACATTTCTCCAACACTAATGACACAGACTCCTGCCCCTGAAGCACTCTTAAACTCATTACATGTGAGTGCACAACTGCAGTTCTTCAAGACAGAGCATGGCATGAACACAACTTGCTTGTGTACCAGTGGTAAGGATTGTTATAATGCTTAGAAAATTGCCAATGTGAACCCAGATGAGTCAGATGGTTCAGATTTAGATGTGTAGAATACAGCAAATATATTGAAAAGGCTAGACACACACATATACTGTCATATTGCCCACCGCTGAGAGGGAGTCCATTGACTATTAGTGTTTTGTTAGAACTATGATGTACGGTAATATACCTGGCTTCTATAGAGGCTATAAAAAACAAACAAACAAACAAACAAAACCCTCAATACTAATGAGGGATTTCAACTACCCCATATTGACATGTCACCTCAGGATGGGATGCAAAGATAAAGTTTCTTGACACCTTAAATGACTGCTTCTTGTAGCAGCTAGTCCTGGGACCCACAAGAGGAGAGGCAATTCTTCATATAGTCCTAAGTGGAGCACAGGATCTGGTCCAACAGGTGAATATAGCTGGACCACTTGGTAATAGTGACCACAATATAATTAAATTTAACATCCCTGTGGTGGGGAAGACATCACAGCAACCCAACACCGTAGCATTTAATTTCAGATGGGGGGAATACTCAAAAATAAGGATACAAGTTACAAGTTAGTTAAACAGGAATTAAAAGTGCCAGAAACAGTGCCAAAGGTCAAATCCCTGCAAGCTGCATCGAAACTTTTTAAAGACACAATAATAGAGGTTCAGCTTAAACATATACCCCAAATTTAAAAAAAAAAAAAAAAAAGAGCCACCGTGGCTTAACAACAAAGTAAAAGAAGCAGTGAGAGACAAGGCATCCTTTAAAAAGTGGAAGTTAAATCCTCGTGAGGAAAATAGAAAGAGGCATAAACTCTAGTAAAAAGTGTAAAATATAATTAGGTAGGCCAAAAAGAATTTGAAGAACAGCTAGTCAAAGACTCGAAATGTAATAGGGTCCACTGGACAATCAAGATGCTAAAGGAGCACTCAAGGACGATAAGGCCATTTTGGAGAAACTAAATGAGTTTTTTGCATCAGTCTTCATGGCTGAGGATGTGGGGCAGACTTCCAAATCTTAGCCATTTTTTTGAGGTGAAAAATCTGAGGAACTGCCTAAGATTGAGGTGTCAGAGGAGATTTTGGAACAAATTGATAAGCTAAACTGTAATAAGTCACCAGAACCAGATGGTATTCTCTGAAGGAACTCAAATGTGAAATTACAGAACTACTAACTGTAGTCTGTAACCTATCATTTAATCAGCATCTGTACCAAAATGACTGGAGAATAGCTAATTTGACACAAATGTTTAAAAAGGGTTCCAGAGGTGATCCTGGCAATTAAAGGCCAGTAAGCCTGACTTCAGTACCAGGCAAACTGGTTGAAACTATAGTAAAGAACAAAATTGTCAGACACATAGATGAACATTATTTGTTGAGGAAGAGTCAACATGTTTTTTGTAAAAGGAAATCATTCCTCACCATTCTACCTAACTTCTTTGATAGGGGTCAACAAGCATGCAGACTGGGGGGGTGGGTCCAGTGGATATAGTGTGTTTAGATTTTCAGAAAGCCTTTGACAAGGTCCCTCACCAAAGGCTTTTAAGCAAAGTAAGCAGTCATGGGATAAGAGGGAAGGTTCTCTCATGGATTGGTAACTGGTTAAAAGATAGGAAACAAAAAGTAGGAATAAACGGTCAGCTTTCAGAACGGAGAGGGGTAAATAGTGATGTCCTCCAGGGTCTGTTCTGGGACCAGTCCTATTCAACATATTCATAAATGATCTGGAAAAAGGGGTAAACAGTGAGGTGGCAAAATTTCAGATGATACAAAACTACTCAAGATAGTTAAGTCTCAAGCAGACTGCGAAGAGCTACAAGAGGATTTCACAAAACTGGGTGAGTGGGCTACAAAATGGCAGATAAAATTCAATGTTGATAAATGCAAAGTAATGCACATTGGAAAAACATAATCCCACCTATACATATAAAATGATGGGATCTAAATTAGCTGGCACCAATCAAGAAAGAGGTCTTGGAGTCATTGTGGATAGTTCTCTGTAAACATCTACTCAATGTGCAGCAGGGGTCAAATAAGTGAGCATAATGTTGGGAATCATTCAGAAAGGTATAGATAATAGGATAAATAATATCATGTTATCTCTATATAAATCCATGGTACGCCCACATCTTGAACACTGTGTGCAGATGTGGTTATCCCATCTAAAAATATATATATATATTGGAATTGGAAAAGGGCAACAAAAATGATTAGGGATATGGAACAGCTTCCATATGATGAGAGATTAATGAGACTGGGACTTTTCAGCTTGGAAAAGAGATGACTAAGGGGGATATGATTAAGGTCTATAAAATCATGATGGTGTGGAGAAAGTAAATAAGGAAGTGTTATTTACTCTCTCTCATAACACAAGAACTAGGAGTCACCAAATGAAATTAATAGGCAGCAGGTTTAAAACAAACAAAAGGGAGTATTTTTTCACTCAACACACAGTCAATCTGTGGAACTCCTTGCCAGAGGATGTTGTGAAGGCCAAGACTATAACAGGGTTAAAAAAAGAACTAGATAA
Source organism: Mauremys reevesii (assembly GCF_016161935.1). Classification (NCBI taxonomy): domain Eukaryota; kingdom Metazoa; phylum Chordata; order Testudines; family Geoemydidae; genus Mauremys; species Mauremys reevesii. The sequence continues at coordinate 77,077,369 of NC_052626.1, forward strand.
ATTCATGGAGGATAGGGTCCATCAATGGCTATTAGCCAGGATGGGCAGGGATGGGATCCCTAGCCTCTGTTTGCCAGAAGCTGGGAATGGGTGACGGGATGGATCACTTGATGATTACTTGTTCTGTTCATTCTCTCTGGGGCACCTGGCATTGGCCACTGTTGGAAGAAAGAATAGTGGGCTAGATGGACCTTTGGTCTGACCCAGTATGGCCATTCTTATGTTCTTAAACTGAGAGATATAAAAAGAGGCAGAGAGAAGATACATGATTTGCCCAAGATCAAGTAGGACAGGTAGTCTGTGGGTAGAAATAGAATCTACAACTTCCTAACTCCCATTCCTATCATTTAACAACTTAGATACCCTTCATCAGTAGGAGGCCTGATGGTGGTTGGTATCTTTCCACCTTTTCCCTGACATCTACCTAGTTCTAGTGAGGTAGGGGGACAGTAAGACTTCAGAAATTATTCACAGATACTAACTCTGCTTGGAAAAGATGTCCAATCTAGTCTGGATAGGATCCTCAAACCAATACTGAATCTTCTCATAAAATGTAGATCAAACCTGATCCCCATTTTTCTTTGTATATTACAAAAACTTTAGTGATTGTTAACTTGACTCCTTCTCCCACAACCTCTCCCACATTATTCTTTATTTTCATGTACTTCTGGGGATCCATCCAAGACTGAAAATGCAAAATACTAGATAGACTAGAAGTAGGAAGTACTCAAGCAACTTGTGGGAGCTACAGTTCTCTTGAGATTTCCAAGTCACAGATCCAAAGGAACTCAATAAGTTAATAAGCAACCAGGCTTCTTCCTGTGCATGTTTGTAAGGTATTTAGGGAATCTAAACCTAAAGTTTTTGAGGTGCACCTAGCACTAATTCATGGTATGGTAAAGCACCAAGCAAATTAATCAGGTAAGAGTTTTCCCTGGAAGAGTGCAGAGAGGTGCATTATTCAGGCTACTTAATGACATCTGCAGGTTCTTCACAAATATAGCGACCCAAGAAAAGAGCGGGCATGTATGTCATTTGCATCTTTGGTGTGTCCTTTGCAAATGCAGCTCAGATTACATCCCCAGTCAAAGATGTTTTACTGCAAGTAATAAGGAAGAGAGGTGTTGGGCTATATGGAGTGATTTGAAAGCAATATTGCACATTCAGTCAAAGAAAAACTTGACCCTTTCAATGCCCCTAAAACTTAATTCCAGTCAATGCAGTAATGTTTACCACAATTCATCTGCTAAACTGTCAGGCAGAGCAACAAAAAGAACAGATTCTCTTAATGTCATTCAGGTGATTGGTTTATCTTGTAAAGACAACAGTGTAACAGTAGGAAATCACACAACAGTTCATATCAAACACCTGCTACAAGTTTCAGTTCGGTCACTGAACCCATCTATGTCAAGCAAATACAATATGTGCTATGAGCAGGGAACCACCACATTTCACTGCACATTTTTTCCCATTCCATCAGTAACACTGTCATTTCTCCCATAAAAGGAGAATTCTCAGGTAGTAAAAATAGTAACAAAACCATGGTCACCTAAGACTTTCATGCTGACAGCACAGATAGAACACCAATTCTACGGCTTCAAATATACAAACCTCTCAAGAACAATCCCCCATTAACTATCAACAGTATAGGGCATATGACACACAGATGCACAGTTCTGACTGTACCTAGTCAAAGACAGTGGTACCCACATACACACCTTCTTGGGGCAGGTGGCACTGTGAAACAGCTTCTACTGCTATTACCTGTACATATCTCACCTGTGGCTAAAAAGATTCTCCATTCTTATAACTTAACCAATACTAAATTTATAAACCTGAATTTGAAAAAATAGCCATCCACTGGTATAAATCAGCACAACTCTAGATCTGGTCCATATAATGAAGATGGAATAGTAATCAGATATGATGCTATCATTCTGATAATTCTCAGAAAGACATACAGGAACGGATCTTCTATTTTAATTCATGACAAATGCCAAAGGCCTTTCAAATGTACTATAAGATTTTACATCTATAAGAAATTATTAATAATTGCTCAATTAATCATCATAGAACTATACAAGTTAGAAAGGGGAAAGACTATTTTGTGTCACCTAGTCCCTCTGCCTTCCAATACAGGATTATTGCTTTAACAATGTGCAATATTTAAGAGAATTCATAATTTGGGTGACTTCTACCCCTGCAACAGCATGCATTGAAAATGAGAGCAGCATGAAAGAAAGAACTATGAAGACAGTGGTCTGGAAGACAGCCTCATAGAATCACAGTTACAGCCAGAAATGTCTGTGCTATGTGGAAACCGCCATTCTGTAGATTTCCCTTGCACCACCACCCCCTGAAATTCCTCTGTACACCTCCATTGAATCTCTTTGACCTTAAAATAGATAGCCTCATCAAATATCAAGACACTATAATCTTGGCCAAGTGTCCTAGACATCTTGCTGACGTTCTTCATTACAGGGAACACTGTACTCTTTTCAATGGGAGATGTAGCAGCACTGGACAGTAGCCATTACTGTTGGTATGGCAGATGAAATCATCACATTAAAAGCTGTCCATCCTACTACTTGCTGAGCATTCACCGTTTCAAGCTCAACCTCAAATAAAGTGGTTGGGCAGTATCTTGCAATTATCGATTGCAGATGAAGGCTGGCGGTTTGTTGGCAAGCCTCAGTATTTGTATACCAGTTACTTTTTACTTTGCCCACAAAGTTAGGTATAGGGTGTCTGTCTAGCCAGTATGAAGACACGCTTTGTCAATGTTCTATTGCTATTAAAACATACTGAGAATTAGCTGTTATTTTCTTAGAAATTACATTGTGTAAGCAGATCATAAATTACATATATAGACAAACCAACAAGCAGAGAACATATTTAAAGTTACATTTGCCATCATGAAATCAATATAGTATGAAATCAATGTATAATTGCACACGTGTTAAAGGAGAGTAATTACTTTGACTTTTTCAAGAAATTCATGAGAGCAACTTGACACGCTTTACAAAACCATCCATAATTCTAAAAGTTAACACCGCATAATGCCACATCCCCCCCTAAAATCTATCATAGGGGTTACTCCCTTCATAAAAATTTGTTAAAGCTTTTCTGAAAGGGAGATGCTATGAATTTCAAATTTAGGCCTGGTTATCCATTTAGGCCCCCAGACTAAGAGGAGTTTCTAGGCTCCCGGTCTTCTCCCAGTCCAGCACCTCTCATGCAGAGCTTTTAAATCCTGCAGCTTTTAAATCCTGCTCCCAGACTAATGGTCCTGCCAACCCTTTATGGTTTCTGAGTTCCCCAAGGGTCCCTGGTCTGGCTTGTCTCACAGCCCTGTGGAATTTCTATGGTTCATCTTCCCTTCTCCCAGTATTTCTGTGCTTAGGAATCCTGCCCCCACCCAAGAAAATATCCGTACCTATTTATCTTTGCAATTCGATACTTGAATGGAAAAAAATACTGGGATACAGAAATAAACAGCTCAGTGGTAGGTTGGAAGAATTGCTTCTACACTAGATTTGTTTTGAGGCTTCAGTAGCTCTTTAATAATTTGAGCATGAGAAAATGAAGCTCGGGAGAAATCCCAATACTAAACTCCTTTAACCTGATTGTTTTGCTGCTTTAAAGAGACTCTTCCTCACTTCCCAGAATAATACCACAGGATGTTAGTGAAGTAGCAGCAGGGTTCCACTTCAAAACAAATCCACATTTGCAAGGCTCTTTGGTGTTTATGTGAATTTACCTGCTGAAATCTGAATGCCCAGCTGATAAAGGCTGGGAGTTCAGTGACTAATCCAAATGATTAGTTTGTTCCATTCACCCCCACAAAACATAGGCAGCATCTTTAGTTTCTTCTGAGGTTTCAAACCAGGAGTCTCTGTGGGTTTTCATTTCCCCACATTTTAAAGCAAGAACCATATTTTTCAAAAGAGGCACCGCCTGCTAATTTCATAGCATCAGGTGAGAAGCGGTGCTGTACAGCTAGTCTGTGGAGAACCAGCTGGTCCCATGCTGTCTCCTATTCCTTGTTTCCAGCTACTGAATCACACATTAAAAGGTCAGTTGTACACAACATTATTTCTTAATCTTTACTTTTCCATGTAAGGAAATGCTGTTGGTGCTTGTAGTGGGGTGGCTCCCCCCACTCCAGCAGAAAAAGGGTTAAAGTCAGCCCGGGGAGAAGGTTGTGGCTGAGAGCTGCTCAGCTGGGCTGACTGGGGAAGTGCTGCAGCTAGGCCACACCCCAATCAAGCCACAGCTGGCCTGTATAAAAAGGCTGTGAGCCAGAGGCCCAGAAGTCTCTCTCTAGGCTGGGAGAGAGTAAGGCCTGGCTGCCTGCAGAAAGGGTACTGGGAGTGAGGCAGGGCTGGGGAGAGCCAGAGGAGCAGGAGAGCTCCAGGCTGGCAACTCCCCAGGCTGCAGGACCTGGTCCAAGGCCCATAGAGGTACTGGGAGGCAGAGGAAGGCAACGGGTCCAAACCCCCTTGCCCATGGTGAGTGGCTTTTATACTGCACAGGGGCGGCTCTAGGGATTTTACCACCCCAAGCACGGCAGGCAGGCTGCCTCCGGTGGTTTGCCTGCGGAGGGTCCGCTGGTTCTGTGGCTTCGGCGGACCTGCTGCAGGCGTGCCTGCGGGAAGTCCTCCGGAGCCGCGGGCAAACCACGGGAGGCAGCCTGCCTGCCGCCCTCGCAGCGCCGGCAGAGCGCCCCCCGTGGCTTACCGCCCCAAGCACGCGCTTGGCGTGCTGGGGCCTGGAGCTGCCCCTGATACTGCAGTCTGCCTCAGTGAGCGGGGGCTCAGTGATGACTGGCAGTAGCCCAGACAGAGACAAGGTGGAGATAAGAGGGTTGGGGGTTCCCTGGAGAAGGGAGACCCAGATCTGTGGGGGTACTGTCAGGGGGCAGCACTGCAGCCTGATAGGGGCACTGGGTTCCGGGAGGGACATGGGGACAAGCGGGACACCGGCCTGCAGAGGGCGCCCAGGCTGGAAAAGAGCTAATTCCCCTAGATGACGAGCAGGAGATGCCACAGGGGTGAGTCCTGCACGTTTACAGTGCTCCAGAGATTGCATGCAATCACAAATAGGAGAAGAGATGGGTCATACATGATTATGCAGAGGAAAGGAGGTGTTAATAACACCATTTGCCTTTTAAGACGTGGCCACACTATCAAACAGTTTAAGACTCTCTGATTTAAGCTACCTTATTATTGTTTTCCCCTAAGACAACTTCAAAATGTGTCTGCTCCTAATGCTAAAGCCCTCCCACTGTAACTACTGTGACATCCTTATTCCTTGTCTCCCTGTCTCTTATCACTCCCAGCAAATCTTTCCAACATGCTGCAGCCAAATATCCCTCTACATAACTCCCACCCTTTTGAATCCTTTTAGTAGTTCCTGATCTCCTCCTTTTGCATTATATTGAAACTACTCCTCTTTATACTTGTATACTTCTAGTCCTGATTATGTCTTGTTTCTCATCAACCTATTAGTATTGTAACTTGTAAAGAATGCAAAACCATTATATCAGGCTGTCTTCTTCTAGTGGCAATGCCTGCTCTTTGGAGACCATGACTGAGAGATGGAAGAGATGCTCAAGGTTCTGTAGTTGTTCTTAGTCTTTCCTCTTCTTCTTCTTCTTCGAAGCATCACAGCAGGAGGTTAAGCAGCTGATGCTTCGTAATGTGCTGAGATGTTGCCTGTAATGCCCCTCTGATATGAATGTATTATTTGTAACCTGCCAAAATAAAATAAATAGTAAAGTTCAAAATGAAAAAAGAAATGCGAAGAAAGGGGAAATAAACAAACAGGAATAAATAAGTATATAAATTGAAAAGGTCACAAAATTCATTTTGCTCATTTAAAAAAGCTGCTACATCTGTCAATTTTCAAACACATTGTGGGAAGTATTAGTAGGTAGAAAAATTATATGTTCCTTCTATGAACAGTTTTGCCTGTGAGCAAGAAATCCTTGTGTGAGAGATTTAAATCCTAGGGCTACAAAGTCTGAAGTGCAGTACACAGCAAGGATGTTGGAATGAAGTTCTCTCCAGCCCATTGTTTTTTGTTTAATAGCTGCTCTGGTGGAGATGGAAGATCCTCACAGGACTTTACAAATGAATAAAGAGGATGATGCCAGCATGCTGACCAACATTTCCTCTTATACTATAAAGAGGCATGAATTACCAAAGTTGCATTCATCCTAACTCATCATACTACAGGAAACCTTGAGTGTGAAAGATGGTTTCTGACAGCAAATTGTAGTTTAGAAACCAAGCTGCTGTACTGTGTTTTGGTACAAGCCATTAAGCTCTTTCAGCAGCAAGAGGGTTGAGATTTTCCAACTGGCCTGAGCTTGATTATCAGATGTTTGAATGGAATGATGGATGAAAGAAATTTGACATTTTCATTTATTTTAATACCTTCAATTTCAGTGGCTTAGAGCCAGGTCATGGCTGACCCACATAGGTGGAAGCCATGGGTTGGAATGCAAGCCTCACTTTTCAGAGAGATGGCAGTGACAGGGGTTCTGCAGTGCTTGTACCTGATGTATACACTGAACCCAAATTGATAGAGCCATTCATTTTACTATAGGAAGGGGCAGCATGAAACCCTGGGTGAGGACATCCCAGAACTTTAGGGAAGTTTGGATTTCGATCCAGACTGCGATGGGAACTTTATAACCAGTCCTTCCCTCTCACTGTAACTCCAGATCCAAACCTCACCACAACAACCCCCCTTGAAATTTGGTAAAGTTCACATCCAGATTTTAATTGCAGCTTCCCCAAACCCTGACCCCATGATGTTGTAGAGGTTGGTCCATCTGTGGTCACTACAGGAGACACTTTTGGTCTCTTATGTGCTGTCCTCTGACATGTTTTGCTTCTTCTGTATATAGTAGTGAGGTGGCCTTTAGTTTCTTGACTGCTTTGGGATGCTTTTGCTATTGGTTTAATTCACCTCTGTGCAGAGGACCAACATAAGGCAGAGGCATTTAGGGCTTAAGTGGGACTAAAAGCTTCATAGGCCTTGAGCTGGCCCACTAATAGGGATAAATGTCACTGTTTATAAATGTAAGATGCATTTATTTATTTATGTAATGTTATCATTTTATTAATTCTTAAGAGTCTGGGTTTTTGTTTGTTTGTTTGTTTTTACTCCTGTGATACAGAATCAAACACTGACTCAGGGAATTATTGTACCTCCTTTGAAATTGTCAGTGGAGCAGCATGAGCGTCTCTCTTCCCTGACAAGTGGGGAACAGCAGGGCCAGCAAGAAACGATACAGCCAGTCACATCTCATACCCGTCTCATCTGATGGCTGTGTGCAAGGACTCATTTTAATGCTCATGTCAGCTTGACATAAATGTGGATACTACTGCATAGCTCTGTGCAAGTAGAAACTGGAGCCCTGCTGAAACTGCAGAATCCCCAACCCCATTCTCCTACACTACATCACAGAGTTGTATGCAGTGGAAAAGTTAATGGCATTATTTTGTACCTTATTTTATTTATGGGGAGGCGTAACTGGTGGGAGAGGAGGAAGAAAACAAGCTGGAAAAGGGGAAATAAAAGAAGCAAGTAGGTATTCCCCACCCCCCAGTCTGCGTGACAGCTCAAGAATCTCTTTTCTATCTATCACTAAGACTTCTCCTCATCCAGATAAATATTGTCATTTTGCCACAGCTACAGACACGTTAGCAGGTATGTTTGCCAAACAAGACAAGGATTATCAGGTTTGTAGTTAACTATCACCTGACTGATACCCTTTCAAATGTACACATGATTCTGCCAAAAATGAGAGCTGAGGAGGATATTGTGTGGGAGGCCCTGTTTAACAATCTAGCACAATAGGAAAAAGATAAGTTTATCTATAGCAGAATCTCTCTGACACTTACTATTTAAGAAATGAGTTGTAAATTGCTGAATTTTACAAATTAGCAGGTTTAAGAAGATTTATAGCACTTACACAGTGTCTTACGTGTCAAGAAGACTTTCCAAGCAATAACCGATTAATCCCCACAACACTGATAAGCGCTATGTAAGTAAGCAGTGTTATTCCCATTTTACAGATGGTGAAACAGAGGCTACATGACTTTCTCAAAGAAGCCTACACTGATAGCACTGGAGCCAGGACTATAAATATCAGGTCTACTGAATCCCAGTCCTATGCATAAACCTCTAGGCCATGCTGCTTCTTGAACAATTCGCTAAAATAAGAGAGACTAATGCATCACAAAATTTACCTTGATAATTTGTTTGAAGAAGTGTAGTTCACTTTTAATTATTTACCAGAGGGTTGCCAGATGTCTGGTTTTCAACCAGAATGCCCAGTTGAAAAGGGACCCTAGTGGCTTCTGTTAGCACCACCGACCGGGCTGTTGAAAGTCCAGATGGCAGTGCTGCAGGTCTAAGGCAGGCTAGTCCCTACCTGTCCTGGCACTTTGCTTGGGGTTACCTTGGGCAGCTCCTGATCAGCAGCGCAGCGGGCTAAGGCAAGCTCCCTGTCTGTCCTGGCACCGACCCGAAAGCAACCATCAGGTTTGGCTCCTACGTGAGGGAGCCACTGCTCAGAGTGTGCTGTCCCCGCCTTGAGCACCGGTTCTACACTCCCATTGGCTGGGACCATGGCCAATGGGAGCTGAGGGGTGGTACCTGCAGGCGAGAGCAGTGCACAGAGTCTCCTGGCCCCACAACCTAGGAGCTGGGCCTGCTGGCTGCTTCCGGGCTGCAGCAAGCTGCCAGGACAGGCAGGGAGCTTGCCTTAGCCCTGCTGTGCCACTGACCGGGAGCTGCCTGAGGTCACCCCAAGCCCCAATCCCCAGCCTTGAGCCCCACCTTCCAAACAGGGAGCCCGCTCCTGCACCCCAAACCTCTCATCCCAGGCCACACCCTAGAGCCTGCACCCCCAGCCCAGAGCCTGTATCCCCTCCTGCACCCCGCCCCCCTGCTTCAACCCACAGCCCCCTCCCACATTCTGAATCCCTCAGCCCTAGCCTGAAGCCTCCTCCTGCACTCCAACCCCTTCATCCCCAGCCCCACTCCAGAGCCCGCACCCCCAGATGGAGCCCTCACCCCCTCCCACACCCCAACTCCTTCCCCTGCACAGAGTCCCCTTCCGCATCCTGTACCCCTTATTTCTGGACCCACCCCAGAGCCCATACCTCGACTTAGAGCCCTCACTCCCTCCTGCACCCCCTCTCCTGCACCCAGTGAAAGTGAGTGAGGGTGGGGGAAGAGCAAGCCACGGTGGGAGGGGGAATGTAGTGAGCAGGGGGTAGGGCCTCGGGGAGGGGTGGGGCAGGGGTGGGGCTTCAAGACAGGGCAGGGCTATTGTGTTTGGTTTTGTGCGATTAGTAAATTGGCCACCCTAATTTACCATCCTACTTCATAGTGTTTCTTGAGTCTTAGTAATATGAGGTTTCATTAAATAGCACTATCTTAGCTATTTAATGTATGCTGAGAAGTGAGGAAGAACGACCATGGTGTTCTTGTGTGTGAGAGCTAAGAACTGTGTGAATAAGCAATGTTCTATTATAGCTCCTTTCATGTATATAGAATTCCATGGGTAATAACAAAGGCACAGCAGCTGACTGTGTGGACTCCGTTGTCTAATATGATTCTTTCAGAGATGATCTGCTAAGACACTCTTGCATCCCTTCAGTTAAAATAATTTCACACAATGCACAATGCATTTTGATATGCAAGTGTTTCCTGGAACCTGCTGCAAGTATTTGACAGGGCAGCTGTTTATAGTTTGCCTATCTTCCTGTGGCATATTGTAACACATTCTTGTCTTTTGCAGTTGGCTTGACACCATCAATGCCATCCATGCATTCATTTGTTACAGAGTGACTCTGGCCCTCTCAATTTGGAATCCCACTGACCTTTTGGTCTCCTTGAGTAACACTACCATAAGAATGAAACTATTTGCTTGCTGGAAAGGAAACTGCCAGCTCTCAGACTGGGAGATTTAAGGTGGATATGTGTGCCAAAGACATCAATTGATTTTTGGTTTCAGTAATTTCTCAAGTAGTTTATGTAATAAAGAGATACAAATAAACACACGAGACTACCAATATGTGTCTAAGTTTTTTTATCTGATCACTAGGTGTATAAAAACTGTGTATTCCTTCCTCCACCCCACACATCTGAGGTTTAGTGTTTTGTTTCTTGATTTGGCTGCTTCAAATTTTGTTTACTTTCAGGCTGTAAACTCCTTGGGGCATAGACTGATTTTTCTTCTGTGTTTGGAAATTCCTCGGCACACTATGGACAATAAATACCACAATATCAAGAATAAATAATCACCCACATTTTCAAACTTAGGACAGGATTTTTAAAGTGGGTACCTAAAGTTAAGTTCTGAGAATCTTTCTTTAAGTGTCTAGGCATTTTTTTAATATATATATATAAGTACTAAGCATTAATGTAATTAGGAATTTTTTGAAAATCCAGACACTTTTGAAAATTTGGGCCTTAAGTGCCTAAAGTTAGACTCTTAGACACCTAAGAGCCATAGTTACAAAAGGATTTCACAAAACTGAATGACTGGGCAACAAAATGGCTGATAAAATTCAATGTTGATAAATGCAAAGTAATGCACATGGGAAAACATAATCCCAATTAAACATATAAAATGATGGGGTCTTAAATTAGCTGTTACCATTCAAGAATGAGATCTTGCAATCATTATGGATGGTTCTCTGAAAACATCCACTCAATGTGCAGTAGCAGTCAAAAACAAACAGAATGTAGGAAATCATTCAGAAAGGGATAGATAATAAGACAGAAAATATTTTGTATAAATCCATGGTATGCCCACACCTTGAATTATACATGCAGGCATGGTCGCCTCATCTCAAAAAAGATATATTGGAGTTGGGAAAGGTTCAGAAAAGGGGTATGGAATGGCTTCCATATGAGGAGAGTTTTCAGCTTGGAAAAGAGATGACTTAATATGATAGAGGTCTATAAAACCATGACTGGTGTGGAGAAAGTAAATAAGAAAGTTTTATTTACTCCTTCTGGTAACACAAGAACTAGGGGTCACCAAATGAAATTAATAGGTAGCAAGTTTAAAACAAATAAAGAGATGTATTTTTTTCACACAATGCACAATCAACCTGTGGAACTCCTTGCCAGAGGATGTTGTGAAGGCCAAGACTATAACAGGTTTTAAAAAAAAACACATGGAGGATAGGTCCATCAATGGCTATTCACCAGGATGGGCAGGGATGGTATCCCTGGCCTCTGTTTGCCAGAAGCTGGGAATTGCAACTTATCACTTAATGATTACCTGTTCTGTTCATTCCCTCCAGGGTACCTAGCATTGGCCACTGTCAGAAGACAAGATACTGGGCTAGATGGACCTTTGGTCTGACCCAGTATGGCATTCTTATGTTATGCTCTGATTTAGACACCTAAATAAAAGTGACCCGATTCTCAGATGTGCTGAGCACCTGTGGTTCCTGTTGACACGAATGGAAGCTGCAAATGCCCAGCAGTTCTGAAAATATATCTTGATCATAGTAAGGCTTTTGACACAGTCCCGCATGATATTCTCAAAAGCAAACTAAAGAAATGTGGTCTAGAGATAATTACTATAAGGTGGATGCACAACTAGTTAAAAGATCAGAGTGAAAGTGTAATTATCAATAATTTTCTGTCAAACTTGTACGGTGTATCTAGTGGGGTCCCACAGGAGTCGATCCTGTGTCCAGTACTAGACAATTTTATTAATGAATTGGATAATAGAGTGGAAAGTGTTTTTATAAAATTTGCAGAAGATGCCAACTTGGGAGGGGTTGCAAGCACATTAGAGGGCAGAATTAGAATTCAAAATGATCTTGGTAAATTGGAGAATTAGTCTGAATTCAACAAGATGAAATTCAATAAAAACAAGAACAAATTAAAAGCAGCAAAGAATCCTGTGGCACCTTATAGACTAACAGACATTTTGCAGCATGAGCTTTCGTGGGTGAATACCCACTTCTTCAGATGCAAGTAGTGGAAATTTCCAGGGGCAGGTATATATAAGCAAGCAAGAAGCAAGCTAGAGATAACGAGGTTAGATCAATCAGGGAGGATGAGGCCCTGTTCTAGCAGTTGAGGTGTGAAAACCAAGGGAGGAGAAACTGGTTCTGTAATTGGCAAGCCATTCACAGTCTTTGTTTAATCCTGAGCTGATGGTGTCAAATTTGCAGATGAACTGGAGCTCAGCAGTTTCTCTTTGAAGTCTGGTCCTAAAGTTTTTTTGCTGCAGGATGGCCACCTTAAGATCTGCTATAGTGTGGCCATTGAGGTTGAAGTGTTCTCCTACAGGTTTTTGTATATTGCCATTCCTAATGTCTGATTTGTGTCCATTTATCCTTTTCCTTAGAGACTGTCCAGTTTGGCCGATGTACATAGCAGAGGGGCATTGCTGGCATATGATGGCATATATTACATTGGTGGATGTGCAGGTGAATGAACCGGTGATGGTGTGGCTGATCTGGTTAGGTCCTGTGATGGTGTTGCTGGTGTAGGTATGTGGGCAGAGTTGGCATCGAGGTTTGTTGCATGGATTGGTTCCTGAGCTACAGTTACTATGGTGCGGTGTGCAGTTGCTGGTGAGAATATGCTTCAGGCAGTGATGAGCTGCCAAAATCTTAGGAACCGGTTCCCTACTGGGTCTTCGGTGGCACGGCTCCAGCGGCTGAAGGACCCACCAGCGAAGACCCGGTAGGGAACCGCCCAGTGAGTACACCCCCCACCCATGTCCTGCCCCCCCTCAGAAACCACAACCCATAACCCCCCCTGCCCTGCTCCTTGTCCCCTAACCACTCCTTCCCAAGACCCCCAACCCTAACTCCCCCCCAGGATCCCCCCTGCCAAACTTGCCCCGCTCCCTGTCCCCTGACTGCCCCGACTCCATCCACCACCATCCCAACAGACCCCAGGAACTCCCACGCGGTGCCTACCCAACCCCCCCTTCCCCATCCCTTGTCTGCCTCCCCAGAACCTCTGCCCGATCCAACCCCTCCTCCCCCGCCCCAGTCCCGGCCCTGGCCCTGGCCTCTTACCCCTGCCGGGGTCGGGGCCAGGGTCGGAGCCGCGCTGTGCGGCCGGAGTTGGGGCTGGGGCCGGGCAGTGGCTGGAGCAGGGCCGGGCGGCGCCTGGAGTCCTCATCGCGCCCCACCCTGCCCCAGCTCACCTGCAGGAAGCTTCCCCCCGCCTTCTCCTCCCACCGCGCCGCCCGGCCGGACCCGGCCAGGAACTGCGCCGCCCCGGCCAGGAACCGCGCCGCCCCGGCCGGACCCTGGCAGGAACCGCGCTGCCCGGCTGGACCCGGCCAGGAACCGCGCCGCCTGGCCAGGAACCGCACGGCCCAGACCCGGGCAGGAACCACGCCGCCCGGCCGGACCTGGGGGCCGGACCCGGGCAGGAGCCGTGCTGCCCGGACGAGGTCGCAGCTGGACCCTGGGGGCAGGAGCCCAGCCGCCTGACCCCAGAGTCTCGCTACGACCTCCCGACCGGCGCGCCGCCTGGAGCCCTCCTCCCGCTGGCACCCCTGCCCCCCGGCCCCAGCTCACCTGGTGGAAGCGCTGCTTGCTTCTCAGCCCTCCCAGCTTCCCGAACAGCTGATTCGTGGGAAGCTGGGGAGGGGGAGGAGAAGCCGGAGGCGCTTCAGCAGAGGAGGCGGAGTGAGGTGAGTTGGGGCTGGGGGAAGGGTAGGGAGCTGCTAGAGCTTTAGTTAAATTTAAAAGCCCTTTTGGAACTAGTTGTCCCTCCAGGAACAACCGGTTCTAAAGGGGGCTTCTAAATTTAACAACCGGTTCGCGCGATCCGGTGCGAACCGGCTGCAGCTCACCACTGGCTTCAGGTTGTCTGTGGGCGAGGACTGGCCTGCCACCCAAGGCCTGTGAAAGTGTGGGATCATTGTCCAGGATGGGTTGTAGATCCCTGATGATGCGTTGGAGGGATTTTAGCTGGGGACTGTATGTGATGGCCAGTGGAGTCCTGTTGGTTTCTTTCTTGGGTTTCTCTTGTAGTAGGAGGCTTCTGGGTACACGTCTGGCTCTGTTGATCTGTTTCCTTATTTCCTCGTGTGGGTACTGTAGTCTTGAGAATGCTTGGTGGAGATTTTCTAGGTGTTGGTCTCTGTCTGCGGGGTTAGAGCAGATACGGTTGTACCTCAGTGCTTGGCTGTAGACAATGGATCTTGTGGTGTGTCCGGGATGGAAGAACAAAGTACTTCACTTAGGAAGGAAAAATCAAATTGTGCAACAATAAAATAACTGGCTAGGTGGTAGTATTGCTGAAAAGGATCTGAGGTTTTTAGTGGATCACAAATTGAATACAAGTCAACAAAGTGATGCAGTTCTGAAAAAGGGTAATATTATCCTGGAGTGTATTAGCAGGAGTTTTGTATGTAAGACCCAGTAGGTAATTGTCCTACTCCACTCAGCACTGGTGAGACCTCAGCTGGAGTATTATTTCTAATTCTTGGAGCCACGCTGCAGGAAAAATGTGAACAAATTGGAGAGAGTCCAAAGGAAACCAACAAAAATGATAAAAGGTTTAGAAAACCTGACTTGTGAGGAAAGTTTTTAAGGTTTTAGCAGTTTTTAAGGTCAGGCTTGACAAAGCCCTGGCTGGGATGATTTAGTTGAGGATTGGTCCTCCTTTGAGCAGGGGGTTGGACCCTGAGGTCCCTTCCGCAGGGCCGGCTCCAGACCCCAGCGTGCCAAGCGCGGCGCTTGGGACGGCGTGCCGCGGGAGGGCGGCAGGTGGCTCCGGTGGACCTCCCGCAGGCACGCAATTCCTAGAGCTGCCCCTGCCCTTCCAACTCTGATATTTGATGATTCTCTGATTCTATGAACTGGGCATGTTTAGTCTTCAGAAAAGGAGACTGAGATAGGGACCTGATAATCTTCAAATATGTTAAGGGAAAGAAGAGGATGGTGATCATTGTTCTCCATGTTCACTGAAGGTGGAATGAGAAGTAGTGGACTTAAACTGCAGCAAAGAAGATTTAGGTTACATAATAGGAAAAAATTTCTGACTATAAGGGTACTTAAGCGCTGAAAGAGCCTTTCAAGAGAGGTTGTGGCATTTCCCACATTGGCAGTTTTTAAGAACAGGTTGCACAAACATTTGTCAGGGATGGTCTAGGTTAACTTGGTTCTGCCTCAGCGCAGGGGCTTTACTAGATGACCTTTCAAGGTCCCTTCCAGCCCTAAATTTCTGTGATTCTGTAAAAATCAGGCCAATTTTATTAGGGTGATGAAGTATAGGTTTAAGGTCCTAAATCTAGGAACCCAGGTTTGAAAAGGTTGCATTTTAATAATAAGTAGTTGACCTCTAAATATTTCCATTTTTCCAGCCCCTAAAATCTCTGAAGAATTTCATTCAATAATTATGACTAGTTGGGGGTGGGGAGCAGCTTATGTTCTATTAGGCAGGCTATTTAATTAATATGTTCACAGCTGGGATGTGAGAATGTAGGTCATGTCTCTGTTAGAACACACCTAATCAAATAGTTCAGATAAAAGTGTCCCTTTTTATAACATGCTCACTTTCTTGATGTTAATCTGACTGTTTGTTGGGCAGGAGTTAAAGAATAAGGTGCAGGTCAACCAGTGCACGGGGGTGATGCTTTTCCCATTGAAGCCAGGCTCAGTCAAAGCAACAGGAGTCAGTTTTAATGAGACTGATGCTGCCTGGGACAGACATGGACTATAAATTAACAGCACAGGAAAGAAGAGACATAAAGGGATCCAGAGAGGAAATAAAGCATGCTTGGCTGACAAAATAAGGTGGCCTCCTACTGAGGGCAATCACAGGCCTTCCAAATGAAAAGACTGTGGCAGTGGAGCTACTGTCACTAAGATAAGATTTTTTTGGTGTGAATTATAGTATATTTGTAGGGGCGTGTGTGATAGGGAGACAGAGAGAGGGGATTTTCTGGGTTCTTGGTGTACTGTCTCCCATCCCACTCAAATAGCTTGGATTGTATCGAGGTTTGATTCACCTCATTGTGGTGACAACAACACAGAGCATAAAGAAATGCATGCCTTGAAAGTGCCCGCTTTTGAATCTTGATTGAAAAGCTTTAATGTGGACTCATGGAGGTTAGTAGTTAAAACTGAGCATTTTGAATGCAGCTCCACTCCGGAGAAATGGGCTCCCCTCTCTCAGTGGACTGGCACTTTCTTGTAGTGTTCCCTTTCACCTTTCATGTGCTCTCTTTCATCATGAACATTTGTAAAGAACAGGATCTGCAGACATGTTGCAAAACAAATAGATAATTAAAAGCTCCCTCTGCCCTTTGGTGCTTTAATCTTTGATTATTCTAATGTTGGTAATCATAGGTTTTCATTATCCGCAGAAGCTGCTTTTATGATGAGAGAAAATTAAATTGTGTGCTGGGATGCTTGCCATTGGAGCCTTTAGCCATGAGTTTCTATCACCTACATGTATTTGCCCTTTCCCAGGAGAACAGTGGTGATATTTATTTTAGGGATATATTTTTGGTAAAAGAGAAATAGACCTCTCTTTTTTCTTTCCTTGTTTAAGCTCAATGCTGGGCCTGATTAGAACAATATCAAGAACCTGGATTTAAACCAAAATCTATTCTCATTCATTAGTTTTCCTGGTAGCCTGATATAGAAAAAGTTTGGTAGGCTAGTAGGTATCACCATAGCATTTGCTTGCCCCAAAAATATTAATGAATTTATCCTCACAGCACCCCTATGAGTCAGGGAAATGCTGTTACCCCCATTTTACAGCTGAATAACTGAAGCACAATGAGATTAAGGGCCAGATTTCAAATGTGATTAGCATCCACAATGGGGACCTGATATGGAAAAGGGTGCAGCACTCACCATCTCCCTTAGTTCTAGCTGCTGTGTGCTTAGTTCATTTGCCAATCTGGTCACTTGCATAGGTGCTGAACTGTTGTGAAATTAAGACAGACAAAAGGGTTAAAATCCTGGTCCTATGGAAATCAGTTGTAGTTTTGCCATTTGCTTAATGGAACTACATTTCATCTGAGACTCAGTGAGACTAAGTGACTTGTCCAAAGTCACACAATAAGTCTGCAGCAGAACTGAAAATTGAACGTGCCAGTGTCTCAGCCATGATACCATCCTTCTTCCTAATGAAGTTTAACTTCCACAGAAGGAATTATTTCATTATACGGCGATATTTAGTTGCTGGGTTTTTTTAAGTATCACTCTTGCTCAAAAGAGAACTCACTATAGTATAGTTCATATAGTATAAAAATGACACATCATTTTCACATAGTCTTCAAATTTTATTGAAACACATTGAAGTTGGCAGCCCTCTGTGGTATAGTTTGATTATTGTTTAGCAGTAGTACCAATCCCAAATTGGCCAAAATCATGAGTCAGATCCCCAAAATGATGAGATTGGCTTAAAAATAATAATTGTAAATAATAAATTTTAAGTTATTTTTCTTTGTTTCTGGTTACTGAAACTTTAGAGTACATTTGGGTCATTTTCAAGTTTTTCACTGCAACCATGGGGCTGGAAACAAACACAGATCATGACACTTGTGATAATAATTTGAGCATTGGCAATACTTATTTAGTGATTTGAGATTGATGATTTATTCAAAAAATCTACTTTCTACAAGAAAGGTCTGTAAATACCAGAATGTTATATATGATTGAAATAAATCAGATATGTGTATTTTATATATTGTAAAGTGTGTGTGCGCGCGTGCTCGTGCATGCTCAAAAATCTTTCTTAACAAACTGTTGGACAGCGTGACAGCATATCAATAACAGCATTAGACAATTTCTCAGAGCTTTGGTGGCAAAGATGACAGGGGTCCCAAGGACAATCAAACATTTCAGTTCCATTCTGCTGTTCTGTGACACTTATGTGACAATCTTTTTAAGAATGCACCCCCCCCTCAAAAAAAATCCCTAGAACTCTTTAATTTATTGATTCTTTTCTCTCACTCACTGAATTGATAGGGGTCACAGGGGAGATAACTCCAGCCTTGACCTTGTTGTGCTATGAACAAATAAACTGTATATTTCAAAGATCTCCTTTGACAAGGCAAGAGTCTTGAGCATGGCATTTCTCCCCCCCAGCCTGCTGAACAATTAAACTTCCATGCTCTAAAAATAAACAGAGCCGTCTTCCAGAAGAAGTAAATATCGCCAAACTGCTTGAAACATTGAAGGGTAGGTCATTTCCCTTATATTTTGTTTTAATCCCTAGTTACCTGATACTGCCTTATATACGCATTAATTTAACAGAAATCCCAGTTTTAAGAGACTACGAGAGCAAACCAATAATCTAGAATCTCTGCCTTTCAGGGTCTTAGAGACTGTGGTAATCTAAAGCTCACCATGGCAGTGTGCCATCTGTAAGCAAACACAGGTCTATCTGTCTTAGAAAGGAACGGCCTGTCGTCTTGGCTTGGCAGATCCATAAATGTTTCTGCTTCCCAGAGTTCTAGGGCCTTGCATAAATGTGCAACACTGTTTTGTTTACTCACTGCCAGTCTCACAAGGTGGGTCTTACAAGATGCTTAACAGATGTGGAATATGTTTTAATGACAGTTTCTGGAATGGAGCTGAACATAATTTTTTTTCTGGCTATTATTGCAGTGAAATTATATTCAACATCAGTTCAGTCAAGCCTGCAAATTTCACCCATCCTGAGCCACAGGTAACATTTGTATTGTAGACAAGCCGTTGGTTTCTGCAAATCTTATGGATTTCCTGTTCTTAAGCTTCCTGGAATGTGAAGACATGCTCCCTGCATGCCTCTAAAATTATTAACAATGCTACCATTTAAAGTGTGTTATACAGTTTTCAAAGTTAACTGAAATTGAGATGAAAGGGGAGAGACGATCACACTTCTCTTACAGTGATTGTTTCAGGCTGTCCTGTAGCAGATGGAGCACAGAGTCAGTTTATACGCCATTCATGTTTAGAAGGTTTTCTTCACAATCATAAGGGCTTGAAACACATTTTTGTTGTTTCTTTTTTTCTTTAATTAAAGCTCAGATTGTCCAGATACTGATCATCCTCAGTGGAGTCTGCATGCATTTCCTCCCTCCTCCCCAGCCTCGCGGTCGATTCTTCCATGCCCACAGCAGTACTCCTAAGAGGCTTCAAGAGAGGTGCTGAAATGCCTCTACTCCTGTTGAAGTTACTCAGAGAACTCAATAATTCACAAGATTGGGTTCTTAAAGAACAAGGTGTGTGTGGGTGGTGTTTTTTGTCTTTTAACTTTTGCAGGCAAAAGCCCTAGCACATCCCATGAATAGATAATTTCAGATTTATTTGTTTTCCAGCTAGTACAATTTGAACCTTGCTGCCCAGTTTGGTACACAAGTTGTACAATTGACTTCACACCAGTGAATGCTCCTTTCCTGGGCTTTGTCAGCAGAGAAGGGACAGTGGTATGTTGCAAATGTGCTGCTTGTGCTGGAGTTAGCACCAGAGGCGGGAAGGGAAGATGCAAGCTTGTTGTTTTTCCTCTAGTACTGAAATTTTTCATTTCAGTAAGCACCAAGAAAATATAAGCAGCAGTCTAAAGAGCTGGTTTGTCTCTGTGAGTTAGTCCTGTACCATCACTCCCTGCAGCAAACAGTATACTTGAATGTAAATCCCCTGGATGTTGAGAAGAACAGGACAGTGTATTCTAGTGTTCACTATCTATCGCCCACATACACTGATTAGGTACTTTACTTGTTTCATTTCCTGTTTCTCACACAAACTGTGTATTAATGAAACTGAAACGAGCTCTCTGTGTACTCAGGTCAGATACTATGGCTGGATTTTAAAAAGTCTGTGAGGATTCATGACCCACAGTAGCATTTGTAGCTATCCAAGTCAAATTATAAGTCAATATCCAAGTCAAATAACGGAGTATAGATACTAATGCACCTGTAATAGGTATCTTCATGTGGTAGAATATAACACAATTGACTGTTGGACAGATTTTCAAAAACTTTAGGTGCCTAAAAATGTGAACAGATTTCAATGGGAGTAAGGTACCGAACCGCTTAGGTTCTTTTGAAAATCCAACTATGTAGTGCTCTGTACTTTTAGATGCAAAATACCTTTGAAAATCTGATCCTATGTGCATTAGGTACTTTTTTCACCTTCCTCTAAAACATTTGGAATCAGATACTACCCAGGGCCTGATCTCGAATAAGATGGACCAATGGTCTCATTGACTATGTCAAGTCCTATGTTAGCTCAATATATTTCCGTAAATATCTGACATTAACAAAGCTGAATCATGACTGACATTTCCTCTCTTCGTGCACCACTAGGGAAGGTGGAGGGATAGGAGGTGCAAGTGTAATGCTGGCAGATCCCAGTCATTGGAAGGTGGGATTGAACCTGGGACTTCTGGAGCTAAAGCCATATGCCTGTTAGCTAAGGCTGTAGAGCAGACTCATTAATCTCTCTCTAAGTGGTCTCGGTGCCACTAGATGGGACAGAACACCACACCCAAGAGATGTGTGCGTTACACAAGGACTATATTTGGCATGTCTCATGTGCTACTAGTGACAACGGTGGAGGATGTGAGAGGGCCTTTCCTCCTCCTAATAGTGGCTGTGGCCATATCAATAGCAGGAGCAACCTGCAGCTCAGCCTCAGCAGGGGCTGCCAAAGTTAACATATCATGCCAGCATTAGCATTTTTAGGTGAACCTTCCAAATAGTCCCACCCCTCCAATATTTAAGTTATCATTGTCTGCCAAGATCACCATTGTACTCAGGGCTGGCCTAAAGATGCGGGGGGGGGGGGAATGCGGGGGGATGGCCTTGGCAAAATGAGTCTTTGGGGTGTGTTCCAAATTTAACTGACCCATTTTACATACAAAATGATGCTCATTGTCTGCCCTTTCTTTAGAAGTGCAGCCCAGTTTTTTGTTCTTTTCCGTTTGTCATTTTATGTTTTCAAGGCTTTTCACAAGGAAATGGGATAGAAAGGTTTTGTTTTGTTTTGTTGTTTTTTTTAAACCCTCTAGTAGAAGATGAGGTGGTTCTTCATGGAGATTATAATCTGGTTCTGTTAACTAGGGAGGGGTGATGCAAGTTTCCTCCATCTCCTCAGTGAATCTGATGCACCTTCCTCTTAGGTCAGTTGCATAGCTCTCATTAACGTCAATGTACCAGAATTAGGTCATTTTTCATGTACAATAGGAAATTCTAATGTGTTCATGGACTAAAATGGATCTAGATAGTTTACAGGAAATCAGATAGACCCATTACCTCTGTAATGTACTAGATCTGTGTGCATGCCTGTATAATCTTCTACTGCCTGTGCCCACCCTGAGGATAAGAACTACTATTAGGAAAAGCGACAGGAATTTTTTACCTCAGGTTGTTGGGGCCTGTAGTTTTGAAACTGAAGCACCAAGGTTTTAGCACTAGCTTCCCTGCATGTGTGAATTCTTTTTAATAATTGCGCCTATTGGTTGTACCTCATAACTTAACTACATCACACACTTTACACTTTGAAAATGAATCACGTGCTTTAAAGTAACATGAATAGCCTTTCCATGAGCATGGAAAACAACAGTATGTGAGCACCCTGAATCGATAAGCTTTGCAGGTGATGCTTACAGCCAAGATATCGATCCATCGCTGGGTAATGCCCATAAGGCTGACAGAGTACTGAGCAGTGAGTCTTCTGTGCTCTGCTTCCCTACCAAGGTTGTGATCAGAAACAATACTGTCAATAACAAAGGCCTTGTTGCTATTGTATTCTGCAGTGTTGTATTCTTATTAGGATGATTGGTACTATAATTAACCACCAGAGAAAATAAAATTAAAACAAAAAAAATCCATTATAATTAATTTTCACAGACTGTCTTGGAAATCTTACAGGGAACGTTATTAGCCAACATTTTGTCTGTTTATAATTAGCATATCACAAACACTAATGGATTTCCCCAACAAAGACTGTGAATGGAAAATTGTTGTTGTTGGAGTGTCTGAATGGAGTCACTCTCTTAATGTGTGTCCCTTTAAGATATAAAGATTGATGTCCAGGTGGGGCAAGCTCAATACCATGCCTTCCATCTCAGCCAGAGGGGGAGACATCTCCTTGTCTCATGAGACAGCTGCTGCTGCATGTGGACCATACGTTTCTGCGTTGAGCCTCATCTGCAAATGCATGCAGGACACAGAGCAAGCCTAGCCACTGGAGGAGGGGAATTCTGCTCTTACTTAAGTTCATTGTAATAACTGATGGTAGTTCTATAGGTGGTAAAGACAACAGAGATGAATTATCCCTAGTTCACTGCTATTTACCCACAAATATGAGCAACAGTGGGATGGGAGCACAGATTCCCAGTTGCACAACCGTTACATCTCAGTCTTGCAAAGTGATGAGCACTTTGCCCCAATCCAGTAAAACACTTACTTATCTTGAAGATCAGTGGCACTTGCACATGTACACACTTAAAGGTAAGTACATGATAAAGTACTTTACTAGATCATGTCCAGAAAGCTCATTTTGCAAGATTGAGCCTTTAGTAATGATTTTAGAATCTCAGCACATCTTTTAGTTTAGACTTCATGGGCCAATCCTTATATATTAAATACCTAAAGGTGGAGCTTGCAGTCTGCCACATCCACTTTGTGCCGTATGTAGAGCTAAATGGAGGATGACAATTCCATTTCATAACAATTTTGATGTTTTGAAATTTTGTTTTTGGTCCACTAAACGAAACCTTTTTGCAAAAGTTAAATTGTGTTGTAATGTCCATTTTCAGAGCGAAACCGGAGTTTTTCAGTTTGAGGAAGGGCGTTTGTCCTAACACCAGGCTATTGAGTGAACTGATACATCCCTACAAAATATTTCAACTTCAATAAAACAGCATATTTTGGTGAAATTTCATGTAGCTGAAGGTGTTCCAACCACCTCTAAGCTGCATCGGCTTATGAAGACAGCATGGCCACTTCCTGTGCCAGCTGTCCCCTGCCTCCCTAGTACAAAGAAGACAGAGGGGGTATGAAACAGTGTGTGTGTGGCGGGGGGGAAAGGTGGGGCAAAACTGAGTGCTGCTACACCTGATGATCCCTTGCAGTTCTAATTTATGCCAGGGTTGGGATGGTCAGCACTGGAAAGCTGCAACTGGCTGCATTGTGGTTATCCTGTCACTGCAACCAAATATCACTGGCCACTGTTTATTATCTTAAACATATTTATTGACATTCATTTATCTTACACACCAGTTTCCTTTTCATATAAATATGGTGGGGGAGGTTGTTGTTTTTTTTAATCAATTGGTATTGGAAAAAATACAAGTGTAATTCTCTTCCTATTAAATGTAACTACTTAGAATTAAAAAGAGATCAGTATGATACTAAAGCAATTGCAATTGATGACTAAACAAATGTTTACTGTGATTTAACTAATAGTTGAGCAAAACATGTACTTTACTTGATTAATTTAGCTTCTCTCTTTTTCTTGGTAGGGTATCTTTGAACACATAATAATTGATTCATAATCCGTTAATATTTCTGACTTTCTTACTGTTTGGATTGGTCATAAATATTTGAAATTCAGGTTGTGTGCCAGGATTGAGAATGGTCCAATTAGTGATATTGTTTCTGTTAGCTGATTAGATGAGGTCATGAGCATTTCTTGTAACCTGCATCAGACTATGGCTCCTTTCTGATGCTTCAGAGAGAGCCAAAAAAGGGTTACTGTGTGACAGCATCTTGGGCACACATGATGTTTAATCAGTTGTATCTATGCATTGCTGTTTGTGAGCTGGAAAAAGCCGACTGAGGTTTGCAGATGATCAGTATGGGTCCTGAAGTGTGAGATTTGATCACGCTTGTAAAGCTAGAGAGCGAGCTATAGAGTAGCAAATAGGAATAGTAGTCAGATAGTTATCCAGTCTTTTTACATTCCAGATATTGTATTTATCTCAGTCTCTTGTGAAAGCCACAGAATGTATACATGTATGCTTTTGAAAAATACTATTTCATACAGTGCATCCTGCTAGATTAATTCAATAGCTCAATAAATCCCATATCCTTACTGTTTTGTTTCAAGTTAACTAGCCCTTTGTTTCAAGTGCTCGCTTCTTGCTGCATTACAATGAGAGAGGTTAAAAGGAAACACTTTAAAAATAAACTTGTACAAGAATATAAATTAAATCAGAAAACCGTAAAACAAACGGGTCCAGCAGTTCTCACCTAATTCATAATCAGATCACAAGTAGCCTAGCTGTTATCAGTCCAAGTACTGTAGCTCACCACGGTGTAAAACCAAGGAGAGATCAAACATTGTGGACTCTATCAGGAAGCTATAACCATTAGCATTACAATATGAATATGCAATATTATACCCGCTATAGGCATACAGTTCATAGAGGAAATGAGTGAGATATTATAGAGGGAGGGGAAAAAAAGAAATGTGGGAGAACAACTTAAACTGTCTGAACATCTAAAATTGCTTGGTAATTTACAAATACATCTCTTCATGGATGCTGAAGAAATTGCAGCAACACTGTTGGCATTTGTACAATAATCAATTAAAATATGACAAACAGTCTTGAAAAAAAACTTTCCAAACTTATTTAGCACAGAAAAAGAAGCTAAACTATGTTATATAGTTATGGGTTATTTACACTATTAACTGTGGTGGAGAGAGAATTTATTAATTGATACAAATAAGACCTGCAATATACCCTTTAATGTTATCACTTAAAACAAAATTTAAATAGAATTGTTAAATGGTTTACAGCTATTCCATTTAACATATCTAATAGCTGTAAGGCTAAGAGTTTAAAAACTGAAGTATATATTATTATGATCGTTTATTATATTGCAATAGTTTCTTGAGGCCCTAATCAGGGCTTTGGATCTCACTGTGCTAAGTGGTGTATAGCATATTCTTGTCTACAGAGCTTAAAATCTTGGTTAATGACAGGAGGCAACAGGGAGATGAAACAAAAAACTTGGTTGGAAGACGAGGAAGGAGTGGGAAGAAGAGTTGGTAATGATTCTATGAAAAATAAAGGGAAAAGACGGTCTAAATTTACACTCTGAGGTTTATTGTCAGTCCTAAACCTGAAGGAACAGTAGGTGGCCTCTTTAGTGAATTATATGATTTCAGACACTCTGAGGTCCATCTGTTATCTTATATATAGTATTCATTCAGCTAATCCATTTACAGGGGCCTGTTGTGAGTCCACCAATTGCTGTGCAAACAAACAAAGCATTAGCCACGAAAAACACAAAACCCTAACGAGCCCAAATACAGAGCCAAACAGCATAAAGAAAAACCTGGCACAAGGGCAAACCAAATTTCCATCGGGCAAACCACCGATCTCACAAAGAGATAATTTCTCAACTAATGCAAGTCAGGGGGAAAGGCTATAAAAGACGCAAAAACAAGGGGGGAGTCAAGAATAAGTTGACTGAAATGGTTAGGACTTACAACATGCCCTACTGAAAGACACTGAGGGATTTCTCTGGGACTCATATAGGAGTGAGTTCCAAAAGCAAAGACCTTCAGCTAAGAAAACACTTATCCCAGCCTGGTACCAGTGGAGCCTAGGAACCAAGTACAGATTTCTCTCCTCAACTGCAACTGTTGGACAATTAAAGAGGGCTTTTAAAGAAAATATACCACAATGGTACAGCTGTAGGAGAAATAATAAAATTGTGAATGTGCTTTCATGGAGAGTCACAGGATTGCACATTACTATAGAAAGAACAGGAGTACTTGTGGCACCTTAGAGACTAACACATTTATTTGAGCATAAGCTTTCGTTGGCTACAGCCCACTTCTTCAGATGCATAGAATGGAACATATAGTAAGGAGATCTATATACATACAGAACATGAAAAGGTGGAAGTAGCCATATCAACTCTAAGGGTAGGTCTATACTTACCTGCCGGGTCGACGCATAGCGTTCTACTTCTTCGGAGTTTGAACTATCTAGATGCGATAGTTCGAACTCCGAACGCGCTCCCGTCGACTCCGGAACTCCACCATCGCGAACGGCGGTGGCGGAGTCGACGGGGGAGCCACGGACTTCGATCCCGCGGTGTCTGGATGGGTGAGTAACTTGAACTAAGGTAGTTTGACTTCAGCTACGCTATTCGCGTAGCTGAAGTCACGTACCTTAGTTCGACCCCCCACCCTAGTGTAGACCAGGCCTAAGAGGCTAATTAATTAAGATGAGCTATTATCAGCAGGAGAAAAAAAAACTTTTGTAGTGATAATCAAGATGGCCCATTTCAGACAGTTGACAAGAGGTGTGAGGATACTTAACATGGAGAAATAGATTCAAGTGGGCTGTAGCCCACGAAAGCTTATGCTCAAATAAATTTGTTCGTCTCTAAGGTGCCACAAGTACTTCTGTTCTTTTTACGGATACAGACTAACACAGCTGCTACTCTGAAACCTGTCATTACTATGGGTTTGCTGTCAAAAAACTCAGCTTTAAAGGAAATGCTAATTTTTATATTTCCATATATTAAGCAGTGTGGATGCAACAACTTTAATCAGAGTTTTGACCTACACACTGGCAGTAGTCCACTTTTGGCTGCTAAACTCAGCTTATTGCCATTTGTGCACATTCAGTACCTGATTTTAAAATTCACAAGCAAATAGGCAATATCACCTTGTTTTTAAATGAAGCTTCTTATCCCAAAATATCCACCCTCCTCCCAGTATTTTACAAATTGGAATCATTTTGCTCACCAAAGATATGCAACCACCTTTGAGGTAGAATATGACATCTGGTTAGTATGTACAGAATTGCTTCAGTAAGGACACGGTCCTGCACAAACTTTGTACTTAGAATGCGGTGACAAAACAACTGTAAATGCTCCGAAAGCTTTCAGGAGACAGAAAGTAATTACCAAAACTGGATTTGACCAGGCCATGGAACCTAACATAACCAGTCTAATAACAAGTGACACTGATTTAAAAAAAAAAAAAGTCACACGTGAATGGAACCTCTCTGTGCATGTCTATGTAATTATATATCCCACCCCACACCATAAGCTATGGGTCTCATTGTGAACTCACATTCAGTTGTAAAAAATTAAGAGTAATTCAACTGAAAACAATTGAGCTATACCAGTGCAAATATAAATGTAAATAATATTTAAATAGAGCTTAACCAGTGCAAAAGAAAAAGTGTAAGTTAGAGGAGAATCAGGCCTAGATTAATACAGTAGCTATACAAACAAATAGATCTATTTGTGTGTACATGTGTATGCAATATATATACGTGTGTGTGTGTGTGTGTATATACTGGAAATAAGCCTGAACCAAAACTTCAGACTGAAACACCCTTGAATCCTGGGAAAATATGGCTCTGGATAAGAACTCTAGTTCTGACTCATCTCCAATATATGTGATAAAGCCAAAATTAAGACTAGAATGAATCAAGAATAGAAACTACATATTAACTGAAATCATCATGGAAAAATATAAGGTACTATAGTTAAAAATAAGTTACATTTTTAGGATTGTTTTCTTATTTTCACATTATCTTAACACAGAACATTATTATTTGCAATCAATCCAACAGATGATTATTAATCAATAATATTTAAATGTATCTTCATGCCTGTATACAGCCAGTGATACTGTATGTCACTTGGGAATAATGATCCTCCTATTGACAATATCATTGTGTTTACTTCAAAAAACAAACAGTCCACGCAGCAAAAGAAAGCATTGATTTATTTCATTCTGATAAAAGGCAGGGTACACATGTAAAGCCAGCTTTCACAGGCAGAAATCAATGGGATGACTTTGGATGTTGAAAAGTTTATTGGTCCAGTGGCTTGTATGGTACTTTGGTTCACCACTTTCTTGGAGACCTAAAATCTCAGTTAGGGTTTGGGGACATTGGCACTGATCCTGCAAATTGCTTAGCACTCTGGCTCTGATCCAGTGAAACACATAACCACGTGCTTAATTTTTAGTATGAGTAGTAGAGATGGTCAGAAATGTTTCAATGAAGTTTTTTGCCCAAAAAGCCTGATTTCTGGAATAGGGGGTGCATCATCAAATCTCACTTAAAAAATGTTAAGGAGGAAAGTTTCAGAACTGTCTAAATTTCATGTTCTCATAATGTCAAAGTTCAGGATTTTCACTTCAAAATAACTTTTCGTTTGTAAATTAATTTTATTTACACTAAAAGAATGGGTTGAAAATGGAACAAAAAGTTTTGAAAATATCAAAATAAAATATTTAGATTGACCTGAACTGATCTAAGATTTTGGTATGCAATTTTTTTTTTGAGATATCAACTTTCTATCCAGATTTGAGATGGGATTTTTTTTTTATATCTTGACCATTTTAATGGGACCAGGAAATGGTTTCCCATTCAGCTGTAATGAATAGACTAATTTAAGTCAGTAGGACTCACATGCTTAAAGTTAAGCCCACGTGTAAATGCTTTGCTGATTGAAGCCAGCATGCCCAGTCCTTGCAGGTTAACAAATAAGAGTAGTTATAAATAATAAGAGTTGTTAACAAGTATCTGTGTTTAATATAGCGGCTAATCTGTGTGCATACCACTAACATCTACTAGACATGTTCAAACCCTACTACCACTAGAGCTAAAGGTGATTCTTCTTCAGCTCAAGTGTTTGAAGTCTGGGCTTCTGAAGATTTGGAGGCCTGGTCTAGCCTGCAAAGTTAGGTTGACATAAGGCAGCTTACACCAACATTACTCTGTAAGCACTTACACTAAAGCAGAGGTGGGAAAACTGTGGCTCATGGGCCACATCTGGCCCACGGGACCATCTTGCCTGGCCCTTGAGCTCCTGGCCCGGGAGGCTAGCCCCCAGCCCCTCCCCTGCTGTCGCCCCTTCCTCACAGCCTCAGCTCTCCATGCTGCCAGTGCTCTGGGCGGTGGGACTGCAAGCTCCTGCCGGGCAGCCTGGCTGCAAGAGCTGCTGGCCTGCCCTGGTGCTCTAGACTGCGCGGCGGCGTGGCTGGCTCCGGTTGGGTGGCACGGCTGCCAGTTCTGGTGCTCTGAGTGGCAAGGTAAGGGGGTGGGGAGCAGGAGGGTGTTGGATAAGAGGCAGGGGGTTCTGGTGGGGCAGTCAGGGGATGGGGAATGGGGTAGGTAGGATAGGCATGGGAGTTCCAGGGGGCGGGGGTGTGGATAGGGGTCAGCGCAGTCAGGGGACAGGGAGCAGGGGGATTGATTGGGGGTGGGGTCCCAGGGCAGCAGTTAGGGGTGGGGGATCCTGGGAGGGGACCTAGTCAGGGGACTAGGAGCAGGGGGGGTTGAATGGGTCAGGGGTTTTGAGGGGGGCAGTCAAGGGGTGCGAAATGAGAGGGGGAGGATGGGGGAGGGGAACAGGCTGTTTGGGGAGGCACTGCTTTCCCTACCCAGCCCTCCATACAGTTTCAGAACCCCGATGTGGCCCTCAGGCCAAAAAGTTTGCCCACACTTGCACTAAAGTGTAGCTCCCACTGATGTAACTCACTGACTTAACTCCACCTCTGCAAGAGGCGTAGTATTTAGGTTGATGCAGTGTCAGGGTAGACACTGTATTGCTTACATCAACTGTTCCTGTCTTTCAGAAGGCACCCCACAATGCCCCCACTGACAGTTAAATTGATGCAAGCACTGCAGGTGAGTATGTGTCCCACTGACACAAGGAGTGTAATTATACTGCACAAGGAGTGCAATATAATTACTGCGGTGTCTATATGTTGACGTAACATAGGTGGGCTTAATTTTGTAGTGTAGGCTTGCCCTGAGTTCTGTTCCGACTTATGGCTATATATGAGTTGCCATGAGTTTGTTACAAGCCCAAGAAAGAAAAGGGAAAATTTAGCTATGAATCACTCAGTCTAAATGTGAGTACAGCAGAATTTTATGCAGAAGTCTGCATAAATGTTGTGATGTAAACTAAAAAGCTGTGTTGGGGAGGAAATACATTTTCAGTACCATTTTGACTTAAACAAGGGAAGGCAGCAAAATGTTGCGGTGGTGAGGTGAGATGTTGCTGAAAGCAAATCTGCCAAAAACATAATTAGGGCAAATGAAAGTCCTAATTAGTGAAACCCCTTGAGAAGCTGACTAGAAAAAAAAGTTGTTCAAAAAGTATTGTTGTCTGAAAGCGAAATCAGCTCATTTTGAGGGAGATAAATGTTTAAGCATTCATTGTCATCTGGAAATTAAATTAAAGTAAAGGATTGCAAATCAGAAGCACAATAAAAGGTGCACGGAACTAATGGAACCTTTTTTTCAAATTGTAAATTACATTTCTGAAATTCCACAGTAAACCTTACGTGAGGACTCTATTAATTACAATGTAGAAGCTCTGCCATTTCCCTTCCACAGCTCTGCCATTTCCCTTCCACTCGCTCAGCTGCCCTGCTGCGTTCATCTGTGACTTTCTTTACCATGCATTTCAGCGATGGGGAAGTGTTAACTCGTCACTGAAAGACACTCAGTGATTTTGGTGATAGATTTGCAGTGTCTCTTCCTGATCCCTGAAACTTGGGAGTCTTCTGTAAAAGAGGAAGTTAAGTAAAACCTGAGAGAGTGTTGTCTATGTTGCTGTTCACAAGGCAGTGAAACTACTAATTGAGTGAATGGGTATATCTGTTTATAGTCTCTTCAATGTGGCAGAATTGGGCAAGTGCTCTTTTTGATAATGTAGAAACAGTCAGTGTAGTGTATCCTACCTCTATCTCTATCTTAGGCTATGTCTACACTGTTTACCTTACAACAGCGCAGCTATACCATTGCAGTCACACCATTTTAAGGTAATCAGTGTAGCCGCTCTCTCTCGATAGGAGAGAGGCTCCCGCTGATGAAGCACTGGCACTTTTTGTCGTTAAAACTTTTGTTGTTCAGGGGAATGTTTTTTCATGCCTCTGAGCGACTAAAGTTTTAACAACAAAAGTACCAGTGTAGACAAAGCCTTATACTTATAGTTTTCTGAACCACTTATCTCTAGTGTGTAAAATATGAGGTATATCAAAATTGATCATAGTATTGAAGATGAGGTAGCCCAAGAAAATATACCATATGGGAAAAGCTGGTACTATTAGAGGATGAAGGTGACCTATTAGTTCTTTTCCATAATTGTTCAGAGTCTATGCTCATTGATTTATGTAATGCAATTCTGATATTTTCTGTAGTATTCTCCTTCTTCTTAATCACTTTGGTACTTCCAAATTTCCTGGGTTATAGGTCAAAATGTCTCCACAAGTGCTGCCTTATCTACTTCATGCATCTTCTCTGGACTATCAGCATCCTAATGGAACGTATCTGAATTTTGCAGGTGGCAAGATCACTGTAAGTAGAATTGGAAGTAGGTGGAATAGTGCACCAACCTTTAATATCCGATGTCCTGCCTTCAAATATGGCTCACGAGGGGCTTGCTAGACTCTGAAGAATAAGATAATAATTTGTAAACTCACTAATATCCATTGATTAGGCTTTCTTCCAAGAAAGAGACTATTACTGCTAGTGGCAATGAGTGCTCTGGTTTGTCTCCCAACTCCTTCTCAAAGATAAAACTGGTCAAAAATGATAGGGATCTTTCCTGGAAATTTTTCATTTTCTTGAAAATTTTCACAAACATTTCTAAAGTTTCTGATTTTTTTAATCAAAAACGGAAAATGCTTTTCTTTTTTTCAGTTATTTTCTTATTTTCATTTTTCTTCCTTTTTCCTTCCCCTCTTCTATTCTTTTTTTGGTCTTCGTTTTTGTGGTAAAATCAGAAACTTAAAATAAATAAATCTGGGAACATTTTGTTTTCCAATGTAGCCAATTTTTCAGATTGTTTTAAAAAAATTAAGAATTGGAAGTGGTACTGAAATAGTGATAAATTGTGATGAGTGTGAGTTTTTTTGATGGTGCCCATGATTTGTTTTGTGACTTAGGGTCTGGATCCTGCTTCCCGAAAATTTCATGGCAAAACTCCCATCTACTTCACTGGAACAGGATTGAGTCCTTAACTTCTCTGTACCGATTTCCCATTCTGTACATTTTTTGGATAATTCTTCCCACTTAATAAATGCTTTGGGCTGTTCAAATGAAAGTTGGTATATAAGAACAAAATGTAATTAATTCACAATCTTTTAATCAAACAGATATTCCAAATTGATCTACATCTAGAAATCTGCAAAGAGAGACTGTCCCAAATAACTGAGATGATGATGATTTTAATTTACTCAGGAGTGTTTTGCATTTAATAGGTAGTTTGTTCATTGTGTTGAAAATGTGAAGCACTGTGCACTTGATCCTATACCAATGAAGTCAAGGGGAGTTTTGTCATTAATTTCAATGGGAGGAGGATCAGGCCCAATAAAAGTGTTAGCATATATTACTGTTACATCTATAGGGAGCAAGACAAATAATTATATCATGTTTAGAACATGGAACTTGGAGTCAAGAGTTAAGGGTTTTCTTCCCTTAACTCCCTTTTTCTTCTGTACCTTAATTTTCTGATTTGTAAAATGGAAATAATAAAATGTGAGTTCTAATTAGTGTTCTTAAGTGTGGTGAGTTTCTCAGATAGAAATTACTATAGAAATGGAAAAAATGATAAAACAATAATCATGTTAGCTTAGTTCTGTGACGCTAATCTTCATTCATCAAGAGATATACCATAAATCACTCCACGTCTTGTGCATTATTATTTCTCTCTATTTTGAGATGGATGTCACATCAGCATCAAACCACCATGTATTTTGTATACATGTACAGCATATTCCTATGATATGTGAGAGAATAAATGTTTCAGATTTTTGCTGAATATAATTCATGTTCATTGATTGCAGTGACTCCATTATTCCGAGTGGCATGTTCTGTTTTTACCACATCTTTTTAAAAAACCTGTTCAATATTTTGAATGCACAGTTGTCTTTGGTGGATCCAACAGACTGTGCCATTGGGAAGTGAGTGGGAACTGATACAGTGGCGGCTGAATTAATTAGCATGGTGGCAGTTCTGATATACAGTACGTAAGTTGTTGAGTGGTATGTGTGGTGAAGGCACATAATTTATTTCAGAAGTGTATAGGTATAATAATACAATTCCACATCATGATTCTAACTACATTAATTTATATCATACATTAGGGGAAATACAATACTTTACCTTAAAGTTTTAGAGGCTATTTACCATTGGCACGGTGCCCAATGCATTAATTTTCTGGAATAAACTAGAAGAAATACCATGTGTGATATAATAGGGAGTCACCAGATGACACACTTACAATTGATTTTACAAGTTCTGTTTGGACTGTATGGAGAGATTGTGGGGCAAATATTTGGTGTTAGTTGTAGTGCAATTCTTCTGTGTGTTTTTTTTAACAGTGCTAAAAGACAAGTCAAGTCCATTCTGCTTTAGTCTCTTTGAGAGAATAATTTCCTAGATGAAGAAATGATGCCTACAGGTTTGTCCATTGCAAGGAATCAGAAATATTGCATGATGCCAAATCAATACATGTAACTTATAGACATACTGTGGGAGTACAACAGTTTCACTGGATCAAGTAGAATATTTACATAATATTGTGAATTACTGCATTTTCAGGGCGTAAAACTGTAAATTAATATTCATGTTAAGGCTACATTAAATTGTTTACAAACTTTATGCTATATTAACTAATTTACATCTGTTCTTTACACATGCAGAGGTCTTTATTAATAGCTGATAGATTAGACACTAATCATGTAAATCATTAGTTTACACAATGTAAATGATATTCACTCTATTTTTTCTACAATTCAATGAACATTCATACAAATATTGCATATTGTACACTCAGTGAAAATTTCTCATAAGTCTTCACCTCCAAAGCCAAGCCCCTCTCTTAAGTGACCATTTTAATGTGTACCTAGAGTTTCCAGTACAAATTTGCTTGATCACAAGTCAAAGGCAAGGGGCCCGATCCTTCTATCATACTAGGAGTACAGGAATGACTCTACTGAAGTCAATGAATTGACATGGATATAAAACTCATGTAACTTACACCAGAATCAGACCCTGGGTCTATTAGATGGCATAACTTGACTGGTTCCATGGGAGATTTTTTGTTCAAAACAGGCTTTGCTGTGTATAGGGTTATGATTTGAGCTAGGTGAAATTTTTCAACTGAAACTTTTTATCAGCAAAAAATGCAGATTTGGTGGCACTGGAACATTGTGAGAATTCATGTCAGTTTGGCCAAATTACTTGTGCGGGGGGGGAATAAACCCTAACCAAGATTCTAAAAAAATCTAAATGTTGTGTTTCAATATTTTCTAAACGAAATGTTTCAATTTTTTTCCAAATGACTTTTTGGTTCAAATTTCCTTTGATTTTTATATAAAGAAAAATCTAAACAAAAATCCAATCAAAAACATTGAAAAATTATCTCAAATTGAAATTGTGTTTCCAGTTTGTCTAAACAAAATGTTTCATTCAATCCAAAGTGCATTTTAAAAAATTTTGATTCACAAAAAAATTAGAAAAAATATTTTTGGTTTGACCTGATGTGTTTTTTGTTTTTTTCCCAATTCTTTGGAGTTGGCAGTGAACCAAAAATTTATTATTATTAACACAACACCAGTTGTGGTTGTATAGATGAGTCATTGCCCTGCAAGGGTTATTTCTTGAGTAAAGAGTATAAAGAGCCCATAAAGAAAAATCCCTTGACTTTCCTTGAGTTTCTGTGGAAAAGATGCACCACAAGATGAAAGTAATAACACATTCAGGTGACCATATCTGCATGCGTGCAGGTGTGCATTTCAGAACTGCTGCAAAGTAAAGTTTGGTTCCTGATGTAAAGTTTTCCAAATTATAAGGGCTTGATTCTGTATTGCACTGCACCTTGTGTGGTCAGATAAGTGCAAAGTGACTGAAAAGTGGGTGTAAAATGTCAAAAAGTAGCATATTACACACACTTTGCACTAGTGTGAGTGGCAACCAGAGGTGGAAGGCGAGAGAATGGTGTCTTCAGAAACAGTAGATAGCACCCATGTGTGTGCATATACACATGCATGTGTGCACACCTGCTTTACCTTTAGTACATCAGTTTTTTTCTGTGTGTGTGAAGGAACACATTTGCCAGCATTACATTTTGAAATAAAATGTGCAAGTTAATGCAAGTGTCTTTAACTCTATTAATGTTAAAATTTGATGTAGAGTGGATGTGTTGCAACCTGTTTAACCTCCAGTAAAGAAGTTGTTGCCCCAATCAGACTAATTTCATTTATGGCACAAGCAAATGGAAGTGATTCATCCCTGACAACTCTAATGTTTTCATTAACTTTGGTACATAATGAGAAAAAGGGTATCTTCGTGTAACATTATGACTAATGCAGAATACTTAATGTGGAAGATAACATTTCTACTCACAAAACAAGACTTTAGCTTGTTAATACATTTTGATCTGAGCAGGATTATTTTCCACTAATGGAAACAGTGGGACCGTAATACTGTAATGTTTTGCAGAAGCATCATTTATTTTCATCTGATGTGGATTGCAAATATTAAACTGCCCTACACTATGTGAGGTACATAAGGGAAACACTGCTGAGAAAGGCTTGATCAAGATGGTAGAGACTTTTGTTGAACTCCTGGTTTTATTGACATCAATAGGAGTTTTTCAGTTGACATCCGTGGAGAAGGACTTCACCCGTCAAATCTTGATTTCCTTCTCTCTAGAGCTGAGTTGACCAGAATTGGAAATCACACAGGTGCACTGAAGATTTGATTTGTTTCTTTGGATCTGTGGATCCTTTCACTTAATTACTCAGCCTCTTTGAGAAGAAAGTTGATTGTGTAAGCAATTTTTTCTGCTTTTGCAATAAATGATGGGTGAACAATGAGTTTCTTTTCAAATAGTTTACATGAATAGTTCAGCATTGTTGGCCTCCCACAGTCTTTCCTCACCATTTGCTTCCAGGTGAGGGATTTTTACAGGGTAATAACAATCTGAATCCAATCCACTGCTTACTTCTGTTTTGTGTATGACTCTTTTTCAACAAAAAGGCCACGTTTACAAGGCACTGATTAATTTTGAAAGAACCTATGTAAAAGGCAACACATCAGCCTTTGCAAGTTTCTATCAATATCTAGTGGTGAATTGTGTGTAATGAAACAAAGATCTATTCAGGGGGTAATGAAGGTCCTTTCATTCAATAAAGGGAAGTGGTTTATTGTAGTTAAATGTGGT
The DNA here is from genome assembly GCF_016161935.1 of Mauremys reevesii. NCBI lineage: Eukaryota > Metazoa > Chordata > Testudines > Geoemydidae > Mauremys > Mauremys reevesii. Next base: position 77,113,559 of record NC_052626.1, read on the forward strand.
CTGTTAAGGAGATTTAATTTTCTTTGCTGGTGTTGAAGCTTGTTGTGACCCACAATAATTTAATTTTTCTTTTGAGGCTGCTCTGTGTTTAGAATATCATTTAAGGATGAAAGACAATTTTGACAGCAACCAATAGACTTTATGTAGGAAATGGCAAAGCCATTTTGCCAAGCTCTGAAGACTACTGTAAGATTGCAGGCTTGACCCATATTCACATGCTGTTTGGTTTTCCTTCTGTCTGAGAGATACTGTGGGGAAAGAAATGGTAAGAAAATATCCAAGGGGGGGGGGGGGGAACTAGGCAGACAAATAGAGAAGAAAGAAAATCTGGAAATAAGGAGAAGAGAGAAAACATATACCGAAGACAGGGTGGAAAATACAGCAGAGTACAGGGCAGATTGAAAACTCATTTCAGAGAGATTGTGAAAAAGAGAAGATGAGATGGAAGAAAAATTGTAATATAAAATAAATACAGTTGGTCACTTCCTTCTTTACATTACAGTCCAGTGGCATAAAGGGACTGAAAAGCTGGGGTTAGACATTGATTGGATATAATAAATCAAATGCCAAAATAATAAAAAGCCTATGAGAAAACCTCAAAGTAGCAAAATCTTGAGTTTGTATTGTATTGCCAAAATGGGAGTGTGCACCTAGATAGCAATGATCAGAAGTGAATTAACACTGACATGCTAAATGTGTAATGAGAAGTTTCCTTCAAGCTTTGGTCTTGTTCTGAGATAGAAAAGCTAATGAGAGAGCTTGTCAGCATCCAGCTGTGGTCAAATTCATCTGAGTACATCAGCTAAGGTAGTCATGGTACTATTTTGAGTAATGTTAACATAGGAATCATAGCTTCTATAAGTGATACAGTACCTCCTGAGAGTGATGTTACTATAACAGATGTCAATTTCCTGAAATATCCTGAATAAACTTTATTGAATTAAGTTTAATAACTTTGGGGTCCAGTGTACTAAAAACACAATATTTGTGTGTTATTGTGGGATTGTATATATAGGAGGAACTTGAGAGGCCGCCTTCTTGATTGAGCAAATGGACAGAACATCTGGTCCATGAAAGGCCCCAATCTTTAGGGAAGGCTTGAAGGATTTGGCCTACTGAGGCCCCATAAGACTGTGTGCTAGTTCTGAGCTAAGGCTGTTATAAACTTTTGGCCACAAAAGAGGACCCCTTTGTGGGGGAGGGAGAGGAGATCTTGGTTGGGCAGGGGGGTTGGAAGACTTACATGATAGAACCCATAGTGCAGACAGTTGGAGTGATCTCTGGTAATCTCATTAGCATGTGTGTAGATTCTTTTATTGTTTTTAATATGTTTACTTTGTAGTGCTTTTACCTTAAGACTAAAGTAGGCTTGTATAGGAAGTACTATGTGGTAATCTGTAATGTAGCAATTCAACTGTGCATTGTCTCTGACGGAAGAAGTGAAGTAGTCTTGCTTAGGCAGACTGTCCTTTGCTGGGAATAACACAATGAAGGCAGGGGACTATTTTGCCTGGAAATATCTTGGTCAGGAGGGAAGGAGAGGGACATGGGTCTCCACCCGAGAAAGTCAACACTAGGTGGACAGAAGCCTAAGAGTGGGTACCCTTGAGGGACCACTAAAGGGAAATATATGTGCAGTTTCGCTAAACTGTGACACTCACCATGTAGTCCAGTGCAGTTGACCCTTGCTACTGACCATCAGTTTTGTCAGATGAACAGGCTTATGATGCTGTGATTCAAAATGGTGATGAGCAAGCTGTTACAAAGGGCATATCATGCAGTTAAACATCTCTTCATTGGAGGGAGGACTCCATGATAGACGATAGTGGGAAAACAAACTGTTAGTTCATTCACTCCCTTTTTCATTGGCCAGAACAGGATGGTTCTCTACAGAGCTATTTTCTAGTGCTTTGTCTAGGCTACTTGTTAATGTCTCAAACTTTCACCATATTCCTTTGGAGACCATTCTGCTGTTTAAAACATCTTCACCTTTTTTTTCTAACATGCAGCCTATCTTTTTCTTTTCTTAAAGTCCCATCACATTATTTCTAAAATTATACCCCTTAGAACATGTTGACTAGTTATTCTTGTGCTTTCAGAACCTTATGGCTGCCTCTGTTCATTATATAGCCAAGCTATATGTATATAATTATTTTAGTTCCCATTAAGTCAATCCCTCCATCCTTTTAATTATGTATACTTTTTTTCTCTGGATTCCCTTCCAATTTCCTTGAAGTCTCATCAGTTTTGGAGAGGACATCCCAAAGAGTGACCAGAGAATGAGACAACTTCATGACTTGGGGAGTATTCAGCAGAACTGTAACTAAGCGGCTCACCTTCCATGTCAGCGTCCTTGTCTAGCAGCAGGTGCTGTAAAGTTAAACACATTAATTTAAAATAAAATGAATCCCAGTTGAATCGTGCTGGTATATCACCCATGAAAATACAATTATATTGCTTTGGCTTGTGGAAAGCTCTTCATCATCACGTTAAAAAAAGTACTTTCCCCCATTCATGAATAAATCATGTTCCTCACGGTTTGTGAAGAGGATATATTAGTGGTGGGGGGAGGGATGCAGGGACAGAAGAATGTAGATATATAACTGTTAAGATAAGGGGAAGTGTATTGGGTGAGACTAGCCTCTTAGGGCTTCCCCAGAGGCTTTTGAAGGTTAGAGCACATAACCTAAGGATATTGTGTACATTGGGCTTGTTAGGTCCTTAACCTGAGAGGTGCTGATCAGAAAGAAATCCCACTGACTTGAGTGGGGGTTGAAAGTGCTCCTCACCTCTCAAGATTAAGTTCTTAATGGAGGTGATGTTTTAGACTATAGAATAATCATGAGCCTAAATTGTACTATACCAGAAGCTCCTCTTAAAGATTACAGGAACATGTGTCCAGATATGAACAGAGTGTGTCATTTGGGAGTGTGGTAATAGTGTGTGGATATAGTGGGGGGTCAAACAGGTCCCTGTTTTTGACTGATGTATTTTGATGCATTATTAAGGATATGAGATGCCCATTGATGTATGTGCTTCACCATCCCTTTTGATATATAAAGATTCTACTGTATAATACAGTATTAGACCACAAAAAATAAAAATAGTGTTCCTACAGTAGTGTAAAAATATAATTCCTATATATCTAACCTATCCAATTTTTATTTATTTATTTTGCTATTTGCCTCTGTTAAATACCTTCCTACTACACCTAGCTGTTGCTTATTTTCGCTCAGAGTAAATTCTAACAGGCAGTAGCACAAACTCATTCTGAGATCTGAAAATCCAGGTGTATTTTTGCTTTCTCTCACAGTGGTCACCATTCAAAAGTGAACTTTCATACAGTAGTATCTGAAATACTTCATTTATTTCTGGAGTTGGTTGACCCCACTTAAAAGTTTCAATGACATTTTTATTTTTTCCCACCAAAAATCTATTTTGACAAAAAAAAAGTCATCACATATTCAAAATTGAGGAAATATGGACCAGTATTATAGTTAGCTGAAAAAAATCCAACCAAGAAACACACAAACAATAAAAATTTGATGAAATTTTTCAAGTCTTTTCCCCTGACAAAAATTGTGTTTTTTTTGTTTTTTTTGTTAAAAAAAAATTCATTGAAATGTGAAAGTCAGAAAATGTTGACCAACTCCAGTTATTTTCTTTTCTGAGTAGAGTAGGAACCTGGCTATTTCCACTGTCATATTTTGATAACAGTAGCCAGTTGTCACTTTGGAATGATCATCAGCATAATAAAGTTTCTGTTTTCAGAACTTATCTGATAGCATTATTGATGTTTCTTAAGAGTGTGTGCAAAATTATGCATTATAAAACACACCCTACTCCCCGGCAAATGTATGTACCCTGCAGGGTTCGAAGGAGCACAAAGTTACAATCAGGGAAAGTCAGCAGATAATGGCTCAAAGCTGCACAGGGACCAGATACGTTGAGTGCCATTTTTTAATAGTTACTCTTCTGAATATGACAGCACTTTAAATTAATGTCAACTTTTGTCTGCTACTGAGTAATGCACCTAAACTGTCCCTTCATCTTCTCTTGTAAGAAGACCTGAACTAAATATGTTTTCAGTTTGCAGTAATCCTTTCCAGAGCTATGATCTAGCGTTGCCATTAAGTACTTTCCCACCTGCCTGTTGATGATGATGATTACATGCTCACAATTTACAAGGTATTTTACACATTTCAGCTGACAGCAGAAGGGAATTACTTCACATTTAAATAGCGTTCATATTTTGTCCAAATAAATTATTCATACTTCTGATTTCATGATGTCTTTTGTTGGTTTCTTTGAATGTGATCACCAGCATGTGAAATGTGGAGAAATTCACGTTTTGAAAATGTTATAAAATTATATGTTTTGGCAGATGAAAGATACTATGAGATATAGTTCTTTAATCCTTCTTTGTTCCTTCTGGATGTTGTTACTCTAGCACTTCAGGCAAAGAAGAAAGAATAAACAAGGGAGTAGTAGGTCAGGAGGAGTAAGTTAATGTTTGGGGTACTTTATAAATGATTATTTATGTATGTCTGTTGTAATGCCATTCTAATAACGGCTCAAATCCTGAAGTGCCTACTTAGTCCTTGGGTGCAAAACTTCCCTTGCCTTCAGATCAGGACTTGGTCCACATAAAGTAATTAATAAATAAAAATATTTGTTTTCTAGTACCATTTTGGGGACCCTTTGTACTAGTAGTAGACAGGCCCTGTCCCTACAAGCTTTTAGTTGAGATAGACAGGACCAACAAAGAGTAGGAGGGGAGACAGGTACAGAGAGGTGAAATGACTTGTTTAAGCTCTCAGAGATGGGATTAGGACCCAGGGGTGACATCAGTAGGGCCAGGATTTCATCCCAGATCTCCAGATTCTTCTCCCAGAGTCCTGGAGCTCACTGCCTCTATTAAATCTATATATTTCTAATTAGTAATGAATACTAAGTTCATACCAGAATTCCACACCACAGTGATGGTGGCAGTGATGATGCTAAGGGTTTTGGGAATGTCTACAATGCAATTAGACACCCATGGCTGGCCCATGCCAGCTGACTCAGGCTCACAGGACTCGAGCTGTGGGACTGTTTAATTGTGGTGTAGACGTTCTGACTTGTGCTGCAGCCCAAGCTCTGATACCTTCCCACCTTGCAGGGTTCTAGAGACTAGGCTGAGCCTGGACATCTACACTGCAATTAAACAGCCCCTTACCTGGAGCCCTGCAAGCCTGAGTTAGCTAACATGGGCCAGCCACAGGTTTTTAATTGAAGTGTAGACATACCCTTAGTTTTAAAAGGTAGTTGCAAGGAATATCCTTAAAAATGTATGGGTATCTGATAATCCTTGCATTGCTGGATACATGTTAGCCAATCACCTGATGACAAGGTGACACGTACTTGATTTCCTAAATTCCCATTTTTCATGTGTAAATATGGGATTCCATAAGTGCATTAGCTGCCACAAACTTTAAATAAAGGGGGAAGGGTATCTATGTGAAACTTGGTAAATAAATGGAAAATTAAATTACAATAATAATTCATTGAAATTTTGCCTGAGCCAAATAAAGCTGCATGAGAGATGTCAGTTCACCATGTGTAGGGTGAAATGAAAAGCTTCTTTTCAGCATGATTATAGGTGTTCTTCACATTTGAGTTCCTGAGGAGTGAGATGGCCACTACAGTAGGATTGCCATGGAGAGCAGCTATCCATCCTTCCCCTTGTTATAAATTTTTAGGCTTCAGTTCCAAGAATAAAAGAACAGGAGTACTTGTGGCACCTTAGAGACTAACAAATTTATTTGTCTAAGGTGCCACAAGTACTCCTGTTCTTTTTGCGGATACAGACTAACACGGTTGCTACTCTGAAAAAAATTCCAAGAATGTCATCCATTGGCATGTCTTCAAGATCACTCAGGCCACTTTGCCCATCGATCTATATTTTAGAAATAATGCAGGGAATGGTAACTTCATATGTAGCAGGAGGCCAGATAAGACCGATTTGGGAGATGGAGCAATTTAACAACATAGTTTCTAGATAGTTCCAAAACTTGTTATTAAGTCTCTCATCCAACTGTGACCTGCTTGGTGCAATGTTTAATGCTTTCTTTTCTGATGTGCTGACTCCAGTGTAGCTATAGACGGGGAAAAATGCTAAAAGCACTGATCTTGGAACCCATCTAGCTTTCTTTCACCCGTAACTTGTAACAAACAGCTGTCAGGACTCCAAGAGTCCCTACATTTTTACAACAGTGTGTGCTCATCACACACGCAGCAAAAATCAATGGTGTCCTTGGTCAACAATTTTAGTGAGGTCCAATCCATGACTGTATGGAAAAGTGTTAAGGTCCACAGACATGTTCTGCTTTCTGTAAGGGAGAAAACAGAGAGAGCAAAATGTCTCTGATGCTTAATTGATCTGGTGATCTTAAATGGCTATCCGGGGCTGTAGAAAGCGCTATGGAGATGGCTGGACTCAAATATCTTCACATGCCTTCTACTGTGCTGAGATGAAGTGTCTGTGAATGTTAGGAGTTGTAGCACATTTCATTGTACCTTCATTCTAGGCAGATGAATGAACAAACCTCCCTAACCTCAAGATTTTAGCCTAAGAATCAAGTTTTTGTGGAATTCCTAAATCAGTCAGGTCTGTCTTCAAAATTTCAGAAGTTTTGATTGTACCAACAGCCATGAAAGTGATGCTGAACTGAAGGGGAAATAGAGGGGCTAAAAAGAATGTAAGATGGTTTTAAATTAGCATAAGGGACAGAAAAAGGGACACATTTGCATCTCTTAATGTGGGCAACAAATCGTGTGTGTGTGTGTAATTATTTGTACCTAACAGTACATTTAATGTTAGAAATACTTTACAAACATGAGGCCAGATTCTCAGCTGATGTAAATCTATGTAGCATGCCAATTTATATCAGATGAAGATCAGTCCATTGTCTATGGTAATTAATTCTCTGTGATGTAGACAAGAAAATTATTTCTATTTTATAGATGGGATCTTGAATAGGAGTAGAAAGGCTTATGCCTCTAAATTTGGAACTGGTGTGATTGCTGCTGGAATACTGAGTTTTCTTCTTGTGTCCACAATTCAAGAAGCGTGGTGATATATTTGAGAAGGTTCAGAGAGGAGCCATGAGAATTATTAAAGATTTAGAAAACCTGCCATATAGTGATAGACTTAAGGGTGTCAAGCCATTTAGCTTAACTATGAGAAGGTGATGAGGTGACTTGATCATTCTATTAAGTACCTACGTGGGGAACAAATTTTTAATAATTGACTCTTCAATCTAGCCGCCAAAGTATAACAACATGACCCAATCTCTGGCCGTGGAGAAATAGAGACTGGAAATAAGGCATGCATTTTTAACAATGAGAGTAATTAACCACTGGAACAACTTAGCAAGGGGTTCTGGTGAATTCTCCAGCACTAAGATTTTTAAAAATAAGATTGGATGTTTTTCTAAAACTCTGGTCTAGGAATTGTTTTGGGGAAGTTCTACGCTCTGTGCTATGCAGGAAATCAGAGAGATGGTCACAATGGTCCCTTCCAGCCTTGGAATCTATGAATGTATGTGCTGAGGGAGAGAGATGGAATGATTTTTGCACAACCACAGAGAGAGAGTCTGATTAGGATTATAACTGAGGACTTTCTTGAGCTTGTACTTTGCATCATGGACCTCACCATTCTCTCACTTCCTGTAGTAAACTGTTGTGATGCACCTTTTATCAGATGCAATGTTCCATCACAGACCTTGAGGACATGCCACATATTATGGAACAAAGGATGATTGTGATGAATGGGGAATCCAGAGTTCAGGGTGGGAGATAAAAAGGGGAGAAAAGGAGGAAGAAAGGGACATATTATAGTACTGATCAACAGAAATACTTTTTTACACAATATGTAATTGAACTGTAGACCTCATTGCCACAGGAAATCATTGAGGCCAAGGATAAACAAGATTCAAAATTAAATTGGATTTTATATGGATATCAAGAATATCCAAAATCACCATTATTAATAGCACCAAAAAGTTTGGAAGGGATAGTAAACCTTGTGCTTCAGGGCTTCAGCCAATCTCTAACTGAAGAGATCAGGATGACACCTAATGTAGGGAATGACATCTGCCTACTGCAGGGTCTGCTTTTGAAGCTTCTGGTACTGGCCTCTCTCCGCTACAGGATAGTGGAATAGATGGACTTGGGTCTGATCCAATACAGAAATTCCAATGTTCCCATGTGGGCTGGCCAGGGCCGCCATGGATATCCTCCTGTTGCTAGTTATCCATCAAAGCTCACATTTACTCCCTTATTGATGTACTCTAACTTCTCCCAAGTAGCCTCCCTTTTTACCCAGCATACCTGCTATTTGTACGAATTCACCCCTTCTGTTATATACTGTCTTCCCTCTTCATTGCTCCCTGCATCTCCCCAGTCAGCCTTCTCCATTTTAAGGTGGGGGGAAAAGGTAAGTGAATCTTTCAGACTCTTCTGAGCTTTACTTTTAATGGTGTGACATATTAATGCTGCCCTACAGGAAAATAATCAAAGGACTTTAATATAATACTGTGGTTCAGAAAGGAAACATGACAGCCGTACATTACTGCAAATTGAATTTAATGAGCTTCTTAGTGCTACGCAAGTGACTCTTTGAAACAGAAGCTATTCAATTTAGATAATTTTGATTATAATTAAATCATTTTACATTTACCATGGGCAAATTTATTCTTAATTAATTAGACACTTGTACAAAAAGGTGATGCCATAACATCCCTCTATATATTTGATTAATCAACTATTAATATGCTCAAAATATCTAAAATTTTATATTTAAATTTAATGTAACTTTTTTATTTTATATATTTAATAAGTAAATAAATAAATAAGTGGTAGGACTTCCTCTAGTAAAGGTTTATGTACAAGGGCATTCTTGTTTCTGAATTGGGAGTATAGCTGATATCCATGGAAATGTCTACATACCCACAATTTCCACAGAGTGGCATCTGAAATATCAAATATCAAAGCACTTATCTCTCCATGCCAATATTTTGTTCCTTGGTCCAGACACTAGAGGGGGAAAAAGCCAGGCCCTGTCAGGATGGGGTACACTGATACTTGGAATAGTTAATAGCTGTGATTAGCCCTTGGGTATCTGTAGACACATGCCAACTTTTATTAATGGCAACTCTTGTACACCAATGGAGAAAGCATAAAGAGTCAGTAAATAAATCTATTTCTCTAACTGGCTGTTTTTATCTATTATATGTCATGCAGTGGTTTCTCTTGTAACTAATTTGTCATTATTTATTAAAATTAGTAACTGTTATTTCTTATTTTCATTTGCCTCTAATGCCATTATTCTGCATAATGTTTTAATTAATATAATTTTAAAAGCCCTTACCCTGAACTGGAGTCTAACATGTTCCCATTGCTTGGCAAGGCTTAGTGGGTGTCACCTTTCCTCTCACTCTTCACGTGTCCCTGACAAGTTTTTGCTCTGCAGGAATGGAGAGCCGAACAATTGCTCTCTCTCTCCCATGATGAAGCTCTTTAGCAGCACCCTCCTGGCTGCCTTCCTCTACACAGAAGGAAAAGGAGTTTGTTCCCTGCCTTCTTTCCTGTTGGGCATTTAAAGGTCCAGATAGGTTAAAGGAGAGAGATTGATTCTGTCCTGGCCAAGGTGAAGAGCCTACCACCTGATGGCTTTTATCCTTGCAGAACTATCTCAGGCAGTCCTCAGGGTGGAATAGGAAGGGAGCGGCTGAAAACCCCATACCCCAGGACTTGGAAATAAAGTCTGCAGGTGTATTGTAGGAGGGGAGACACTGGCACATTAAATCACTTTGTTGCAGGTAGCTGGGGATGCAAGAGGGACAAAAGACCTTGACTAGGGTGAGACACAGGATGGCTGAACGTAATTTGTGGCATTAAAGTTTATATGGTGTTCTTTGCACAGGAAGATGTCTGAGGATTGTACATTTGACGGTGATTGTGAGAAATAAGGTATGTGCATTGTGGTTGGTTATCTGTTGGAAATGTAAAGGAGTTGTATCTGTAAGTGTATTTGTATTATGATGTTTGAGTAGTAACACATCAGTTGTGGTCGGTGCGCATGGGATTGGGACCTAAGTTAAGGACATTTATTTGTGTGTGTGTGTGTATGAAATTTATGTCCTTTTATTTAATTTAAGCAAATATTTTCAAATATTAAAAAATAAGCTCTAAAGTTAAGTGTTTTCTGGAGGATATTTTTGATTGCAGGCTGGGCTGTTGGTTCACATTCTGACATAACAAAAGCTGGGTGGAGGCTTATTAGAAATGAGAAATTTTGCATTTTTTTGTTTGTTTCTTTAAATTCATTTGTAACTTTAACTTTGAATTAATTTAGGCTGTTGTTTGTTTTGTGTTTGTGGGGGAAGGGGTGATTTGATGCTAAATTATTATTACTCATTGGGCATGAGGTCAGAATTCATGCAAAGCTACTTCATCTGCACAGGAAGCACAGTCACCTTTCACATATGACATTATTATTATTTATTTATCACTTGACTTATTGTGGCACCTGGGAGCCATGGTTATGGACAAGGACCACATTGTGCTAGATGCTGTACAAACACAGAACAATAAATTAATCCTTACCCCAAAGAGCTTACAATTGAAGTCTAACACAAGAATCAACACATGGCTGCAGCCAGACAGATGAGTACAAGGAAAAAAAGAGAAAAAAATTGTAGGCAGTGATCTTAATACACTCATGGCCTAACCATGATCTAGGTTATTGTAGGCATCACGGAAAAAGAGAGATTTGAAGGAGGATGATGAGGTGGTTTTGCAGGTGTTTATGGGGAACTCCTGATAAGCATGAGGAGCAGCAGCATCGGAGAAGGCGTGAAGGTGCGTGTTTGAAAATGTAACAAGTGGGCAATGGAGGCTGATATCATGGGCCAATCAGAGGCAATCTTGACACTGAATAGTGAATGAGAGATGACAGGTATGGGGGAGGATAGGTCATGAAGGGCCTTGAAAGTGAAGACAAATAGCTTATTTTATACACTATAGAGAAAGGGGATCTGACGTGAAGAGAAGGGTGACATGGTCAAAATGATCCTTGCAGTAGCATTCAAAATGGATTTGAGTGAGTCAAGATTGTCTTTGTGAAGGCCAGACAAAATGATGGTGCACTAATGAAGATGCAATATAATGAGAGCCTGGGTTAGAGTTTTAGCTCTGTGGATAGATAAGAAAGGCCATATCTTAGATATGTTATGCAGAAAGAATTGGCAAGATTTAGGCATAGCCTTGATGTGAGGACTTGGAGAAGTGCGAGTCAAAGATGATACCCAGATTACTGGCCTGAATGACAGGCAGTAGCTGGTGTTATCCACTGTGATACAGCATGGCCAGAAGGCAGCAGGAGAGTGTTACAAGGGAGCCTTATTACCTGTAAGGGGAAGAAAGTTTGCTATAGATTAATTAGAGCACCTGAAGCCAATTAGAGCACCTGAAGCCAAGTAGAGCACCAGCAGTCAGTCATGATAAAAACCCCTGCTTCAATCAGACAGTGTGGGAGTTGGAGCAGAAAGGATTGGTATTGGAGCAGAGAACAGTTTGAAGGAGTTGGAGCAGAGAACAGTTTGAAGAGAAAGCAGAGGAAAGTTTGGAGAAGTGCTGCGGTGAGCTAAGAAGTCCAAGACCCTAGGTAAGGGGCACCTGGCTTGTGCAGAGGGAAGGAAGGAAGCCCCCCTCCCCCACAAGCTAAAGGGCAGGAGAGGGAAGTAGCCCAGGGGAAGGTACCGCCAGTTCAAGTGGTTCACCACTATCCTCAGGGCCCCTGGGCTGGGACCTGGAGTAGAGAGCGGGCCCAGGTCCCTCCCTCTCCACTCCCCTCCTCAAAGACACTAGTGGGGCAATTAATATTCCAATTCAGGGGCAAGAAATGGTGCCCTGAACCCCCCCGCCCAAAGAAGAGAAAGCGCGAGACCCATCATAATAGTGCCGGCAATTTGCCACACCACATTGATCAAGAAAGCAGGTAGTGGAGATGGCTTGGCGGGAAACGTAAGGGCTCTGATTTGCTTGAGCCAGACATCCATGAAGAGATGTCAGAGAATCCGGCTGAGGTTTTATCTTGGACAGTAGAAGACAGGTCTGGAGTTGAGAGTGAGATCTGTGAGTTAGAACATAAGAACATAAGAACGGCCGTAACGGGTCAGACCAAAGGTCCATCTAGCCCAGTATCTGTCTACCGACAGTGGCCAATGCCAGGTGCCCCAGAGGGAGTGAACCTAACAGGCAATGATCAAGTGATCTCTCTCCTGCCATCCATCACCATCCTCTGACGAACAGAGGCTAGGGACACCATTCTTACCCATCCTAGCTAATAGCCATTTATGGACTTAGCCACCATGAATTTATCCAGTCCCCTTTTAAACATTGTTATAGTCCTAGCCTTCACAACCTCCTTAGGTAAGGAGTTCCACAAGTTGACTGTGCTGCGTGAAGAAGAACTTCCTTTTATTTGTTTTAAACCTGCTGCCTATTAATTTCATTTGGTGACCCCTAGTTCTTGTATTATGGGAATAAGTAAATAACTTTTCCTTATCCACTTTCTCAACATCACTCATGATTTTATATACCTCTATCATGTCCCCCCTTAGTCTTCTCTTTTCCAAGCTGAAGAGTCCTAGCCTCTTTAATCTTTCCTCGTATGGGACCCTCTCTAAACCCCTAATCATTTTAGTTGCCCTTTTCTGAACCTTTTCTAGTGCTAGAATATCTTTTTTGAGGTGAGGAGACCACATCTGTACACAGTATTCGAGATGTGGGCGTACCATGGATTTATATAAGGGCAATAAGATATTCTCAGTCTTATTCTCTATCCCCTTTTTAATGATTCCTAACATCCTGTTTGCTTTTTTGACTGCCTCTGCACACTGTGTGGACATCTTCAGAGAACTATCCACGATGACTCCAAGATCTTTTTCCTGACTCATTGTAGCTAAATTAACCCCCATCATGTTGTATGTATAGTTGGGGTTATTTTTTCCAATGTGCATTACTTTACATTTATCCACATTAAATTTCATTTGCCATTTTGTTGCCCAATCACTTAGTTTTGTGAGATCTTTTTGAAGTTCTTCACAATCTGCTTTGGTCTTAACTATCTTGAGCAGTTTAGTATCATCTGCAAACTTTGCCACCTCACTGTTTACCCCTTTCTCCAGATCATTTATGAATAAATTGAATAGGATTGGTCCTAGGACTGACCCTTGGGGAACACCACTAGTTACCCCTCTCCATTCTGAGAATTTACCATTAATTCCTACCCTTTGTTCCCTGTCCTTTAACCAGTTCTCAATCCATGAAAGGACATTCCCTTTTATCCCATGACAGCTTAATTTACGTAAGAGCCTTTGGTGAGGGACCTTGTCAAAGGCTTTCTGGAAATCTAAGTACACTATGTCCACCGGATCCCCCTTGTCCACATGTTTGTTGACCCCTTCAAAGAACTCCAATAGATTAGTAAGACACGATTTCCCTTTACAGAAACCATGTTGACTATTGCTCAACAGTTTATGTTTTTCTATGTGTATGACAATTTTATTCTTAACTATTGTTTCAACTAATTTGCCTGGTACCGACGGTAGACTTACCAGTCTGTAATTGCTGGGATCACCTCTAGAGCCCTTTTTAAATATTGGCATTACATTAGCTAACTTCCAGTCTTTGGGTACCGATGCCGATTTAAAGGACAGGTTACAAACCTTATTTAATAGTTCCGCAACTTCACATTTGAGTTCTTTCAGAACTCTTGGGTGAATGCCATCTGGTCCCGGTGACTTGTTAATGTTGAGTTTATCAATTAATTCCAAAACCTCCTCTAGTGACACTTCAATCTATGACAGTTCCTCAGATTTGTCAGAGTTGTCAGCATAGGAATGGTAGCTGAATTTGTTTGTGGACAAGGATACTGAAAGATAAAATGTGGAAGGAGAAGAGAAGGGAACCAAGGACAAAGCCCTGTGGAACCTGCATTTGAGCTGTATACGTGCATCCTAAATGTGTTGCTTAAACAATTCATGTTTTATAGGACATGCCACTAACACATGCTTCATTAGTTGAAACTTGATCACTTCAGTGATTTTTAGATCATAAACTTGAGTTAAAGGAGGGGAAAAAAGAGAATTCAGGTGAATACTGAATGAAGATGGGCTAGATCCAAGGCAGAGGTACCATTCTGGAAGAGTGTTTGGAGTATACATGGAATCAAAAGAAACTTGGCATACAGCATTTCCTACCACTGAATTTGAATCTCTTCAGTCAGATTTGGGGCTGACTGATTTTTTTTTCCAGAATGCTGACTTACTTCTCTTTTGTGTGATATTCATAATTGACAAAGTGGGAACTCTGGACCTGAGTCCAAAGGGACCTCATTAAACCGGGTGACTGGGCAACAAAAAAAAAGCGCTAACAGAACGTTGGGAATCATTAAGAAAGGGATAGATAATAAGACAGAAAATATCTTATTGCCTCTATATAAATCCATGGTACGTCCACTTGAATACTGCGTGCAGAGGTGGTCACCCATTCTCAAAAAAAGATGTATTGGAATTGGAAAAGGTACAGAAAAGGGTAATACAAATGTTTAGGGCTTCCATATGAGGAGTTATTAATAAGATTGGGACTTTTCAGCATGGAAAAGAGATGATTAAAGGAGGATATGATAGGGGTCTATAAAATCATGACTGATGTGGAGAAAGTAAATAAGGAACTGTACAGAAGGTGAACAATATACAGGGTTCAAAAAGAACTAGATATTTTTATGAAGGATGGGTCCATCAATGGCTGTTATCCCCAATGGGTAGAGATGGTGTCCCTAGCATCTGTTTGCCAGAAGCTAGAAATGAGTGACAAGGGATGGATTACTTGATGATTACTTGTTCTGTTCATTTCCTCTGAAGCACCTGGAGTTGGCCGCTGTCAGAAGACAGGATACTTTGGTCTGACTCAGTATGGCTATTCTTATGTTCTGTTCTGAGTCTGATTTCACTTACTCTGCTTTTACACATGTGTAACCCCACTGATCTCAGTGGAGTTACTTGTGATTTACACAAGTATAACTGAGATCAGAATTATGCCCACAGTAGCATGTTTGCCTCAGACTTATCTAACATAAAATCTAGGAACAAAAAATGTAGGCCATACGTAGAAGATGGGTGACTCTATCTTGGGAAGCAGAGAATCTGAAATAAAATAGGGAGTTCTGCTGGCCAATCAGCTGAACATTAGTCCCAGTGCAATGCAGTGGCCAAAAAGGGCTAAAGTATGATCCTTGAATTCATAAACTGGAGAATCTCAAGTAGTAGAGGTTATTTTAGCTCAATGTTTGGTACTGATGTGACTGCTGTTGGAATATTGTGTCCATTCTGGTGCCAACAATTCAAGAAAGATATTGATAAATTGGAGAGGGTTCAGAGAAGAGCCATGATAATGATATAAAGGATTAGAAAACCTGCATTATAGGGATAGACTCAAAATGCTCACACTATTTAGCTTAACAAAGAGAAGGTGAAGGAGTGGCTCGATTAGTCTGTAAGTATGTACATGGGGAACAAATATTTGATAATGGGATCTTCAGTCTAGGAGACAAAGTTTATCATCATCCCATGACTGGAAACTGAGACTTGAAATGAGTAAACTTTTAACAGTGAGGGTAATTAACCATTGTAACAATTTGCCAAGTGTTATGGTAGATTCTCCATTGCTAGAAATTTTTAAATCAAAACTGGATGTATTTTTCTAAAAGATATGTGCTAGGAACTATTTTAGGGAAGGTCAATGGTCCTGTCAGCTTTTCATTTTAATTGAATATAGCGTTGGTGAAAGATGCTGTGTTGACAGATCTGGAAAACAAATTTTTCTCTCTGTTCCCAGAATGGACATAATTCAGAAAGGAATAGTGCAAATTTCCCCCTGCAAATGCTTCCACTTTGTTATGGAAGGACAGCTTCCTCATGGTTACCAGTTATTTCAAGGTTCACCTTTCTGGGAAGTGTCAGCCGAAACTTGAAAGATTTGAGCCCAGATTTTCAAAAATGGCTGTTAATTTGGGGTTCCTTAATTTTGAGGTGCCTGATACAAGACACCCAGGGTCTCATTTTTCAGAGTAGCTGAGCACCAACAATTTCATTTTGAGACATGGAAGATGCTGGTGCTCATCGCTGAAAATTAGGTGCCAGGTATCTCAGGTTGGGCTCCCAAAAGTTAAATTATCCAAAATCTTCACTCATGTTTGAAAATGTTGGCCTTTAACATTCTGGAAATTGAATAAGCCTCTTATCTTTAATAATGGCACCTCCATATCCAGGTGGGTGGTGTGGTTAAAGGAAGTCTGTAGTGCTGCTGCTCATGGTGTCTCTATTCTGTGAATAAATAGAGGACTTAATCCCCATGGCTGTCAATCCAGCATGAAATTCAGATATTTTTACAATTATTATTTTAGCTCTGTGAATCATTCTATGATGTGTTAGGAGATGTGCAATAAATAGATAATGGGTGATGTATAGCTAAAGTGTTGAGGTGTGATACTTGAGATGCATTGCTAACACTTTGTGCCTCTGTAGCATTTTATAGAGATATTTCTGGGCATGTGAAAAACAATGATTCAAACCTGGGCAACAATTTCTCAAACTCAACTCATTGGTGGTAAATTTCAAGACCTACAGAAAATACAGTAAAAACCATGTTATTGCCATATCAGGTCAGATGATTGACTCCACATATTCAGTATTCTGTCTCGACTCATGACCAATATCTGATAGTTCAAAAGAAGGTGAATATCCATTTGCACCTCCTCTCCCCCCAACCCTGCACACAGACAGACAAACTAACCCAAGGCCCATAATGCCATATAGGGAAGAGGGAGCTGGTGATGGCAATTGTTTTCCTGACCCCAGTAGAAATCAGTTTTCACCAAGGTTGGAATTGAGAAACACTGGGGAGGAGGGAATTGCATGGCTGTCTCTTTTGCTGTGCTTTGTCCATGCAGAGAAGACTAATTGGCAGTATAAGGTTGATTCATTAAGAGCACACCTCAGAAAAGTGTGTATTGCCTCTTTTATGAACAGGAATCACTCTTTGTATCAATTGTATACTGTTTATATATCACAATCACATCCATCAGAAGAACATAATTTATTACACTTTCAATACTATATATTATATTAAGTCAGTAAGAGGAAGTAATGTGAATGAACGCAGCAAATAGTTACTTGTCAAAGTTAAAAGGAATTTGTGATACAAATCTCCCACCAGGTTTATAAAGTGCCTCTTCAATACTAGAACCTCTCTTATTTCCTACTGCCAGGTGGCTAAAACTAAAATTCCTGATGATCAACTGTCCTTTCCTTTCCTTTCCAGCAGTGTTGTTTATTCTTCAGAAAAGCATGTTGCTGTTAAAAAAAATTATTTATTTATTTTTGAAAAGTCAAGATTTCTTATTAAATTTAAGCTGTTTATTTTAACTTTAGTTCCTTGACTAGTAAATGTGTTCATTTTTTGTTGCTTTCCTCCAGTTGTAAAATGACTAAAGAGAAGCTGCTTACACCCCATAGTACAAATTATGGCCAAGCACAAAGTGTTTAGAATTGTTCCATTGGCACCAATAGCAGAACTGTAATGAGACAGCCAACCCTCACACAATGGGCTTTTTGGCTCTTAACCACCCCCCCACCATTCCTTGGTGGTGTGCAGACTGTCATCGTGTAACATCATCTCACGTACTCACTTTCCCTTTCTTTCTATGATCTGGAGAAATTGCTCTTCAAACAGCTTAACCTCTTATTTTTGCCACTGGCATATAGGGTGACCAGACAGCAAATGTGAAAAATCAGGACAAGGGTGGGGAGTAATAGGAGTTTATATAAGAAAAAGCCCCCAAAATTGGGACTGTCCCTATAAAATCGGGACATCTGGTCACCCTACTGGCATACAGTATTAAGATTCGGAAACTCTTATATCACTTGGGAGTCAGCTTAGGATAACTCTTTCCAGCAGTCTATTTCCTGAGTGCTGATTACTAGTCTGGTGTACACCAATTATCAGAGTGGCTATTTTGATATATTTATCTTAATGAAGAAGGGGCATATGGGTCAAGAGAATGGGGTGGGGAAAGGACACATGTGAGTGTGCCTGCAGGGTTTCCTTTGTTCATAAAGAAACCAGTTTTATTCCCTAAAAAACATGTTAAAGAACCATTCCAGGAGATCCCCAGGGAAGAAAATTTGTGAATGTCAAGCTAACTGTAACAGGCAGATTTAATAAGGTTTACAGGTTCTATCTGGATAATCAAACATAGGTTTGGACACTTGCCTGAGCTCTTTAAACTAGGAATTTGGGGAGAGTGGTTGGGAGATGGTCGTGTAATCTCCATGACTGTTTCTAACATTGAACAGGAGGAAAATCAAGTGAGAGAGGTTACAGCAAAGGAGAAAGGAACAACAAAGTTTAGGAGAATGGATCAAAGGGGAAAGATAGTGCCAATATCAAGAATATTAACAGCAGGTAGGTGATACCGGCAATAGAATAACTGTATCTAATAGGGTGAGGAACCGGAGAGAAGCAAAGGAGAAACAACTAAGATGTATGTGCACCGGTGAGATGAGCCTGGATAACAAAATGGAAGAACTGGAACTACTGGTACAGGAAGTGAAACCAGGTATTATAGGGATAACAGAAACATGTTGGAATATTAGTCATAACTGGAGCACAGGTGTTGAAGGTTATAGGAAAGACAGAAATAAAGGTATAGGTGGTGGAGTAACATTGTATCTTAATGATGATTCAGATTGTAAAGAAATTAGAAGTGATGGAATCGATAAAACAGAATCTATTTGGGTCAAAATCATTTTGAGGAAGAAAGGTACCAAACAACGGTTCCACTGGAATAGTGGTTGGGGTCCGCTACAGACATCCAGGATCCAGGTTAGCTATGGATAGAAATCTCTCCAATATTATTAAAAAAATTGGAATTATGTGATTATGGGAGACTTTACTATCCAAGATATAGGTTGGAGGACAAGTGCTACTGATAATGGTAGGACCCAGATATTCCTGGATGTGATAACTGATAGATATCTTCACCAGTCAGTGAACCAAAAAGAGGAGATATTATTTTAGATTTAGTATTAGTAAGTAGCAAGGACCTCATAAAAAACTGGTTGTAGAGGACAGCCTTGGTTCAAGTGATCATGAGCTATTTCAGTTTAAACTAAATAGAGTGAAAAACAAAAATAGGTCTACAACTAGGGTCCTTGATTTCAGTTTAAAACATTAAGGGATTTAGTTAGGAAACTGATTGGATTGGACTGAAGAGCTCGAGGATTTGAATGTGGAAGAGGCTTGGAGTTATTTTAAGTCAAAGTTGCAGAAGCTATCTGAAACCTGCATCCCAAGCAAGGGAGGGGGAATCATGTGGAAGGGTTGCAGGCCAAACTGGTTGAACAAACATCTCAAACTGCTTATTAACAGAAAGCAGAAAGTCTACAAGGAATGTCAGATGGGAAGGATTAGCAAGGAAAACTACCTGTTGGAGGTCAAAAAGTGTAGGGAAAAATTGAGAACTGCCAAAAGCCAAGCAGAATTGGACCTTGCAAAAGAAATTTAAAACTAATAGTAAAAGGTTCTGTAGCCATATAAATAAAAAGAAAACAAGGAAAGAAGAAGTGGAACCGCAAAGCACAGAAGATGGGGTAGAAATTAAAGATAACCTAGGCATGGCTGAACATCTAACAAAATACCTTTTCTCAGTTTTTAATAAGGGTAATGAAAAACTTACGGGTAGTGGCAGGGTGGCTAATGGAAATGAGGATATGGACA
Source organism: Mauremys reevesii (assembly GCF_016161935.1). Classification (NCBI taxonomy): domain Eukaryota; kingdom Metazoa; phylum Chordata; order Testudines; family Geoemydidae; genus Mauremys; species Mauremys reevesii. Next base: position 77,133,446 of record NC_052626.1, read on the forward strand.
TAGAAATGACCACATCCAAGATGGAAGTCAAACTCAAACAGCTTAATGGGACCAAATCATCCAAGAATATTAAAGTAATTGGCACATGAAATTGCAAGACCAATAGTAAGGATTTTTGATGAGAATCCATAAACATATCCTATAACTGGAAAATTGCTAATATAGTACCTATTTTTAAGAAAGGGAAAAAAAGTGATCTGGGAAACTACAGGACCATTAGTTTGACCTGAGCTGTATGCAAGGTTATAGAACAAATTTTGAAAGAGAAAGTAGTTAAGGACATAGAGGTAAACAATAATTGGTTTTACAAAAAGGTAGATTGTGCCAGACCACTCAGATCTTTCTTTGAGAAAATAACTCTTGTTTTGTTTGTTTTTTTAACAAAGGAATTGCAGTAGATCTAATCTAACTTGATTTCAGTAAGGCATTTGAAGCCTTTAAATCATGATTGAGGACTTCAGTAACTCAGCCAGAGCTTATAAGCCCACTACAGGAGGGGTGGGAGAGGTTGTGTGTCGTGCAATGTGCAGGAAATCAGACTTGATGATCACAGTGGTCCCTTCTGGCTTTAAAGTCTGAGTGTTAGAGCTGCCAAAATATTATAAAATCATGTTCAGGAATAATCATTTCAATACTTCATGGCTGTTCAATATTTGAAGACATTTATGCAAACATCTTTTTCACACACATGTTTGCAGATGGGTTATTCTTCATTCATACAAAACCCCACAAATTTTACTAACAAGGTTATTGACATTTGTTTCTCACTATTCATTATACTTCTTAGAAAGTATGTCATCAGTGCTAGATTAAGGTGATCTGGGGCCCTAGGAAAATGATGACATGGGCCCTCCTGGCTCTGCCCTCGGACTGTGACCCTGCTCTCCTTTGAGCAGGCGTGGGTCTACCTCTCCTCCTAGGCCTGGTCCACACTAAAAAGGGGGTTCGAATTAGGGTACGCAAATTCAGCTACGGGAATAGCGTAGCTGAATTTGAAGTACCCTAATTCGAACTACTCACCCGTCCAGACGCGGCGGGGTCAAACTCCACGGCTCCCCCGTCGACTCCACCACCGCCGTTTGCAGTGGGGGAGTACCAGAGTCGACCGCGGCGCTTCCGGAGTTCGAACTATCACGTCTAGATCAGACGCGATAGTTCGAACTCCGAGAAGTCGAACTCACCGCGTCGACCCGCGCGGTGAGTATGGACCTGCCCCTAGAGAGGTAGATGCATGCAGTGACATGAGACATCTTCTCTATCTTTACAGATTAGGAGTCTCCTCCCTTCAAGATCAGCAGTGGTGGTCCCCACAGCACTTACCCTGGAAGTTAGCAAGGTTAGCCTGCTGCATTTTTTTTCTTTTGCCATGTGCAGACTTCTCCTGGGGTGTGATTGATGAGGCTCCCCTGATGAGTAAAGTTATGAGCTAACACCACACTGAGGTGCATTGGGCAGTTTATGCTCTTCAGACATACAGTCTTTACTTCTCTGCAGACTCACACAGACATCATTGTAATAGGTACACTTGGGTCATGTCATTTTACTTAGGCAGCAAGTCAGACACCACAAATAATGACTAGTGACAGCAGTTTATGAACAAGCCATAATCTGAAAACAGTTTGGCCGAATGATTTGGTGACTACTTCTGAAAAATAAAGATGGTCACAGAAATCAGGATTGGTTTGTGAACAATTCACAAATATATTGGATTTTATACAATGGTTGGACAATAGCAATTAATAATTACTTTGGACCTACAAACTATTCAAACTCATATATACATTTTAAGAACTGAGCTGGATGTCACAAAAGAAAATCTTTTTCTTATAAGATTCCTGATGGCCAGTCTGGAAATAGCAAGGTCAATGCTGCTGTTATGATCATTGTTATTTCACAATGTAAACGTTCCCATATTCATAATTATTTATGCATAGCTCCAAGGTGTCAACACCCATTAAACCTGGGTATCTTTAATGGATTTTAGAAAAATTACCACTCACATAGAGCTTCACAATGGTAAGTAGTTAACTCTTAAAACACAGCATTATGGAAAGGAATAGAATATGCTGATACACATTGTTGGGCTCTAAATTAGTTGTAGTCATAAGAAGGAAGACCTGAGGCATCACTGTGGACAGCTGTTTGAGTATGGATGCTTAATGTGCAGCAGCAGTAACAAAAGCAAATAATGCTAGCCCAGAAGAGCCCATGCTTTGGGTCCGACTCTGGAGGATAGGCAACAGACAGTGGTCAGCCAAGAAAAGCCCTTATCTTTGGATATTCAGCCCTAGAACTCAGGGAGAATGGAAGAACTAGATGCTCCCCTTGGTTGGTTCTCTGTTGCTAATCACAACTTCATGAAAGAGCTTCCAGAGCACAAGACCTTCTACCAACCATCCTTCCCCTGCCAACCATACTCTGGGTAGGAGCTCCCAAATCAGAAATACTTATAAAACTGCCATGAAGCAGTCCTTCTTTGCCAAGAACTGATTTCTGTCCTGCCACCTGCTCTATGGGAACAAGCTGAAAGAACACTAAGCTAGCCAAGTGACACAATGGATTTATCAGTGCATCATGGAACAAATAAGGTAACTGCATGAAACACTTCAGGCTGAGTATATTTCCTTTCATGTCTGCTGAAAGTTTGAATCCAAATATTTTCAGTTTTGTCCTAAAAAGTTCAGTTCCTAGGCTGAAGAAAAAGGGGAGATACTCAACTTTGTCCTTTATTCTGCCTGTTCATTTTTTCCCTTTGGTCATATTTTTCCCTCCTTCCCTCCCTCCCCAGTTCTCTCAAAAACTATGTTTTGTTTTTAATCGTAAGTTTGGAATGTATGAATGTAGAGGAGCCACATGAAATTCACAGGTTGGTCTATTTTGCCTCTTCAAGTCCAATAAAGTTGCACCAGGGAGAAATTTGGCCCGTGAAACCAATAATAATTTGCAACCACAGTTAAATCCAATCCTAGTAACAGCTAGGGGATGACCCAAATGAATATCAAATCATTTCAATGAGCTATTGATCAATTTGGCATAGAAAGACTATCCTCCCCATTTTTATCCCCACCAAATGAGAGAAGCATTTTCACATCAGTTGAGATTAGATGTTGTGACTTGAAGGGAAAACAAGCTGCAGTGTTCACAACTGACATACCAGCCTTGCTCTGTGGCCATCTGCCCCGTTTGCATGTCCAAAGGGTGCTAACAGCGGTGGAGAGAAGTGAAAGAGAGGCTGCAGGAGAGGGATCAATAAAGAGATGACTTTTATTTTCTTTCTCTCTCCACCCACTCAGTGCAGACATTGTCAACAGAGCTATTATTCCACTCATTGGTCAATATATATTCATTTTCTGCTGACTGCCTGGGGAATCGATGCATTGTATGCTGATCTTCTTCTCGGGTTCATTTTCCCAGGGACAGTAATGTCTAATCCTCAGTTCATCTGCATCATGCAAACATCCTGATTATAAGGTTTTCAGAATGCTGAAATAATTATTCATCTCTGTGGTGACTCAAGGACAAAAGGGACTGATAAAAAAGTGCTCTCTTAGTGCCTTTCTTAAAGGAAACTGCAGATTTTTTTTTAATCTTTCATTTTCCTCCTCCTCCATTTCCTTTTTTTTGTTTTTGTTTTGAGGAAAGCAGATTTGTGGTTTGACCCTCTGTATGGAACTTTAAGTGAAACAAAGTTAAAGGAAAGCAAACAAACTAACTTGGAGTGTTTCATTGCACTTTTTAACCCAATCCACAGGTTCTAAATGGATGCTGTGCCATTAATGTAAAAAAGAATGCCCACTCCATTAAACAGCTGTGGCCTGTGGTATTATTTCTTGTAGACTTTCTTTGCCAAATATATATAAAAATTGCCTGTGTTTTCAGAACCAAAGGACCAGGTTCTAAACCCAGGTCAAGAGGAATGGATGATTTGCCTGATATTTGCTGTGTATGGATTAATTACCCTAGGAAACATGTAAGAAAAATTTAAAAGTTGTCATAAACTACTTATGCTAATAGGAGAAAATCGAACAGTGATGGAAGAGTTCAAGTTGCATAGTTAATACCGGACATATCTGAATTTATATGGGCAGCATGATGAGATTCCATCTGACCTGGCCAGTAACAAGCATGTATCTTATATTAAGAGAAGTTCACAAGCTAGTATTGGTCTGTCCAATGCATTTGTAATGCAGATCAATATCTGCCCCTAAAGGAAGGATAAAGTAATAGTTTTGACAATTATTATTTTTATTGTATTTGCAGACTCCAATGCTATTTACAATGCTTTATTACAATATAATAGTAATTACCGCAACCTCTAGATAATGTAGGATGCTACTTATTTAAATATTGTTTATCCAGATACATGCATTTATGATAATAAGATAATTATCTTAATGTGAATTAGATATGGAGTAAAGTGTTCTAAGTGTATAGGAAGTTTGTGTATATAAATAAATCATGTGATTTAGATAGTACAGTTGCTAACAAATAAATATCAAGCTTATTTTTCAAACCATTTACACATTAGGATCTTTTTGGTTTAAGCCACCTTTATAAATATAATAACAATCAATATAAAATTAGAGACTGGCTTGTCTTGATAAAAAATTGCATTTGCCAATCTTAGTGTCAGAGATGAAGTTTCAATCTTCACATATATAAATAAATCATGCAGACATTTTTTTCTCTTCATCTGGATCCTTTCCTTCTCTCTAGTGAGGGGACCTATTGTATCTCTCTTTCCTAAGCTAATAGGGTCTAGCACAGAATAGCTTGATGAAGAATTAAGGCTTGTCCACGTGCAAATTTGCTCTGAAATAACTAATTCAGTTGTAATGCACACCTTCAGTTATTTGTGAACACTTATATTTCAGAATAAAAGTGCCATGTTTTGATTTAGCTTGTCAGTACAAAAATAACTGGAGCTACATCAATATGGGGTGCACTGAAACTGAAATAAGAATGTCCACACACAGACTTGCACTGTAATAACAAAGTGTGAATTACAACTGAATTAGTTATTTCAGTGCAAATGCGTGAGTAGACCATTTCTTAAAGGCTTTCCTGCCAATACTCAGCTATGTGGCATTCTATTGATTTCCATTCCATTTTGCTACCCAGCATGTCTGGCTGTTGTTGTCACCTTTTTGTGGCTAAGGGGAATGGGACTGGTCATCATTTAAGTGGGAAATCTCCAAGGAAACCCATTCTGCTGCAGAGAATATAAATATATCAAGGCCTACTCTCTATCTGGACTGCTTCACTTGCTGTTTAGTGGGATGCTCTATTGCTGGTGTTGTCTTTTGGATGAGATGTGAAGATGAGTCCCTTACCACTTAACATAATTGAATACAGCACTCTTCACACTGCCTTTCAATATAGGTAATCATTACATGTGTGTAAAGTGGGTTTTAAATGATTCCGTTCTGAAGTGGTAGCATTATACATCTACACTGTATTCAATTTGCACAGGTATTACTGGCTACACAAGGTGCTGGACAGTCAAGAATCAGACCCATCAGTGGTAAAAACAAACAAACAAACAAAACTCTTATTGTGTTGCTGATTGCTTCATTTTTTAAAGGGATGGGGGAATAGGTGACATTTTACATAGAAGAAAAATATGCCTGAAAGTTATCAGGAGTGAATGGCGATATCAGGCAGCATAGAGGCCTGGAAAATAAATCAATAATTAATCACCCATTTCAAAGCAATTGTAAGAAAAGATATTCAAATAGAATAATGCTAAGGAGGACACAGCCATACTAAGCACCATTTAAAACAAAAAAAAAGTAGTTTATAAGCCTGCCTTTGAGTCAGTTAATCTGTTCTCTATAGGGTGACCAGACAGCAAGTGTGAAAAATCAGGACAGGGGTTGAGGAGTAACACATGCCTATATAAGACAAAACCCCAAATGTCGAGACTGTCCCTATAAAATCGGGACGTCTGGTCACCCTAGTTCTCCACTTCACTGAAGATTTTTGGATAACCCATATTTAAAACCCACATATTGCTCCCTATAAATACATGAAGAGGCTAGACAACAGAGAGGAAGAAGAATTTTTAAGCTAAATGACAATATTTGCATAAAAATAAATTGCTATAAACTGTCCATAAATAAATTTACTCTGGAACTGAGAGAGAATCTAACCATTAGAGTGGTAAGGTTCTGGAAGTGCGTCCCAATAGAAATAGTGGGGGCAAACAACCTAACTAGTTTTAAGATGGAGCTTGATAAATTTATAAGTATGATTATTTGACAGAGTTGCTGGACTTCATGACCCTGGAGGTCCCTTCCAGTCCTGTGTCCTGTATTCCTATGCTGTACGTATGTGAGACAATGTTTATATTGTGGGTGTGCATTCCAAATTTGCATGATTTTCACATTCTACTCCACCATAGGTGTTTGTCCCATGATTAAAGAACATTCATTAATAGCAGACAAATGAAATCTCATACCACCAACTTTGTAATTGATTGGTATGGAGAGCATGAAATGTTATGTTTGCAGGCATGAAGATGGAATAAGAAGAAGCTTGTCGTCTCTGGGGGCTATTTTTCTATGCAGGTCTATACCTTCAACAGAAACTGACCAGTAGCAGGTCTCCTAACAAGGGACAGCTGCTATTAGGTGCCAAGATGACACACTGAGATCTGGTTTTAGGTGGGCTGGATGCCCCCATTGGCCAGGACATGGGTTTAATGATCTAATAGATCTTTTCAGTCTCTAACTTTTATACTTTTATTATTTGAAATGGGAAGATGAAAAGAGTGAATTGTAAGGGTTTTCTTTCACTCTTTTTTCCTTTCTCTTTTGCAGGTTATCTTTTTTTTTAAAGTTATTGTGACTGATCAATATAAATAGAAAAGGGATCAAAAAGGGAAACACTCAACATTAAACAGAATAAAAGAGAGCTTACAGCTGGAAACTAATTGATTGAATTTGCATGGATGATTATGCTAAATGCCCTTGTTGAAGTTTGAGTACTAAGAAACAAGTTTAATCCTTTTTTTTCTATACATAGAAAAGAGAAAGTAGTGTGTATTTAATGCAAATTTTATAACTGTGACAATTCCAGAAGGTTGCATGAGCTGTTAGTTAGATGAAGGGAGTAATACCTATAAGAATCATGGGTTTAAATCCCACTGAGTCTACTACAACTTGTTTGACTTTGACCTTATATCTCCTGAACGTAACTTGAAAAAAATTATTACGTAATTTCATAAAACCAGCAAGACCTTAGTGAAAACCAGATGCCCTGTAATACAATGCCTTTATATATATAATATAGGTTCTGGAGAAGTTCATGAAAGGTTATATGTTGTTTGTTATTTTATTTTATTTATTACTGTTTTGTATAATCCACATTTGTAATTTCACACACGCACAATTCTGGATTTTCCATGTGTCTAACTCAAATCTAAAACTCCATTAATCAGCAAACATAATACAATGGAGTTTCTCTCAATTTACACCAGGTGACCCAAAAGCAGAATGTGGCCTAATATTTCTGTAGGTAATATGAAGGTGCAGCTATTGCCTCTTACTCTATTTAAATATAAAACAGGCAAAGATGAATACTTCGGCCTTTCTAAATAGCGTAGTCTCTGTGGCAGAGCTGGTTGAAAGATGAGTCCAAGTGAGATTCATATTGAGACGTCAATGTTTATAAAGCAGAAAATAGAAGCTGGTGAGGGATGACATCGTCTTGACAAACTGCCAGAAAGCATGGCCCAATCAGAATCTGAAATGTAAGGGCCACAAAGTGAGCTGAAGTGATTTGGCTGACAGGTCTTGATTGAAATACAGTGGAGGGTGGTATGTGTTATAACCTCCTTCCCATTTAAAAAAAAAAAAGGGGGTGTGCTGCTGATGGATGAAAGGTCAGTCTTTCCTCAAAGACTGCTACATTGGAGCAGCTGGAAAAGCAGGATTAGAAGCTGAGTTTCTGGGAAGGCAGCGGAAGAAGAAATGAGCCATCAAGTATCTGTTTTGAGGTTAAGGATATTTAAGTGCTCACTTTAGTAGCACTTTCCAAGAGTAATATAGGTGACATTGAGAGCCAGTTTCAGGAAATTTGCTGTAGAGGGTTTAAATTCAATTGTATTTTCCCTATGTGTTCAAAATAAGTTTATTTGACAATTAAAAGGGGATATAAACAATGATGGAAACTGGGTATGTGATTTTCTTGAGGCTGAAAACCTTTCTAAAGAAAGCAGAACAGAAAGTATGAGCAAGAGATTGAAACCCAGAATGCAGAGTACCTTTCTTAAGAATAACATTCCATATTTAATCACTGAAACTGGAAAGAAAGGATGGAATAGTCTGGCTTTTCAAAGCGAGATAATTGGGTATAGAGTCCCTGCCCTTCCTTCCTGGAAAGCCTCAGGTGTTCCAACCCTGCCTTGCAGAATATGAAACGTTATCCCTCTCCTACATAATCAAGGTTACCCCTACCCTACAAACCAAGATAGTTTTGAGGTTATATTTTTTATTTCCAAATAGAATATGCATTCAGGCTGCAATCAGGTATCTAGCTACAGTTAGTTAGTCCAGTTTAAAATTACAATTATCTGAGCTATTCTTACCCTTAACTTGATAGTTTAGAAGTCTGGTTAGTGGATTCTTGTAGTATTAGGATCACCATCACTATGTAGTATTTTCAGATGTTTTTCAAGATTTATATTGAATTTGGATTTTACTCATTTCCAGAAAGAAGGTCCCATACACTCTTCGCAAATATGAAACATAGTAAAGCAAGAAACCCCCCTCACAAAAAACTGGTTTTGATCTTGATTTGTTTTTAAAATAGGCATATGTTTACACATGGCCATTAAAAAGTCAACAGTTCCCACTTGTTGGTAATCTTCACAGCCTGAGCTTAGTAATCCTTTACTAAGGGCTTGTCTACACTACAGGACTATTTAATTTGTGGATTCTGTATCCATACTAAATACACAAATTGAAATTCTGAGTCCACATTCACGGGCCAGCTTCGACTTTGGGGAAGCGTGCACTGTGGGAAGCTATCCCACAGTTCCTCGGTGCACTGTGGAAGCTATCCCACAGTTCCCCCGCGCGCCCATTGAATCCCAATGCATGCTGGGGAAAAAAATCTGTTCGCGCCCTTCTCTGGTCGGTTACAGCGCATGGAGCCCGCTGCAATCATCGCTGCACTTATGGCACCTCTTCCACAGTCAGATGCTGAGAAACCGGCAGTGGAGATCATGGTGGCAATGGGTCAAGTTCATGGTGTGGAACGCGATTCTGGGCCCGGGACAAGCACAGACTGGTGGGACCGCATAGTGCTGCAGGTCTGGGATGACACAGAGTGGCTGCGAAACTTCAGGATGCGTGGCACTTTCCTTGAACTGTGTGACTTGCTGTCCCCTGCCCTGAAGCGCCAGGACACAAGGATGCGAGCAGCCCTGACTGTGCAGAAGCAGTGGCCATAGCCTCTCTGAAACTTGCCCACAGAGACAGCTACCGGTCAAGCAGCGAACCACTTGGCGTGGGCAAATCTACGTGGGGATTGCTGTCATTCAAGTAGCCCACGCAATCGTTGAGCAACTGCTCTCAAAGATAGTGACTGTCGGAAATGTCCAGGTCATCATAGATGGCTTCGCGCAATGGGATTCCCAAACTGCGGTGGGGCTATAGATGGGACTCACATCCCTATCCTGGCACCAGCCCACCAGGCCAGCGAGTACATTAACCGAAAGGGCTACTTTTCAATGGTGCTGCAAGCTGTGGTGGACCATATTTACCAACATCAACGTCGGGTGGGCGGGCAAGGTTCATGGCGCCGTGTGTTCAGGAACTCTGGTCTGTTTAGACGCCTCCAGGCAGGCACTTTCTTCCCGGACCACAAAATAACGGTTGGGGATGTGCAGATGCCTACAGTGATCCTCGGGACCCGGCCTACCGCTAAATGCCCTGGCCATGAAGCCCTATACAGGCGCCTTGGACACTGAAAAGGAACTCTTCAACTACCGGCTGAGCAAGTGCAGAATGGTGGTGGAGTGCTGGGAGATGGCGGACCTTACTGACTAAAGAATATCCCCGTAGTTATTGCTGCTTGCTGTGTGCTCCACAATCTCTGTGAGAGCAAGAGGTTGAGGCAAATCGCCTGGCTGCTGTTTACGATCAGCCAGACACCCGTGCTGAGAGAATATCCCAGCATATGCATCAGGGAGGCTTTGAAAGCGAGTTTTCGCAGAGCAGGGTAACCTGTGACTGTCCACTTGATTTTAAGAGAGCCTGATCATAAACCAAGTTTAGGACGTTTTAAAACTAAGGACATGTTTTAGTAATTAATAATAAATCTTTCGTTGACTTTGCATTTCTGTTTCTTCGTTGAAACATGGAAGCATTCTGTGCTGGTTAAGGTGTGCACTGATGGGTGGGTTTGCAGGAATGGATAGGGGTTACCATGACGGCTGTGGGTTTGGGCGCCTGGATGAGGTCTCTTTGGGGCTCAGGGCACCGGGAGGATCGTGAGGATCCAAGTGCATGTGAAGGGAAGCCTGCCTTTACATTCGGGATGTCAGGCACCAGGACCCTGCACAAGCATACACATCAAGGAAAGACCTGGGCAGCATACACCACACAGACTGTCCCTGGTGCCTAGTGACTGCAGTCTCTGTGTGCCCTGCAGTTGACCCTGCAGCCAAGTCTGTAGCATGGCACTGTGGGCTATGCACTGACATTACAATTCCCCACAGAACAACAGAAAGTCTTCTGACACCAGAAACGTAAACAGTCAGTAACACAAAACCGCGTTTAATAATGTAGTACACAGTGGGGGGTTTGAACTTGGAGTTGGGACTGGTTGATGCTGTAAGGAAAGAGCTTGTACAAATTTACAACAGTTGTCGTGCAGGGACAGTTCTCACGGCCCCTACCCTCCGTCTTGTCACTTTGGGTGAGGGGGACAGGACTTCTTGGCGTTGGAGGGCGGTTGCAGATGCACTGCAGGGGGCTCTCCTCCTGACTGCGGTCTTGCAGAACATCTACCTCATTAGACCAAGCAGCGTTGAGTCGCCTGCTGGTCTTCCTGCCACCACCTATCCTCCCGTTCCAGGTGTGTGCGATGCTGCTGACACAGGCTCTCCTCGACTGTCTCTGCTCTGCTGCCTCCGCTTGGAGCTGGCCATCAGTTCCTGGAACATGTCGTCCCTTGTCTTTTCCTAATCTGAGCCAGCCTCTGCGAGGGGATGGCGGGGCAGTCCGCTGTGTGATGCGAAAAGTAGGTGATTTCCTTGAACAAATACATGTTTGCCAACAGTAAACACAGTCTAGTCATTTTCAGTTAAGAAGACCAAACAGGGAACAAGTCTCAGGAGATCTCGGAACTAGTCCGAGATTTGAGACAGCTGCATCCTCTTGCACAAAGTCCTGGTAAGCCTTACAGTACAGAGTGCTTATCAGTTAGTGCTTAGCTGTGCTCTCCTGCTGGAGGCAATGTGCAAAGCAGAAAAGATGAGCGTTATCGGCATCTCCCGTCAGTGAAACGGAAAGACCCTGTATGCTTTTCCTCTGAGGACTGCAACACGTGGCTGTTGTCATTCTTATGCAAAGTAAAACTCTGTTAAGCGAGGTCATTCTTATGCAAAGTAAAAGTCTACCATGCACAATAGTAACAGTACACTAATTCCACTAATTAGATGCAGCACTTCCACAATGACATCACCCTGAGGCGTGTCAGGCGCACACAGAGAGCGGATGTTAACAGAAGCCCTGCACAGACCAGGACCCTACGCTGCCATGCTCGTAGAGGCGATGGTCCCCTGTACCTGAGGATGGCATGGCGCGAAAGAGTGTGCTTCACGGAGCACCCAATAAAGCACCTCTCCCAAGAAACCTCTTGCTGAGGCTTTTCCAGCTGCTCTCTGAGAGCTTTTGAACTATCCCCAGAGGACTATTGCTCCATTCCTATATGTGTAGACCTGCTGTTTGTATAGTTTCATATTTAAAAATTTTTATATAGTATTTCTATTTTTATATATATCCCTGTTTCTTAAAAATAAATGTTTCCCTGTTGTAGCACTTACGCCCTGATCCCTCCCTGATTCCGAGTCCGATCTCTGTGAGGGTGATGAAGAGATCCTGGCTGTCAGGGAAAGCGGGAGTGGGTTCGATCGCGCCGCCGCCTCAAAAGACCCTTCCTCATCTTCCCCATCGGCAAACAGGGAGGAGGAACTGTGAGTCCACCGTCACTGGTGGGGCACTGACCCACCTAGAATGGCATGCAGTGCCTCGTAGAAGCGGCATGTCTGGGGTTTTGATACCCTTGTCTTAGGTCCTTCACTTTCACGCGCACTGCATCGCATCCCGGCTGTATCTTTTCTCTTTCATGGCTTTAGAGACCTCCCACACAGAAATCAGATCCTGGACTTCCCGGTCAGTCCATGCTGGGGACCTCTTTCTATTCTGGGATTGCCCGGACTCCTCTGCTGGAGAGCTCTGCATCATGTGCAACCAGAACGTCAGATTCAAACCGCCCAGACAGGAAAATGAATTCAAAGTCATTTCCTGTGTGGCTGGCCAGAGAATCCAAGCTCGGACTGCTGTCCAGAGCGCCAACAGAGTGGTGCACTGTGTTCGATTAGCATCCACACCCGTTACTCCACCTGCCGGGTGGAGAAGAGCCCTCTAGTTCGAATTAAATGGCTTCCGCTGATAAATTCGAATTAAAGTCCTAGTGTAGACCAGGCCTAATAGTTCAAATTATCTAGAGAGTATTTTAATATAAAAAATATACCAGATATAAACTTATAGCTACACACCATTGCTGAGCGCATAGTTACATTGATCAAGTAATACTAGAATAACCATAAGAAGGATTTGTTGTTACTGTTGTAGTGGCTAGAGGCGACTGTTGTGCTAGGCATTTTACAAATTCATTGTAAACACACAGTCCCTATCCCAAAATGTTTACAGTCTAAATGCACAAGTCAGACAACAGATGAGTGAAAGGAAGTATTACTGTTCCTATTGTACAGGTGCTGAACTGAAGCATAGAAAGACTAAGTAACTTTCCCAAAGTCACATAATGACAGTCCTAGCCCAGTCCTTTAACCACTAGACCATCCCTCCTCTTAATATTTGGGCAAAGGCATAATAATTGTGGGTAAATGATGACTTAATAGTGACCATTATACACATTAAGTATAAAAATAATGAAAAACTTATAATGTTACAATAGCTCAACTAACTTGAGTTCATGTTACAAAGTTAGCATGATTATTTAACATATTGTTAACTCCAGATTGCTAGGCGCTATTTATCTTGGTGATATGCGTTAATTAAGAGATAGAAGACCTCCTGGAGACCAGGCCTGAAAATCTCAGACTAAAAGGGGTTTCTTTGTTTTCATTCAAGCAAAAAAAGTATTATCTTCTCATCACTTTGGCATTCTTAATATCAAGGGACAATGATGAATATCATTATAGCAACAGGATTTAATATCTTACTCTAGGAAGGGAAAATGTGTGAATTTGTTTGGCAGTCAGGATTGCATCTGATCCATTTCTATTCTTCATTTGTGTGCATTTGTCAGAGGCGCTGTGTAACATCCTTGCAGGAGATGAAATACCGATGGCAGATACATGTAATAAAAGATTTGAAATTCATTTATGCTTTAATAAAACAATATTGAAAGATGAAATATACCTTCCTGTTCCCTGCTGGCAGGTTGGCTCTCATAATTTTCCATTACACGTAATATATGTTACAGGATCATTTTCTAATAACCCTTCCTTGGCTTCACTTTTTGCTTTGGTTTCAAATGTAAGTGGAATGTCTGACATGTTAATACTAACATGGGACCAAACCCTGGTCCATTCACAGAGCCTGAGTAAACTGTTTGTTTGCAGGGAAAGTTTTTGGGAGAATCTTGTCCCCCAAGCCTTAGAATGCCAGTAAACTTTGCAGCAGCTACTCTGTATATATGGGTAGGATAGAGTAGCATGTGGTGTGGCCCATGAATTGATGCGATCATGGATACACTTGGACATACCCCCTTCCTCACTGAGCTATTTTCTTATCATGAATCTTCCTTGTTTGTAACGGCAGATTATTTCTCCTATTGTAAATAGAAGAGTGGCTGCCCAAGTAGGCATCTGAGTACATTTAACCAGTAATATGTTTTTTAAGCTATGCCTTAATGAAAATGCCCATTGCAAATAATAAACTGGTTTCTGTGAGTTCCATTTAGCAACCAGGCTTTAGAGCAACGGGTACTATAGGTACAGCTCTTCTAGTAGAAACTATAACAGGTCAGTAGCAATCAAAGTGAACAGAGGAAACCGAATGAAGAATTCTAATAAAGTTCATTAATAATTTCACTAGAGCAAGCTATGATAATAAGGGCGGTCAATGATCAAACCTGATTCTCCAGGATATAAACTGATGATGTGTAGAAAAGAGGGTTGTTAGTGTGGTCAGAAATTTTTTCCCATGTTAAGCATTGCACATTAGGTAGATGCATTTTCTGCTTCCCTGGAAATACTAGGTATTGGTCATTGTTTGTGATATAAGGATATAAGATGTGATGTGCCAGTGATGAGAACCAGCGTGGCAATTCTTATATTTCCAAGGAAAACAAAGCAAATATTAGTGTGTCTTGGATAATATGAACAGATCTGAGTTAAATGCGATCTCATAGACTTTAAGGTCAGAAAGGATGAATTGCACCCTCAGCCGGTTCACAGATGACACTAAACTGGGGGGAGAGGTAGATACACTGGAGGGTAGGGACAAAATGGAGGATTGGGCCAAAATACATCGGATGAGGTTCAACAAGGACAAGTGCAGAGTCATGCACTTAGGAAGGAAGAATCCCATGCACTGCTACAGGCTGGGGACCAACTGGCTAAAAAGCAGTTCTGCAGAAAAGGACCTGGGGATTACAGTGGATGAGAAGCTGCATATGAGTCAGCAGTGTGCCCTTGTTGCCAAGAAGGCCAATGGCATATTGGGTTGTATTAGTAGGAGCACTACCTGCAGATAAAGGGAAGTGATTATTCCCCTCTATTCAGCACTGGTAAGGCCACACCTGGAGTATTGTGTCCAGTTCTGGGGGCACCACTACAGAAAGGATGTGGACAAATTGGAGAAAGTCCAGTGGAGGGCAATGAAAATGATTAGGGGGCTGGGACACATGACTTACAAGGAGAGAATGAGGGAACTGGGGTTATTTAGTCTGCAGAAGAGAAGAGTGAGGGGGGATTTGATAGCAGCCTTCAACTACCTGAATGAGGGTTCCAAAGAGGATGGAGCTAGACTGTTCTCAGTGGTGACAGATGACCGACCAAGAAGCAATGGTCTCAAGTTGCAGTGGGGGGGTCTAGGGAGGTCTAGGTTGGATATTAGAAAATACTATTTCACTAGGAGGATGGTGAATCACTGGAATGGGTTACCTAAGGAAGTGGTGGAATCTCCATCCTTAGAGGTTTTTAAAGCCAGGCTTGACAAAGCCCTGGCTGGGATGTTTTAGTTGGTGTTGGTCCTGCTTTAAGCAGGGGATTGGACTAAATGACCTCCTAAGGTCTCTTCCAACCCTAATATTCTATGATTCTATGACCATTGTGATCATCTAGTCTGACCTCCTGCACATTGCAGGCCACAGAACCTCTCCTCAAGTTACAGAGAATTCACCACTGACATTAGTTTAAACCTGCAAATGAACCATGCCCCATGCTGCAGAGGAAGATGACACCTCCCCCAGGGTCTCTGCCAATCTGACGTGGGGAAAAATTCCTTCCCATCTCCAAATATGGTGATCAATTAGACCCTGAGCATGTGGGCAAGACCTGCCAGGAAGATACTCAGTAGAGAATTATCTATAGTAATTCAGCCCTCCTCATCTAGTGTCCAGTCTCCAGCTATTGAAGACTTTTGCTACTGGCAGTTGCCAATGTGCCCACATGCCATCATAGGCAGTACCATCATACCACCCCTTCCAAAACTTACCAAGCTCAGTCTTGAATCCAGTTAGGATTTTTGCCCCCACTGCTCCCCTTGGAAGGCTGTTCCAAAACTTCACTTCTCTGATGGTTAGAAACCTTTTGCCTAATTTCAAGCCTAAAATTGTTGACATCCATTTGTTCTTGTGTCCACATTGGCACTTAACTTAAATAACTCCTCTTCCATAGTGGGGATGGAGGGGCAGAAAGGAGCAAATGGGTTGCTAAGCCACAATGTGGGGAGGAATGTGGCACAACCATGGATGGAAGAGGGGCAGGACCACAGGCAGAAGGGGCCACTTGCTGTGTCCTAGGGTCCCAGGAAACCTTGATCAAGCTCTGCTTTTAAGAAAACAAATCAATAAACATAAAAACTGTACTTCAAATTGAAGGAGTTATTTTTCATTTCCTGTCCTAAAAAAAAATGTTAGATACAGCTGTTGTCAAAATAATCTTGCTGAATTTCATTCCAGAGGCATCTGTATTTCAGTAGTGGGTTAGGAAATGTCCACACTTACTGACTGTAAAGTGTTCTGGAGTCCATCGGGATGAAAAGCTCTGTATACATAAAGTGCAATTATTATTTCTTTTTATTATCCCCTTTTTTGACACAGGTCACCAGGGGAGCAGGAATGGCCGTGAAATTTGTTGCTAGGAAATATCCTAACAACATGACTTGCCAATGAGAAAGAAAGTGGAATCCACTTTGGCAAAGAAGAGAATTGTCCAATGAATGACCAACTACAGGTAAAGTGAAAGTCGTCTTCATTCATACACCCTTAAGATGTACTGATGTGGTATGTCTAGTTAGATCTGACATCTCCATCCCACACATCACTGTGTTTACCCAAAGTCTTGATCACTGCAACCATATTTTTTTTCTTATTTTGAAGAAGTGAAAAATGATTGTGGTGCTGGTGATTTATTCCTGTAATGGGTGTCCAATTGACCTCAGTGTGATATTTTTAGGCATCTCACTGGGAGCTGAAACAACAAGAGGTTGAAGTGCTTAGGATTCATCTGCACGAATCTTGCAAATGCGCTTTGTTTTGCTGACAGCGTTCTGTGTTCTGTATGTGGGTGCCAATTGTATCATTAATGTGGAACAAAGTGTTTTGGAAAATTGTCTATTTTTGAGAATCTGGCTTTGGCAACTCTGTGCTGCAGTGAAATGAAGATGTTTTTTGTTAGCCTGACATAGAGGCTGCTGCATTCTAATCAAGAGCGGGAGGTAATTCAAAGTCATATGTGGAGTTTTCAAATCAGATGACTTCTTCTGAGATCCATGGTGACCTCAGAAATGTGCACTGGTATATGCTGTGTTTAGAGAAATAACACCCGCCCCCCTTGCAGAATACGGGAGGCTACAAACCAGAATTTCTCAACTTTGTTTAGTGCTAGATCTGTAGTAACCAACATTACCCATAGCTAATGAGAATGGATTTCACTTGCGTGCGGGGGGGGGGGGGCGGGATCCAGTGAACCTATTGTACTTAGATTTCCAGAAAGCCTTTGACAAGGTCCCTCACCAAAGGCTCTTATGTAAATTAAGTTGTCATGGGATAAGAGGGAAGATCCTTTCATGGATTGCAAACTGGTTAAAAGACAGGGAACAAAGGGTAGGAATAAATGGTAAATTTTCAGAATGGAGAGGGGTAACTAGTGGTGTTCCCCAAGGGTCAGTCCTAGGACCAATCCTATTCAACTTATTCAGAAATGATCTGGAGAAAGGGGTAAAAAGTTTGGTGGCAAAGTTTGCAGATGATACTAAACTGCTCAAGATAGTTAAGACCAAAGCAGACTGTGAAGAACTTCAAAAAGATCTCACAAAACTAAGTGATTGGGCAACAAAATGGCAAATGAAATTTAATGTGGATGAATGCAAAGTAATGCACATTGGGAAAAATAACCCCAACTATACATACAATATGATGGGGGATAATTTAGCTGTAACTAATCAGAAAAAAGATCTTGGAGTCATTTTGGATAGTTCTCTGAAGATGTCCACGCAGTGTGTAGCGGCAGTCAAAAAAGCAAACAGGATGTTAGGAATCATTAAAAAGGGGATAGAGAATAAGACTGAGAATATCTTATTGCCCTTATATAAATCCATGGTACGCCCACATCTCGAATACTGCATACAGATGTGGTCTCCTCATCTCAGAAAAGATATTCTGGCACTAGAAAAGGTTCAGAGAAGGGCAACTAAAATGATTAGGGGTTTGGAGCGGGTCCCATACGAGGAAAGATTAAAGAGGCTAGGACTTTTCAGCTTGGAAAAGAGGAGACTAAGAGGAGATATGATAGAGGTATATAAAATCATGAGTGATGTGGAGAAAGTGGATAAGGAAAAGTTATTTACTTGTTCCCATAATATAAAAACTAGGGTCCATCAAATGAAATTAATAGGCAGCAGGTTTAAAACAAATGAAAGAAAGTTCTTCACACAGTGCACAGTCAACCTGTGGAATTCCTTGGCTGAGGAGGTTGTGAAGGCTAGGACTATAACAAGGTTTAAAAGAGAACTTTATAAATTAATGGAGGTTAAGTCCATTAATAGCTATTAGCCAGGATGGGTAAGGAATGGTGTCCCTAGCCTCTGTTTGTCAGAGGATGGTGATGGACAGCAGGAGAGAGATCACTTGATCATTACCTGTTAGGTTCACTCTCTCTGGGACACCTGGCATTGGCCACTGTCAGTAGACAGGATACTGGGCTGGATGGACCTTTGGTCTGACCCAGTACAGCCATTCTTACATTCTTATGTTCTAACCAGAGTTCTTCATTTAGTAAATATGAATATTATTCAATAGAATTCATGAAAACTTCTATGTAGTTTTGGGGTAAGTTGTGGGGCATGGTATCAGAACAAATCTAATATGATGATTTTAGGACAATCTGCTATTCTGGGTTTGTATAGCTTCTAGAATAATGGGGTCATGGTCCATGATTAGGATTTCTATGGTAATACAAATTAATACAAATAATATAGTAGATGTTTCATCCTTTGACTACAGAAACCTCTGAAAGGCAGTACATCTGACACTTTCACTATCTAGCAGCTTGCATAATCACTTATACTGCATCTACTTTTCACAGATGTAACACCAGGTCAGAATAGGAACAGTTTATATTTACTTTGCACAGAGATAAATGACTATTCAAACTTTAAGGCAGGGGAGGATCAGGCACAATTATTGTTTGCTTTTATTAGAGGGAGCCCCCAGTGCTTATGAGTTTGTTTTGTGTGTGTGCTAAGCAATATGAAGGCGCCTGAGAGATTGAGCTCCACAGTCCTCTCTCTTGACTAAAGGATTCCAGAAATATGTGGGAATAAATAGAAATAATGAGACTAATGGAGAAATATTTTAAAGTAATTACTGAACAGTAAGGAATAACTATACACCATGCCAGAGCACTTTTGGCAACAGGCTGGTTAAACAATACTTTGAAATAAACAACAACAACAGTTTTATGTCCCATAGGTTTCTTAAATAAAGTTCTGCCATCCACATATATACACACTTCACATCATAGGCGCATAATTACATAGCAATGAAGCTGAGAGCAAAGGAAGAGAAGTTGTTTAGTTATGTAGCATGCAATGCTGTTGAATGTTTAGATGTTATCTTTCTGGCAAATTATCCCACTGAGTACAACAGTGACTCTCTCATATTTTGGACTGTGGTAAGAGACTCTTTGGGAACATCAATTAGTGTTTTAACACAATGAAATCAAGGACTTTTCAATGCTGGTGGTAGGGATGAAGCTGAGTAAATATCAGCTGGCTTGTAATTTGGGTACAGTAAACGAACCCCTAAGAATGATGAACGTTGTAAGATAATTCCCAAAGCTAAAGAAGTGAGAAGAATGAATGGGGATGATAATGGAGAGTGGACTGATTTTTGTGTGTGGTTCTTTCCACCTCTGTGGAGAAAAAACTAAATAAAAATCTGCTGTGCACTGTAGATGCTTACTATAATATTTCCAGTTATTTTTATCTTGAGGAAATGTCTCAGGCAAAATGCTTGTCACCTTCCTGCTGTGGTGGAGCCTTGCTTTTCTATTTGCGTGCTTTGCTACTTCAGTTTGTTGCCTGCTCACTTCTCCCAAGAATTCTTCCCTGCCTGAGAGAGATCTTTTCATGGGTAGCAGACTCAGGCTGTAAAATATAAAGAACGGGAAACCAGTGACCTTTACCTCACCATGAACGTTTCTATTCTAACTTCAAAAGATCATGGACCTGCATGGGTGTTGGAGGGTGATGAGCACCACTAAGGGGGGAACCCATCAGACATGGCTTTTAATAAGTCCATGATTCCAAGTCAATGTTTCTTGAGGTGCCTAAGGAAGTTAAGATTCCTAAGAGAAGTGTGTTGTGTAATGCTAACATTAATGGAGATTCTTCTTCAGCTCAAGTAGCAGGGTCCTAAGCTTTTAGAAAAGGAACTTCATAATCTATCCCTCAATGACTAAGAAGTTTTGAGGAGCTATAGTAACAACTGTGAAGTCCTAGGTGACAACAAACTAGTTGCACTTAAAATATTTAAGATAGAGTGAAATAAATACTCTTTTAATGAAGCCATTTTTCAATGGACCATCATCACTCTAAACGAAGTTACCCATATCCCTATTCATTCTAAGCAGGTTCCACTCTAATTACAAAGAAAACTTGGATTTGTAACAAATTTTAATTGTAAAGAAATACAACTATGAACTGATGTTCACATCCATCAGTTAGTCAGTGCTACTCCAGTAACAGCAGTATGGTTTTAACCATGTTCCTTCATAACAATTTTCACACACACACACAAGGTATTATTCTCCTTATGTGGGTTATCCTAGGGGAAATAAAAGTTTTACAACTTCCTTTCTAGAGAATTTTCATATCTTTTGAAAAGAAAAGCAAGGCCATTATAAGTTCCCCTGAAAAATGAAACAACAAACTCCTCTTTTAAGAATTGGCCCACCTACCAGTCGCTTGGCAAGATTTCCTCCATCTCAGAAATGTTTCAGAGAGCCCTTAGGCTGAGTTATATCAGTCTGTTCCATCATCTCAGAAGATGAAGAGATGTGCTGTAGGCATTTTTCTCTGAGGGGTCGTATTTAGCATTGACTCTCAAAAGTCTGGGTAAATTACCTTTCTCCAGAGAAGAGAGGGCTAAAACTCCAAATACTCTTTGGCAAAAAAAATCTCCCTTGAACAATGTATCAATACATTTAATTTTCAATAAATTTCATGTCATGCCTGGAAAATGAATTGAACCTACTCTGCCCAAGCCCTAAAGATATTACCATATTTCACCCTATCTTTACTTAGACAAAATTGCAGTGAACTTGTTTGAGAATTTTGAGTAAATAAGGATCTGAGGATTAGGCTCCTTGTGAGTATTGCACTGTGAGACAAGCAGAAATTATTCCAGCAGTTTCAGGTATACTACAAATGCCAAATGTTAGTTCAAACTGATTATTCTGTATTTATTGACATTGTAACCCAGCTAATATATCCCCAAAATCCTCAATGCAACACTGAAAAAAATAGTTACAGATACTCTCTAAGAAAAACATTGATCATGTTACTGAATTAATGTACTTTGGATGGCCTAGAGATTCATCTCTTAGATTATTCTGAATTGGTTCTGGAACTATTTGTCTTCATCCAATAGGTATTCATTACCCTGAGCAGACTATACTCTAGATAGGGAAACTTACCTGGCCATGAACATACGCCCTTTCCAACCAGTGTAGTTAAGAAGACTATTTTAGCAACAGTTCCCAGTTCTCAGAGCTAGTGTAAACCTCATTAATTTTTATGGTGGCTCAGTGGTTATTGAACTATAGCTGTCTGAAACAGAAAATGCCATCGTACTATTGACTTTGAAGGAAGAAAAAGGTAAAGAGAAAACAGGAAGTAGGAGGGTTGAAAGTCTAAATGCTTGAAGCCAAAATCTGCTAGTTTATACTAGTATAACTTAATTCCAGCTCAACATTCAACTCTCTAGCTCAGTGAAGTTACTCTTTATATAATCAGAAAGCAGAAATTCAGCTTCATTTTTGGGATAAATTGTCAAAACATATTCCAAGTTAAACTCAATCAGTGTCACTTTGAAACTCAGCACTTTACATTTCAAGGAGGATTGTGCAAGCATTCTTTAGTGTGAGTTCTCTTGAGCTCACATCTTTTGAGTTTGGTTTGGAGGCATTTGATTCAAACAATCCAAAGTGTTGCCAGAGCCATCATGTTTTGCCCAGTTTCACCTGGAACCATAAATGCCTCCCTTTCAGCCTCTTCCCTAGGAGAGAGATGAATCAGACCATGTTCATCAATATAGTTTGAAAACCTCTGGCAAACCTTGCCTATGTTTTCGGTTCATAATGAACCTTAACAACAGTTGAGCTTTTCATGTTTTGGTTTGTTACAAATTTATTTTCTTTTTATTAAATTCTGAACTCTTTATTAACTCTCAAATTAAAATGATGGCTGAAATAATTGAAATATCCTGAAGATGCTTCAGATGTCCTTCAGTTATGTCACATCAAAAGTCTTACTTTAAGGGTATGTCTACACTACAAGAGTAGTTCGATTTAACTTAGGTCGAATTTGTGGATTCGACCTTATGAAGTCGAATTTGTGTATCCACACTAAGGACACTAATTCGACTTTGTGAGTCCACACTAACAGGGCAAGCGTCGACATTGGAAGCGGTGCATTCTGGGCAGCTATCCCACAGTTCCCGCAGTCCCCGCTTCCCATTGGAATGCTGGGTAGAGCCCCCAATGCCTGCTGGGGGAAAAATGTGTTGAGGGTGGTTTTGGGTCATTCAACCGTCACTCCCGCCCTCCGTCCCTGAAAGCACCGGTGGGAAATCTGTTTGCGCACTTTTCTGGTCAGTGACAGCGCGGACGCCACAGTACTGCGAGCATGGAGCCTGCTGCGATCATCGCTGCACTTATGGCCGTTGTCAACTCCTCGCACCTTATCGTCCACCTCTTCCACAGTCAGCTGCTGAGAAATCGGGCGAGGAGGCTCCGGCAGCGCGGTGAGGACATGAAGTGTCAGAATGGCACAGACCTCTCACAAAGCATGGGATCCCACGCCGCGGAGATCATGGTGGCAATGGATCACGTTCATGCTATGGGACGGCGATTCTGGGCCCGGGAAACAAGCACGGACTGGTGGGACCGCATAGTGCTGCAGGTCTGGGATGAATCACAGTGGCTGCGAAACTTCAGGATGCGTAAGGGCACTTTCCTTGAACTGTGTGACTTGCTGTCCCCTGCCCTGAAGCGCCAGGACACCCGGATGTGAGCAGCCCTGACTGTGCAGAAGCGAGTGGCCATAGCCCTCTGGAAACTTGCAACGCCAGACAGCTACCGGTCAGTAGCGAACCACTTTGGCGTGGGCAAATCTACCGTGGGGGTTGCTGTGATGCAAGTAGCCCACGCAATCGTTGACCTACTGCTCTCAAAGGTAGTGACCCTGGGAAACGTCCAGGTCGTCATAGATGGCTTCGCCGCGATGGGATTCCCAAACTGCGGTGGGGCTATAGATGGGACTCACATCCCTATCCTGGGACCGGTCCACCAGGCCAGCCAGTATATTAACCGAAAGGGCTACTTTTCAATGGTGCTGCAAGCACTGGTGGACCATAGGGGACGTTTTACCAACATCTATGTCGGGTGGCCGGGCAAGGTTCATGACGCGCGTGTTTTCAGGAACTCTTGTCTGTTTAGACGCCTGCAGGAAGGTAGTTTCTTCCCGGACCACAAAATAACTGTTGGGGATGTGGAGATGCCTACAGTGATCCTCAGGGACCCAGCCTACCCGCTAATGCCCTGGCTCATGAAGCCGTATACAGGCGCCCTGGACAGTGACAAGGAGCTCTTCAACTACCGGCTGAGCAAGTGCAGAATGGTGGTGGAGTGTGCTTTCGGACGTCTCAAGGGGAGATGGAGGAGCTTACTGACTCGCTCAGATCTCAGCGAAACCAATATCCCCATTGTTACTGCAGCTTGCTGTGTGTTCCACAATCTCTGTGAGAGCAAGGGGGAGACCTTTATGGCAGGATGGGAGGTTGAGGCAAATCGCCTGGCTGCTGATTACGCTCAGCCAGACACCCGTGCGATTAGAAGAGCCCAGCGGGAAGCGCTGTGCATCCGGGAGGCTTTGAAAGCTAGGTTCCTCAGAGAGCAGGGTAACCTATGACTGTCCAGTCTCTTTACAGAGAAGCTGAACCTGCCCCTGTTTCAGTTACTATTGACTTTTTTCAGCGGTTACATACCCCGTTCACCAGGTTTCCCCCTTCCAACAGACATTTAAAAATAAAGTTATTGGAACATTTTTAATTAACAAAGCTTTCTTTACTAACGAATTCGCGTTAAAGGGTTCAAACAGGGACACAGACTGTGGTGGGTACGGTGTGCAGTGATGTACAGACCGCTTCTACACTCGAGGACTGACAGGCTCCTGCTCCTACAGCGGTCTCTGGGGGGAGGACGGTTACAGGAGGGTGTGCAGGAAGGGGTGGGTTTGCAGGAAGGGGTGAGGGGTGTGTGGGAAGGGTGAGTAGGTGTGGGGGGATGATGGCTCTGGCTGGGGCTCAGGGCATCGGAGAGTCTCATGGCTAGGGTGGAAGGGCATGGTAAGGGCAGCCTGCCTTGCCATTTGTGGATGCCAGGAGCTTGGACCCTGGGGCAGCATACACCTCCCAGACTGACCTGGGGCAGCAGACACCTCCCACAGTGACCCGGGAGCCTAGTGACTGCACTCTGTGTGTGACCTTGCTGTTGATCCTGCCCCCATGTCTGTACCCTGGTAATGGTGGCTGTCCTATGCAATTAACAAACCCCTATCTCCCCTTCACACAAAGTCTTCTGCAAAGAAACATGACGGAAACAGTAATGAACAGCAAACTATTTTTAATACTCAACTACACAGTTGGGGGATGAAACTGGGATTTTGGATTGGGTGAGCCAGGAAGGGAAGCAATTCTCATACTTTAGGGAATGAGAGCTGTTTGGTACATGAGCGCTCTGCTGGGGTGGAGTGACAGTTTTCACGGCCCCTAGCGCCCCTCCTTCTTGTGATTTTGGGTGAGGGGGGGACAGGACTTTGTGGCGGGGGAGGGCGGTTGCAGATACAGTTCAGGGGGGCTCTCTGCTCCTGCCTGCGGTCCTGCAGAACATCCACAAGGCGCTGGAGCATGTCTGTTTGCTCCCTCATTAGTCCAAGCAGCGTTTGAGTCGCCTGCTGGTCTTCCTGCCGCCACACCTGTCCTCCCGTTCGCTGTGTGAGCGCTGCTGCTGAGAGAGGGTCTCCCTCCACTGGCTCTGCTGGGCCGCCCCGGCTCTGGAGCAGGCCATCAGTTCAGCGAACATCTCGTCCCGAGTCTTTTTCTTTCGCCGCCTAATCTGCGCCAGCCTCTGTGAGGGGGATGCCGGGGCAGTTCGGGAAAGAGCCGCAGCTGTGTGATGGGAAAAAGGAAGTGATTTCCTTGCAAAGATACATGTTTGCGAACACTGAACACAGTCTAGTCTGTTTCTGTGAACAAGACCATACAGGGCACCTAATCTCATGTGCTCTCAGGACAAGTTCGAATTTTCGGCATTCGCTTTCATTGCCTGGGGTCTTGCACTGGAGATCAGACAAGCGGGGCAGGACAGCAGAATCCGTGTAGCAGCCAGGCCTGGTAAGCCGTAAACTTTAGGCTGCTTAACAGTTAATGGATAGCAGTGCCCTCCTGCTGCAGGCAATCTGGAAAGCATAAAGTCTGACCCTGTTCCACCCCCTCGCGGCTGTCCCCGGGAAAGATCCCTGTATGCTTTCCCTCTGCAGCCACCACCACGTGGCTGTTAAACGACGGTCATTGTTATGCAAAGGAAAAGTCAAGCATTCACAATAGTAACATTAAAGTAATTCCCCTAATTAGATGCAGCAGTCGCCGAGCGAGATCACCCTGAGGCGGGTCACTAAGAGAGACAGAGAGCGCATGCTGCGTGAAACCCTGCACAGACCAGGGCCCTATGCTGCCATGCTCGTGGAGGCAATGCTCCCACTGTACCTGAGGATAGCCTGGCGTGGAAGAGTGTGCTTCCACGGAGCACCCAATAAGGCACCTCTCCCCAGGAACCTCCTGCGGAGGCTTTTTGAGTACCTCTACGAGAGCTTCGTGGAACAGTCCCAAGAGGATTTCTGTTCTATCCCTATATGTATTGACCTTCTTTTCATATAGTTTTTATTCCTGTTTTTTAAAAAATAAATGTTTACATGTTTATAGCACTTACCGACTGATCCTTCCCCTGATTCAGAGTCCGGGTTAACGGCCGGGGAGGGTTGGTAGGGGATCTCTGTGAGGCTGATGAAGAGATCCTGGCTGTCGGGGAAATCAGTAGTGTAAGCGCTGTCGCCTGCCTCGTCCTCCACAAACCCTTCCTCATCTTCCCCATCCGCGAACATCGCCGAGAAACTGCCCGTCGACACTATCCCATCCTCAGAGTCCACGGTCACTGGTGGGGCAGTGGTGGCAGACCCACCGAGAATGGCATGCAGTGCCTCGTAGAAGCGGCATGTCTGGGGCTGGGCTCCGGAGCGTCCGTTTGCCGCTTTGATTTTTTGGTAGCCTTGTCTCAGGTCCTTGATTTTCAGGCGGCACTGCGTTGCATCCCGGCTGTATCCTCTGAGTGCCATGGCTTTGGAGACCTTCTCGTAGGTCTTTGCATTCCGTTTTTTGGAGCGCAGCTCCGAAAGCACAGACTCATCGCCCCACACAGCGATCAGATCCAAGACTTCCTGGTCAGTCATGCTGGGGCCCTCTTTCTACTCTGAGATTGCATGGACCCCTCTGCTGGAGAGCTCTGCATCGTTGCCGGTGCTGCTGAGCTCGCCCCAATGTCCAACCAGGAATTGAGATTCAAATTGTCCAGACAGGAAAAGGAATTCAAATTTTCCCGGGGCTTTTCCTGTATGGCTGATCAGAACATCTGAGCTCGGACTGCTGTCCAGAGCGTCAACATAGTGGTGCACTGTGGGATAGCTCCCAGAGCTACTAAGGTCGATTTCCGTCCACATAGGCTAACTCGACATAGCCATGTCGAATTTAGCGCTACTCCCCTCGTCGGGGTGGAGTACCGAATTCGAACTAAAGAGCCCTCTAGGTCGAACTAATTAGCTTCCTGGTGTGAACGGTTGCACGGTTAAATCGAATTAACGCTGCTAAATTCGACATAAACTCCTAGTGTAGCCCAGGCCTAAGAAATATCTGAAGTAATCCTTTTGCTGACAAAATATCCACAGGAACAGTAACCCAATAGAGAGATACTCTGTCTTTTTTTTTAACTTTGCAGTGTGCCCTCTTCATATAAATTAGTTTTTTTTTTATTGTCATGAAAGGTGAGGTTTTTATAGTACAATAGAGATTAATGGAATCTGTGAATCTAAGTCTCCTGGGTGGCTTTGAAAACATCAGCCTAAATCTGTGTGCATGTGTATCCTTATTGTAATATAGAAGGTGCATGGATACATTTTAGTGGTTTTAGTTCTAAGATGTGGCATGAATGTACCTTTAATGGCTTGTAATTAGGAACATCATAGAATTCACCATAAAAGGAAAATTGTGAAGGAGACATAATATGAGTGCTGAGTTCTATAACCCAAAAAGAAGTTAAATTGAAATTTACTTATCTGTGTGGCTTGGCAATTATCACAATATAGTGACACATTGAGAATTTCTTACAGTGGCAATCCAACCTGTGATGCAAAATGTTTTCATGCTGGTGTACTGTGGGATGGATTTTTCCAGCTTGCACAGGACAAGAGAAACCTCATAACTGCTGGAAGCCATTTACTGAACATATTTGATAAAGGGATGAAATGGTGAACCCTCTTAATAGTCAGCAAGGGGACTTTGTTTTGTTTTGTTTGTTTGTTAGCTAGTTAGGTAGGTAGGTAGTCAGCCAGCCAGCCAGCCAGCCAGTCACATGGTACAGTGTGTGAAAAAAGAAAATCATACATTGTTAAGGTAAGCCAAGCAATAATTATTCACTTTTACTTTTGTAACATTAGAAAATAAATACTATTAGTTAAAAATATATAAATACATGAAAGCTCCTCTGGATTCTTGCAGCTATTCTTCCCACTTTCATTCCCATTCTGAGGTTCTGTCCTCTAAATGTGTTGCTTTTCTTCTGGCTGCCTTGGGATTTTCCAGACCATGGTGGAATGTTGCAGGTCACCTTTGATATTTTTGATTTTGTGTTGGAAAAGGCAGCCTTAGTGTGAGTGGATGAAATTCCACTGAGCAGGGCCAGTATAACCACTAGGCAAACTAGGCGGCTGCCTAGGGCACCAAGATTTGGGGGTGCCAAAAAGCAGTGCCCCCCAATTTTTTTTACACTATTGCTTCCGGTGGGGGGACGGGCCGCTCGCAGCTGCGTTAGCACCTACTTCTGCGGGCATCCTCCGCAACCGCGGGGTCCACCACCTCCCACCGCCATGCCCCACATCACTGCCCACCCGTGCCTCCCTTGCCAGCCTGGAGCCGCCTCCTCCCCGAGCCCCCGGTCTTCCGCATCGCTCCCTAGCCTACTCCCTCCAGCTCTGGCAGTCCTGGGCCCCTTGCCGCAGCAGTGTCTGCTGCCCAAGGGCTGCTGGCTGCAGATTGGAGTGGGTGACATCAGCCCGCCTGCAGCTGGCCCTATTGACAGCAGTGCAGTGGCGGGAGGGGGGGTAGCGGTGGAGGGAAAGAAGAAGAGACCGTGGCCACTGGTCCACCTGCAGGGGTGGATCATGGCCCTGCGAGAGGATACAGGGTTAAAGAGCTGAAAAGTGTAACCATCCTCAGCACATGCCACCTTCCAAGGCTTCATTCCCATCCGTCCCTGCAGCCCTGTGGAGCAGGTAAATAGAGCCCCATTTTGGGGGAAATTGAGGCAGAGAATAGGGACATGACTTGCCCAAGGTCACCCAGGGAGTCATTGGAGTCCTGCTTTGAACACAGGAGATCGAGGCTAGTTCTGCACTGGCTCAGACCAGAGTCCTCCAAGCCCTGAGCTCTGCACCTGCCCACACAAGGTATTAATCTGGGATTCAGGGGCAGCACACTGCAAGTTTTCAGTGAAGAAACACGGCCGTCTTGAGCCTTTATGGCTACAAGGAAAATCTTCCAAAGGCGATGAGCATCTAGTTCTGTCTGCCTGAGTCTGCAGCCAGCCTGGGACAACAGCTCTAGGAAATGCGGCAGTAACTGTTAAGTCTAATTACAACACCGTCAGAGCCAGATTTTCATGTAACATGGGTGACCAGTTGCGTGGTGCACAACCACTGCAAGTGTGCGAGCAACTCAGATTAAGTGCAGCTGAACCCTGGGCAGGCTGCAGCACCCAAGAGATTTTTGTTCTCCCACTGAATGACAGCAGATGCACCAGTAACTTTACTAGGTAGAAGTTTACTGACCACATTAGGGCCTTATTCTCCCCACTACCAGCATTGGGTCAACTGCCCTTCATCATTCTCCTGATTGCTTGTATTGTTATTCATAGGAGATCTGCTGTGGATTGAGGGATGTATATGGACCTTCCTTTGCAGGCTCAGTCCTGGCCCAGCATTTGAAATAAATTGCCCTGAGTTTCAGAAGTGCTGAGAACCCTGCAGTTCCCACAGGCATCAGGGGAACTGCAGGTGCTCAGCATCTCTGAAAATCAGGCCCAGAATGACACTGGCGCCTCTGCCCTGGGCCAGAGCTCTCTGAGTAAGGGGCTTCAGCAGTGATTGGCATGGGGCAGAGTAAAGCAACCAGGACGGTCATGATGGAGGCTGGAACTCTGTCCTTGCCTCACACTTGTGGGGAAGACAAGCCTTCAGACACCTTCTCCCGCCTGCATTGCACTTTCCAGCCCAGGAGCAAGGAACCATTTCACACCTTAGCGCTGCGGGGAGCTGAAGCCCAGAACAGGGATGTAACTTCCCTGAAGTCATCCAGTGAGTTGGTTCCAGGGTGGAGAATAGAAGCCAGATCCCAACTCTCAGCTCTGTGCTCTGATCCCCAAAACAGCCCTTTCCACATCCATGGGGGGGCAGGGGCAGGAGGGCCTCTAGCAGGGGCGGCTCTAGAAATCGGGCTGCCCCAAGCAGCGCGGAGCGCTGCGCCGCCCTTCCCCGGTCCCGCGGCGGGTCCCCTCTTCCCGCGGCTCCGGTTGAGCTCCTGCCGGCATGCCTGCGGCAGGTCCACCGGAGCCCGGGACGAGCGGACTTGCCGCAGCCGCGCCCTGCGGAGCTCAACCGGAGCCGTGGGAAGACGGGACCCGCCGCAGTCATGCCTGCGGCAGGTCCGCTCGTCCCGGGCTCCGGTGGACCTGCCACAGGCATGCCGGCAGGAGCTCCACCGGAGCCAAATGCCGCCCCCCGGGAAACGGCCGCCCCAAGCGCCTGCTTGGCGCGCTGGTGTCTAGAGCCGCCCCTGCCTCTAGCCACGTGCAGGAGACCCAAGGCCATTTATTTTCATTAAATATGTAGACTAAATAAAGAAATTAATAAATTTTCAAGCCAAATGTGTATTAATTCTAATGAACAATGCCACATTATGCACTATTCATTTTTGAAAGTTTATAATAAGTGATGCTCTGGAGGGAGGGGAGAAGGAGAGGGGGCGCAAGGTGGAAGTTTTGCGTAGGGCACAAAATATCTTTGCACCAGCCCTATGCCTGAGTTGTTCAGTGGTGGGCTTAATGTGTTTCCAGGTCATCACAGTAGACTCTGCATGATGCAGCTAGCAACTTTCACAATAACTAAGATATTTCTATCCATGAGTGATTGCTGTTAACAGGTGACAATTATTATTTAAAATTGATATTGCAGTAGGATCTGGGATCACCATCTGGGGTCCAGAGTGTTAGATGATGTACAAACATATATGAAGACACAGTCCTTGCACCAAAGAGATTACTACTCAGAACTGTTGTCACTGTACAAGAGATAAGAAGAAAATTTCAAATATTATGAATAGAAAAAATAATTACTAGTGCCTTCCATTTTTGTTGCTGGGTGACTCAAACTCTATTTCATCTAGATTGCACACATACAATATTAGCACCTAAAAACCAGTTGTCCAGGTCACTTCAAACAAGTGCCACTCAAGCTTCATACCACACCACACAACTCCTATAGTCTGTGTGCCACTATTTTATAAATATTTTTGAGCATTGTTTGTTTGTTGGTTCATTCATTGACTACTTTTCATATGTGGCTGCCTACAGCTTGCCTTTGTTACCATGAGTGCAAGTGTACAGGCCCTGGAGGGAGAAGGAAATTCTAATTCACATGTTTTATAGACCTGTAAAGATAACTGGAAATAGATTAGCTATTCAGGTGCAATATCTTGGTCCTTCCCAGGGATATATAGAGCAAATGTGTTCAGTTGAAGGAAGGGAATCTCCTCTTCCCCACATTTCTAGCTCTTCAGAGTTATGGGATGTAAACCTCCTGAATATAGGATTGCTGATTTCCAAGCTAGGACATTGGATAGCTATAAGGTTAGGGAGAAATTCCACAGTTAAGGGGAAGAGCATGAAACTTTTTCTGGCATGTTGTTTTAAAATACAATGGTTTAAGGCTGCTCAGAAGGTTAGAAGTAGACACTGTAAAGATAGATTACTGGGCAGAGTGCAGGTCAGAGGTTTAAAGGTGCATGATAAATGCACTTTATCATGTAAAAATGACCGCATATGATCTATGTTTTTGTAAGGCTGGGAGGGCCTTTCTGGAAGATTACTTTAACTGCCTTGGATGCTATATTTGATTTAATAAATGTGGTTTAGATTAAAAAAAAATAAATTTACAGATATTACTGATGGGGCAATACATCTAAATTATCCAATGTGTATTATATTTTTGTACACTGAAGTTAGGCTTGAGGAGATTCATTGTAAAGAAAATAAGAAACAAAACCCCATATAAATACAAGCTACACCATTCTCACTTAATATTGGAGGTCTGTGATGAATTGCACGACCTGTATAAGTCAGACCTCTGAGCAAGACTGACGTATTACTGGTAATATCCTGTGGGGAAATGTACAGCGTAGCCAGGTAATAATATCCCTACCTGGGAAGTAAAGGTCACATACAATAGCAAATGCCAAGAAATAATCATGGATTTTTGTAGAGCCTAGTGGGTCAGTAAGACCTCGGTAGACTTAGGTATTTCTTTAGCTTTGCAAGAGTGGGGGACAGGGAATTTTAAGGAATTGAAGGTAAAGTGCAAACAAATGTTTTGCTAGCCTGAGCGAATATAGCTTGCTCTTCTAGGAGGATGTTTTGGGTTAGGAAGTTCAGTTTTATCACTGTTTTTTCTTTGTAATTATTGAGTAATTGGCCTGATTTGCAGAAGTGCTGATCATCCACAAATACAGTTATTGTCAATAGGAGTTATAGGTGCTCACTACCTTTTGAAAATCAGTTCTTATGTTATATGGTATTTTAGGGACATATGTTTTAAACTGGCCATATATTTAAAATTGTTCTGAGTCACTGGATTGCCTAGGTGAAAGGTATGGATGCAGAAACTTTTCCCATTAGGTCACCCTATTGCCTCCTGCAAAATAGTAATAAAAGTAAGTGGCACTGACAGTTGTTCACTGACCTTTGTTAAAGAGTTAGTGGGGCTCACTCCAGTTTCAGATGGGTGGATGTTCACATCACAAAAATAACCACCATACATAACTGGTGCTAGGTTGGCCCTTGTTGCTAGTCTCAGCAGAGAGGCCAAATGGAAGAATGGACAGTGAGGTAATATCTTCTTCCAAGTGTTCGTGTGTACACATAAGTGTTGAGTCCTATTGGCATGAGGGAAATTAGCAGTGCCATTGCCTATGCTATGCTTGGATATATAGAGAATTTCAGTGCCCAAGGCTGTCAATCCAGCAGCACCTTTCATGATAATTATAACTAGCCCAGCTACCCTAATTGCTCTTGTAAACATATTGATTGACATACATACCATTACTTATATACAGAAATATGTGAATGCTTCTGTTCATGTTTGTGTGTATGCAAAACATAACATTACTATCAGAAAACCATTATCCTCTGCCTTTCGTTTTGATGACCAAATACTTTTTCAGTATGAAATTTCAGTTTGTCAAGTGTTCATCTAAATCTAACCAATATATTTACATCCTCCATTGTAGAAATTGTTCTACCTTGATTTTGAGCAGAATCTCCTTGCTCTCAAAAACCTGACTTACCATGGAACGCTGTTGTGTTTTGTTTTTTTTTCTCCTCCAGGTCATGAGGTGATGGCTGGATAACATATCTAAGATAACAACCTTTCCTATCCGCCTCCATCCAGACTGTCTTCATGTCTATCTCCATTACTGCAACATCCTTCTCTCTGGCCTTGACAAATGCAATATTGTCACATTCATATCCATTCATAATGCTGCTGCAAAGATCATTGCCCTTGCTTGTCGCTTTGACCATGTCACCCCTCTCTTTGAATCCCTCCACTTGCTCCCTCTATTACATCAAACATAAGCTACTTGTCTTCATTTTCAAGGCCCTTAATGATCTATTGCAGACCTTCCATCATGTCTACAAAAAAAGTTGACAATGATTAGGCCACTGGTGTGCTGAGAACACTGGCCATTATTGTTTTCTCATGCTCCCCTCTTGGCAGCATCCATCTGCTCTCTCTTATCTTATAATTAGTTGTAAGCTCTACAAGGCAAGGACAGTCTTTTTGTTCTATTTGTACAGTGCCTAGCACGATAGAGTCCTGAGCCATGATTAGCATGCCTAGGCATTACGGTAATACAAATAGTAGCAGTAGTAACAATAATAATAATAATGACAGACACTTCTTATTTGTTATTTTCTGATAGGATGTGAAGATTGCCTATGTTTTGTTTTGGGGATACAATTAAATGCAGATAGCTTATCTTAGAGGAAAGTACCTCCAAGGTTAATCACAAAAAGAAAACCCAGGCTGTCAATTAAAGCTCTTTGATATTCCAAAAGAATCTTCTGAACCATCTAGACAAAAAAAATGTATCATCTGTCAAACTAAACTATGTCTAAATGCTGGAGGGAGATGAAATATCTGTTGGTATATACCATAAAGTTGTATCTCAATCTGTCACTATAAGAATCAGAAAGCTTGGAACTTTGATAGATATGATCTTTACTGGACCATCTAATGGAACAGTAGTAACAAATTATTGTTAGCAAGGGCTTTCAGGGCCTTATCTAACTCCCACTGAAGTTAGTGGAAGTCTTTTTGTAAAATTATATCTGACTATCCTTTCACTCATCTCTCTATTTCAGGGTTTTGTATAGTACCAATACCCAATCTAAACTCTTAGGTTTAATCTGTGTATCTCTATATTATTTGTGTTTGTGAAGCACTGACAGTGTTGTTGGCAATTTCATGCTACTATATAAATAGAACGTTGTATTTTACTTTATGTTAACTTATGTTGTTCATCCTGTCTCTTGACCAATGAAAGGGAATTTCTTCTTACTCGCTGTATTTAAGACTCCTTGTTAACAATAGTTGGTTGCTATTCTATAATTCTATGGTTCTTTAGAGGCTGTATTAATGGGTATTAAGAGTTTTCAGTATTTCTCAGGTGCTGAGCACTTTATAGGATTGGGCCATAAGATATCTTTGATTACAGGTGTGCTAAAGTGAATAAAGCAATTAAAGCTGATCTTGATTAATATATTTTTGGTACACTGTCAGTGCAATTGGGTGATATCTATGTGACACTGAAGATCATTCATGAGATTAATTCAGTAAGCATAGTACTGGAGTAATACTACTAAGTCTCATTCTTTAAACTTCTAAACTATGACAAAGAAACAGATTCTTGTGGGGGAGGGAGGTGGGATGATTCTCTTCCTCTACCCCTAGCCAAATGCAGCACTCTGGCATCCAAAAAGTTGTAATTCTGTTTCTTCATTGTCAGTTGTTGTTCATGTGAGATATAGCTGACCTAGCAAGAACATGTGGGGTCAATTATCTCTTGATGTTCAGGCTTTTCCCCAGGGCAGGTAGTGTCTGCTAGTTGCATTTGTAACTCCAGTTCTAGTACTTTCCTCTCTCTGTGTTGCCCAGTATGTCTTGATTTAATAGTTTATCCATCAAAAGTTACTATGGCTTCCCAATGTCACTTTTTTTCTTCTGTAGAATTCTATATGTTGACACTAATGCAATAAGAGGAACTGTTCTTTACTAGAACATCTTTGTACCTTTGACTTTCCTTTGATCTTTTAACCATTGATCTTTTAATCACAAGACTTTCTTTGGGAAGCTGGGGTCCTCCAGATAAAGTCGTCAAAGGCTTTTATAGCAACATTTTACTCTTTATTTGAACAGTTTTCCTTAGTCTAAATAATTAAGCCTTTAAACACATATTTTCAATAGGGTAAGCATTATAATCCCCATTTTAGAGATAGAGAAATGTGAAATAATTTCCAGATGTTAAATAGTAAGTCACACAATTGATATGGCAGAGTTGAGGACAGAACCCATCTAGTACTATAATTTTGTCAGTAGGTCATATATTCTCTCATGGGAACCTAAATTTCTTAGGAGATTGGTAATGGGTCATGAAGCTTTTCACTTGTTCACATCCAGCCTGTAAAGAAATGAGGAGTCCCTTTCATGACTTCTTAAACCAGAACTTAGGGAGAAAGGCTGTATGGTTAGACTGAGAAATGCAGAGCCTTAGAAGAATTACAGAATTTGTGTTTATCCAATAGTTTAAAACAGAACTCCTTTTATACACATTACAACTGATTGCTTCCTGTCTTTTCTCTACCATGAATGGTGCTACACATTCCAACTTGTGAGGGATGCAGTCATTACACTCTGTTGGATATGTAGTCAGGGCTATCTCCAGCTTTTTTGCTGCCCCAAGCGGCGAAAAAAAAAGAAGAAAGAAAAACCCGATTGAGCTGCCACCAAATTGCCGCTGAAGAGAAAGAGAGGGACTGAGGACCCGATGCCGAATTGCTGCCACAGACCCAGACTTGCTGACCCAATAACAAATGGAGTGCCGCCCCTTTCTATTGGCTGCCCCAGGCACCTGCTTCCTTAGCTGGTGCCTGGAGCCGGCCCTGTATGTAGTGGCTTACGTGAAATGAGTTCCTGGTCTCACTCCAGTTTCTAATGGACACATGTACACATCACAGGTGACGCTAAGTGGGACCCTCATTGGAAGACTCATCAGAGAAGCCATGGGATAAATAGAATATCAAAGCTGAACCACTTTTTCATCCTTAGAGGGGTTCCCTGTAGATAAGGGTTGAGATGCACTCACAAGATATTGTTCAGGGATGCTTGCACTGCCCTTGCAATTGCTGTCTCTGATGAATGGAGCAAAAGCTTACATTGTTTGACGGTTAAAAACTTTATATTTCAGTAAACCAAAGATGAGCTTTGTGAACCAGGTATGCACTCAGCCTATCTTGCACCAGACACCTTGCCTAAGTCTGAGAAGGCTCCTCTCTGTCGTACCCCCAAGCCTGGATCTCATTCACTGCATTGTTATCCTATAGAAATCTAGAACAAAAGCACTATGTAACATGTAAGGATTTGTTATTAGATGGCTTGTTTTTACAAAGATATGTATATAGTAGAAATAGTGTGCTAAGTGCTGTACAGATGTGTACGGAGAGAAGATCTGTGCCTTGAAAAGCTTACAGTGACGATAGACAGTGTGCAGTGAGAGGATGGACAGTGGAGCTACAGAGGAAAAAAAGCATATGTCTTAGTGCTGTGATTTTTGTGGAGTAGAGGCAAAGTGATTAACGATTTTCCACTGCTTATCATGGTCAACACAAGATATTAGTTTCAAGAATCCACCTAAGACAACAAATCAAACCACTCCACCTGATTGCAAAGGGTGCTCTTGCAACATTTTCCCTCTTCAGTGGTTTAGCAGGGTAAATTCATGGCTTGTTTTAGACCACGTGCCGATTGCATGCACGCTCACACTGAATTTCACTGAGTTCTCTACGCAGCCCAAGGCTTGTTAAAACTCAGTCAGCTCTAGCCCATCTTGAGCAGAGCAGAGAGGAGGAGGAAAATATATAGTATAAGATTCTGCAAGAGATATTTCAGCTCTTTTCTGGAAGAGAGCTTGCAGCATTAGCAGCGTGCTCCCCTCACTGTGGAGTTTCACTTGAGGGATTGCACAGGCAGATTAGAGAATCAAGCGTCTTTTCCGCTATTCTCCAGATGGAGTCAAGTCAGGGTTGGTTGGTTGGTTGGCTGTTTGTTTATTATCATTTTAGTGCTTTGAGGAATTGCTCTTTCATTGAAACAGAATGCCTTCAATTATCTAGCATCCATTGAGTCGAGGAAGTAAGGAACCCAGTGTGAAATTGAGTGTAGTCACAGGGGTGAAGGGGTGCGTGTGAGAGAGAGAAACAGATTTTTAATTTCAAAACTCCCATTCAGTATAGCAAACAGGTATGCTGGGAAGAGAGAATGCCATTCAGGCTCTGAACTCCCCAGCTCTTGCACAGTGCAAGTGGAGGCATAGTATGGGTATCAGAAAGGTACGGTACTAGGTGTATTCTTTGCTGAGTGTTAGTAAGTCTCAAGTGCCTTACACACCTACTCCCTTTATGCACAAGAATACAGGATAAGATGGGTCAAGGTTTAGGTGTAAAATGGGCTTGAATGAGGAGACATGGATTTAGATGTAATCCTTGTAGTAATAAGGTATCTAGTCACCCTCCTATCTCTCTCATTTGCTACTAGGCAGCTGCAACTTGATACCACATAGCAGCAGTCTCATTGGCCTGGTCTACACTAAGCGTTTAAACCGATTTTAGGAGCGTAAAACCGATTTAACGCCACACCTGTCCACACTGAGAGGCCCTTTATATCGATATAAAGGGCTCTTTAAACCGGTTTCTGTACTCTTCCCTAACGAGAGGAGTAGCGCTAGTATCGGAATTACCATATCGGATTAGAGTTAGTGTGGCCGCAGATCGACGGTATTGGCCTCCGGGTGGTATCCCACAGTGCACCACTGACGGCTCTGGACAGCAATCTGAACTCGGATGCAGTGGCCAGGTACACAGGAAAAGCCCCGCAAACTTTTGAA